>NC_062558.1:49028921-49332998 GCF_016906955.1 Phacochoerus africanus | reverse complement strand
GCCTTCTAAACACACACAGGTCTACAGGCTGCAGGATCTGGGGCTTTAGGCAGCAGGGCTCCAAAACAGTACAGATGCCCAGGCCAGCCCCAGACCTGAATGTGGTCAGGCACTGTGGCTCCCCCAGGTCACTCTCGGTGCCTGACACCAGTGGCTCAGATGGGCCATCCCCAGAGTGTCTGGGACTGTGGCAACCTGGATGGTCTGGACAGGGTTCTTGAGAAGCAGAGGCTGAGATGGGGATTCTTGGACACATAGCTGGTTGAGGGCGCAGGCTGAGGAAGGGGACTACAGGACAGGGCCAGGGCGGGAAACAGGCAAAGGTGGATTCAGCCACCACGACTGGCCTAGGTCTGACCCCGTGGGGAGCTCTGGAGAGTGAATGAAATCAGTGCCGTCCCACCTGGAGGGAGGGGCAGGGACTCTGGGCCTTTCCAGGACAAGGCTGTTCTCTGGCCAGGGGTGCAGTGTGAGCCAGGGGCAGGCGCTGGGAGGGGGCTGGGTGTGCGGTGCCAGCATGGGCCCTGCACACCTCCCTCTGCCCTTCCCCCTTCCTTTCCAACAGAGCCCAGGGCTGGGCCTGGCCAGCCTCAGGGAGCCCAGTGTCCGGAGTCCAACCATTCAGTCCCCAGCTCCTCCCCTTTCTGCCACAGTGACCAGCCTAGCCTTCTGCTCTGGTCCACCCTGCAGCGGGGGAGCCTGGTAAAAACACAAGGTAAAACCTTCCCACAGGGTGCCAGCTGGTGTCCAAGTTCTTCCTGGCCTAAGACTGTGACTGGCCCTGACTCTCTGACTGCATGCATGCTCCCTCCACTCCTCCCGCCCTCTTGCTGTGCTGTCCTGGGAGACCATTCAGCTCAGGTGCTTTGCACTGTCTGTTCCCACCACCTGGAATGCCCTTTGTCCAGACAGCCACTCTATCCCCTCCAGTGGCTTGAGAGCCCCTCTTTGGAGGACCCTGCCTGTCCTATTTACAATGCTGCGAACACACACAGCACTGTTGCTTTTCAACCAGCTGTGTGCCCGTTTAGCATGTTTCCCGCCCCATCATGCTGACAGTACACTGGCTCCACAGGGCAAGGGCTGTGGTCTGTTTGTCACTAAAGTGTCCCAAGGCCCAGAAGTACCTGGCAGGAAGCAGGTGCTAATAAACCGTCCCAGCCCTTTGTACTGAGTGAAGGAGGGGCCAGTGGGGACTTCTGGGAAGTCTTCTAGCCAGGCCTCAGCCTTCCCCCAGCTGGACATGGTAGATGCGCAGCTGCCTCCTGCCTGGCCTGGACCGACCCTAACACTGCCCTGCCTTTGAGCTCCCAGCCCAGGGCGTCCATCCACCTAACTGTGATGGTTTCTGCTGCTGCTGAAAGCACGCCCTCACCACCACCCTGAGGCCCCTCACAAGCCTTGGGCTTCATCCTCAGCCTCTTCGCCAAGCCCCAGCCTTCCTGCCCCAATGACAGGGATAGTTCCCAAAGTCCTGGCCTACCCGGAGTCTGGGGCTGCAGCTTACCCTTCTGCCCAGCTCCCAGCAACCACACCTTCCACACCCCTCTACCCATTCAGCACCGGCCCTCCACCCCACCATCTCTTGCCCCAGGAGAGCCCAGAACAGCCAGCTACAACACCAATGCACCTGGAAATGGGGGCTGCACATGGGCAGAGCCTGGCCAGGGAGCCAGAGCAGGGGTGGTGGGTGCAGTGAGGTGGTGGAGCTTCCTGGAGCAGCAGGTGGTGCTGGGGGCACCAGGGTGGCCCTGTCAGTGCCTCCACGCCCTCCTTCCTGCCTTGGGCAGGGGCAGGGCTGGGGATGTGCATCCGTGCATGGTGTTATCACAGAGGAAATCGATGCCTGGCACTGGCCCAGTGTTTAAGGGAAATGAACAGATTTTGGCCGAGGACAAAGAGAGTTTGATTAATCAGAAATTGGATAATGGAGGCAACACTCTAATTATTTTTCTTCCCAGCATTTTATCGAGAAATGTGTTTGCACAGCATATCAGAGGTAACAGAGTGGGTGAGGGGGGTGACTATGCTAGAGAAAAGCCCAGCTCGGGGACAGAGCCACCACACCCAGATGCACCGACAAGGGCTAGATAGCTGGCTGGGTTCTGAGGGTCACTCCATGGGGCCACAGGAAGCAGAGGGGACAGGCCAGAGGCCACACACAGCGGGGACAGCTGGGGTCACAGAGGATGTGCCATGCAGGGTAAGGGGGAGGGCAGAGGCTCGAGTGCAGGCCCTTGGTCAACACAGAAGTGGATGCCTTAGAAAGGTTCTCACATGAGGACTGCTCCCTGCCCACAGCCATGATGGCATAGTGGCCGGGGGCAGTGGGGGTAGGGTGACACCAGCTCGGGCACCAGGGCCTGCTGGAGCCAGGGTGAGGGCTGCAGGCATCAAGTCCTCCCACCTTCACTCAAGGAGAGTCTTCAGGGGCCCCTCCTGGCAGCTTGGAGCCTTTTCCCATCTTTGTACTGGTTATCTGCTGACCTGTGCTTGGCCAAGGTCAGAGCCTGGGACTCACACACCACGGCCATCCCCGTCCCGGGCAATCCTCCTGCATCGTCTCCACTCCTATGACACCTAGAGCAGGAACCACACCGGTGAGCACACTACTGTGGTCACCTGGTTTCCTGGCTGCAGGGAGCAGAGCTGAGCATGAGGCTCAATCACCTGCTTTCACTTATTCAGGGCCAGAGAGGCCACCGGGAAGGAGGGGAGCTGAGGCTGCGAGGCATGAAGGAGCATGCGGTGGGTGGCTCAGTCAGTCACTTTCCTGAACCTGCACGGCCTCAGAATCCTTCTCAACACTGCTGGGGCAGCCCCTCGAGAGCTGGCATGAGAGACAAAGACTATTGGCACCCTCGACCCAGCCCAATTAGAAGGCGAGGACACAGAGGTCCAGAGAGTGAGGAGGGTTCACCAGTGTCTGCACAGCAGGTGGAGCTGGGGGCTGGGCCCCAGGTCTCCCAGCTTCCTGTTCAGTGCTCTTTTCCCTGCACTGAGCTCCCTGCTGATCTCAGCTTGGGGCATGAGGGTCTGGAAAGGCCACTCGGTCATCATGTGATCACCACGGGCACTACATTCCTTTCCTACCACCAGGAACTCACCTCACCTTCCTAGGATGGCTTCCTGTGGATGAGCCTCTAAACATCATGACCATGAAGCTCCCAGTCTGACCAAGGCCTCACCAGGTCACACGGCGTCACTGAGGGGCCTGCGTCATGCCTGAGCTTCCACGGTGGGGGGACCCCCAGGGCCTTGATGGCCGTGTGAGAAGGTAGGCAGCCCACCTGCCTCTGGCTCGTGAGTGAGCCAGTCGGGTGTGACAGGTGCCTGGCCAGTGGTGTCCACCTGTGGGTGGTTTGTGTTTATCAACCCAAAGGCATACCTCTCAGAGGCAGGGGCTGGGCTGCAGCCACCAGGAGGTTGGCCTGCCTGCTGCATTCACACCCTGCTTCAACAGCTGTTTCCCGGGCCCCTGCTGAGGCCCAGGGGCCAGATTCTCAGTGGCAAACAGCAGATGGAGGCCTTGACCTCGCAGAGCTTACACTGGGTCCAGGAGAGAGACGATGAACAGGGAGCAGTCACCTGGGAATGCGTGCACGAAGGAGAGCACGATCTGTGCAGCTGTGGACACAGGCGCTATCCTGGACAGAGGACCCTGATGTGACAGCAGAATGAGGAGGATGAAGAGCCTTCTCCTGACTTACCAGGGTGTGTGTGGACCCTGCCCAAGAGCTACTGGTGAGAATAAAGAGCAACCATGAGGATAAGAGAGGACAGGGCAGTGGCCAGAACCTTGGAGCTGGCCCGAGGACAGCAGCCCAGCCAGCCAGACGTCCCGGACCCCCTTCCTAGGTACCCACATGGGCATAGTGAGGCAGGCTGCCTACAGGAAGGAGGGATGCTGAGAGGCCCTCAGCATTCCTGGATACCCACTTGGGGCCCAGGCCCCCCCTTGGAAGCTACCCTACCTCCCTGAGTCCCTGTCTCCACAGAGAGAAAACTAAGGTAAAAATAGGCCCCTTCTTGGTGAAACTGGTTGTGGGAGGAGAGAGTGAGCTTCTGCTGCTGCAATCCAGAGGTCACTGCCCTCCCCACCGTCCGTGTGGGCTCAGGGACACCACACACGTGTCCGCTCCCCTCCACCCAATGCCATGACCTGACCACCTCCATCCCCGGAGCAGGGGGCTTGGTGCAGGGTGCTGGGGGTGGGAGAAGGGTAAGGGTCTCCTCCTAAAGCTGGGATTTGAGCACTGCCCACCAAAGGGCATGTTCCAGGGCAGAGGCTAGAAGGAACACCGGGCCCCTCCCTGCACCGCGGGTTTTAACAGTCACTTCTTAGCGCTTGGGGATGGATTCTCCAGGGACATCTCTACAAGAGAGTTATACCTTAATTTAGAAGCAAATAATTCAACTCTGTGATGTAGCAGATTCCTTTGGAACAGAGATGAACTCAAGGAAGCCACTGTGTGTGAGGCATGCACACTGGCTCCTGCCAACAGGCTGCCCACCCTCCACCATCCTGCTGCCAGGGGGCCACAGACAGACGGGGGGAAGCACCACTCACAGGAGGCCAGGATGAGACCCGCAGCTGGCCTGACTGAACCCAGTGACCCCAAGGGCCCAACACAGCCCACCTGTCTACAGGAAGCAGGTGAAGGGCAGAGTGGGCGCCAGCCTAGGGTGCTGTCCTGAAATGTTTAACGATTTTTACCAAGGGCCCCACATATTGCATGGACAGTCCTGCCCATGCTGCTTGGTCCCCATGCTCCCCAGGCCCACCGAAGGGAACCCACCCTCCCAGGAACACCCTCCTGTGTGGCCCCTCGTGTCTCAGCTCTGAGCCCAGCCCCTTTGGGTCCCACCTGCCTTCGATTCCTGGATGACCTCACTGGTCCCTAGGAGTCCAGGTTTGCAGCTCCAGCCTGGCTCTGCCCTCTGACTGCCACATGTGACCACATTCCCCTGGGTCTAACCCACCCTCAATTGCATGCCTCTCACCAGTCTGAGTCTTCCTTCTCAGCAAGGCCAACTCCATCCTTCCAGAGCTGTCCTGTCCTCTTCTCCATCAGCTTGTCCTCTTCAAACTAAATGCCGTAACTGACCACTTCTCACTACTGCCCCTGCTGCTACCCCACTGGGTTGGCAGCCCTTCACCCCCAATGTTGCAGTGGCCCCTGACAGCTTTCTGGTCTTGCACCCTGCTCATCTGCCAGATGGGTCGTTTAAAAAATGTGATCCTACCTGACCTGTTCCACAACACCCCCATCCTGGGCTCCAGCCACTTGGCCTTCTGGGGAGGGGGCGGTCTCCAGTAGTAGAAGTGTGTTGGCCTCAGGGTCTTTGCGCCTGTCCCACATGCTTTTCTGTGTCGGTCACACACCTCACCCCCCACTGCCTCCCCATGGCGCTGTGCCAATGGCCCCTCCACACAGAGGCACCCCACCGACCCGCTGCTTTAGTTCTCTTCATGACCTGTCCTGCCTGACATTCAGTTACCCAGGTGCTGTGCTAGTCCTCCCAGTCTGATGTGAGTACTACTTGAGCAGACACTGTGTGTCCTGCTCCTGGCCAGGTCCCTGTGCCAGGCACAGCCCTAGTGCTCACAGGTGCTGGTAGATAGCAGCTGAAGGAACAAACAAATGAACGAATGTGTGAGAGCTTCTGCTTCCTCAGCTCCTCCCTGGAGCCCAAGGATCTGTCAGACAGTCCCTGTAAGTTAGCCTGTCAATTCCCTCCCAGAAAGTGCCTCCCCTGGCAGCATGGATGTGGGGAGGACTGGAAGGGCATGTGGGCATTCCCAGCTCTGCTTAGCCTCTGTAAGGACAAGGAGGCTCAGAGAGGGTGGGGCTGGGCCAAGGGTGTGGGGCCAGGCCTGACCCAGCTCTGCCGCCTTCACTGGGGCTCCCAAGTCTGGACAGCTGTCAGGTCACTACTCAGGACTCCCACCTGGGCTGATCCCGAGCATCTGCCCTGACACCGCTGTCCACTTCCCTGTGCTCTCCTTCTTGCCAACCACAGGGCGCATAGGGACTGCCCCGGAGCTCAGTTACCCGGGTTTCCTTCCTGGGGGCTGCAGCCTGCTAATCTGCCTCCTCCAGAGTTCCTCCAAGTCCAGCCGCAGTTGCAGCAGTTCCAACACTCTATAGCCGCACAGAATTTTGGGTCTTCTGAGGGTTACCACAGGGGCGGTCAAGGCTGCCTGGTCCTCATGTCCAGGGAGGAAGGCGCGGCACACAGTCATTGCAAGTGCACTCGAGACAACCACATGGCTGGGTCGAGGCCAGCCTTTCCCCCAGCCAGACCTCCATCCCACTGGCAGCCTTGCCAAGTTGGCCTGGTTACCCAGAAGTTCCTGAAATTGCCCTAGAAGCTCCTAGATACAGACAGAGTGCTTTTCCTCCTGGGACTCCAGGAGACAGAAGAGCTGAGAAGCTGCAGACAGGGCAGGAATTCATTCCCTGTGCCCCAAATCTGGAGTCTTGGGTCAGGCCCCCGGAAAGGGGCCAGGTGACAGCACAGAGCAAGGCAGCTCTCCTCAAGCACAGGCCGCACCTCTCTGGGGGCCGGCAGACAGCCCTGCCCTCCCTGCAGCAACCTGCACCCCAGCCAAAAGCCAAATGCAGGTGTGCGTCTGGGGGTGGGGCAGGATACACAGGCCAGTGACAAACAGCCCCGGGAGTGGGTAAGCAAGCAGACCTGGTGCCGAAGGTGACACCAGCCTTCCAAAGGAGAGGGACCATGTCTCATTCACCTCCTGTCTCAGAAAGTCAGCGTCTGGTAGAAGAACACACAAGAGTTTTAAACCAAATGCCAGTGTCTCTGGAGCAGGAGGAACGCTGAAGACACACACTGCACCTGCATGGCCAGGCCCTCCTGTGCCAGCAGCCCCACCACAGAGACTCCCATAGCTCCATGGTTACTGCTCACGGATGTCCACGCCCCAAGGGGACAGAGCCAGCAGCTCAACAGTCTCCTCCACAATGACCAGGGGTTGGTTCCAGGCAGCTCTTGGGGTCTTCCCAACCCTTCTACAGGCCCACCAGGTGCTGGGTTACGAAGCTGCTCCTTGTTCAGGGGAGGAGACCACAGCCTCCACGGAAGCAGCCACAGCTGACAGGTGCTGAGGTCTTCCACTTTCTCCGGCGTCGCCTGCCCCAGGCAGCCCCCATCCATCCTCTTTTCCCCTTGCCTCCTATGCTCCTGTAGACCCAACCCTCTCTGTGCCTCTGTCCATGTTCTCCCCTCTGCCTGCAATGCCCACCCCAACTGTGCCCATGTCCTTCAAGCTCCAGTTCAAATGTCACTTTGCCCACAGGCCCATCTGACCAGAGCCCCTCCCGGAGAGGCCCTGCACCCACCCTCAGGGCTGGGTTCTCTAAGCAGAGAGGCTTCTCCCGGTGGGGCGGTGAGTCAGTCCTGGGAGGGCAGGGCCAGTCCACTCCCACCCCTGCACCAGGCCCTGGGGGAGCAAAGGCTCAGTAAACATTTGCTTAATTGAATTGGCCAAGGAGCCTCCTCCAGATGAAGCAGAAGGCAGAGGGATGAGATCCCCTGGGCAGGGAGATCCTTGGGCAAAAAGGAGCCAGTAAGGGGCCCCGATGCCTCCACTGGCCGTCAGACCTCCCTACCAGGCGGGTCCCTTCATCCCAGACCCGGACTCCCAGTCTCAGAGCCGCCTTCCCATGCTCTTCTCTTGTCACAGAGAACCCCAATTCTCGGCCTAGGCGGATTGCTGCCACTGTTGCCCAGGGATGCTCAGCGTCGCCCCGAGGGCAAAGCCCCTCTAGTAGCCCATAGGACACTGATCCCCGGCCAGAGACCGTGACACCCCTCCCCCAAATCCCCACCGCCTTTTAAGGGAAAAAACATCGAGCCGGGAACAAATCACAATCGCAGTGGGTCGACACTCGCCTCTCCCTCGAAATGCCTCCAAGGAACCTGCTCGCTGCAAGCGCGATGACCGAAAACTGCGAGCCGTCAGTCCCTGGGACCAGGCCTCGGGGGCCCTCGCCTCGGTTTCAGCCCAGGCCACGCGCCGGCGCTCCCGCCTCCCCCTCACCCCCAGGAGCGAGACCTCGCCGCGCGCCGCTCTCGCAAGTCGCCCGGCCCCGCAGCTGGGTCTGCCCGGGGACCCTGCCCACCCTCCCCGGCCCCGGCGCCCCTCCCAGCACCTTCTGGCCCGCGGCGCCCCTGCCCACAGCGCAGGCACCCCCGCCGCGCCGCCCCCACCAGGCCCGCATCCCTGTCGCCGCGCCCGGCGTCCCCCGTCTGGGCGGGGCCCGGTGCGGGCGGGTGGGCCCCCGGCCGCACTCCTGGTCCCTACGTCCGCCGCGCGCCTCGGCCGCGGTGTCGCTCACTCACCTCCGGGCCGCGACGTGGTGCGTGGCCGAGCTGCTCCAGCGGCGCAGCACGGGATGGGGCGGGGCGGTGAGCGCGGGCCGCGGCGCCCTTGTACCGCACGAGGCGGGCGGCGGCGCCCGCGCGGGGACGTGACCGGGCCGCGGGCGGCGCACACGCTCTCCGCCGGCCAGGCTCCCTCCGCCCGCTCTCCCGCGCCGCCCGCGCCGCCGCCCGCGGGTCCGCCCGCCCCGCGCCGCCGGCAGGGGGCGGAGCCGGGAGCGCAGTGCGTTGCCGGGCCAACCGCGGGCGGGGAGCCGCGCACCCGCCTAAGTCCACGCGCCGGGTGCCACCGCCCCGCCACGAGCGCCGGCCCGCCGCCCATTGGACCTGAGCGGGTGAAAGACGCACCTGCAGCCCAATAGCGACGTGCAGGGGCGGGACCACGGCTCTGCGCGCGCCGCAATCCCGCACACACCAGCGCCTTGGTATCCGCGACTCCGCTCCTCCGAGGCCCGGTGCCCACCTGGTGGGAGAGCAGTGGAGCCCCCACCCCTGCCCGCCTTCTGCGGCCCAAATTCGAATCCAGTTTGACTTTTCCGAGCTCCTGGACCTCGGACAACCGACTGGCCCCTCTGAGCCTGTTTGCAAAGTGGGGCTGGTGGCACCTTACTTCCCTGAGTTTCCATGACGATCGGCTAGGACTAGTGAAAGAGTTGTGTAGACCTAAAGGTGGTGACGTTTTGCAGCGATGAGAGGAGGCAATAGTCATCTTTGCTTCTTGCTCACATAGCGTGTAGGGGCTCTTCAGGGTCCCTGGCAATCCTGGACATGGAAAGTTGCCTTGCAAGGGAGGGTGGGGGCGGGAGAGGAGCCAAGGAGTGGTCCCCCAGACCAGAGAGGTAGGAGGGAGCCAGCTCAATGAGATCAGGGACCCATGGGCACCTTCGGGAAGTTCACAGAAGGCACTGGTGTTCAGCAAAATGCACTCCAGTGCGGTCTATCAACTTCTGCTTTCAGCTGGGGAGCCCATCTCTGGGTCTCAGATCCAGGAGACCCTCACTCCTGTGCTTAAAAGGCTCAGGCCAGAACCAAGACAGTGCCACTCTCTATCCTGCCCACTAATGTAAGCAGAAGCTCTGTGCCTCCCAGAGCATCCAGGAAAATGTAGATACTCTCAGCTAATACTTCTCATCACCTTGCACCTCCATGGTGGCATTACAAGGAGCCCACACTTGGGCAGAAGGACTGGAACTGGCTGTTGTTAGAGGTAGATGGGGTGGTGACCCCAGCCCAGATCTGTGGTCAGAAGTCAGGGACAGAGGACCAGCTCTACCAGCTGGGTGCTGTGGCATCTCAATGTCATCCCCTGACCTTTCTGGGGGTGTTTCCTCTGCTGTGAAATGGAGCCCATCACACTACATACCCCAGTGATGTGGCCCACCTGTGAAGGTTCTGCTTAAATGGTCATAGACAGGACAGATGGTGGTGGTGGGTGTTCTGAGGTGGATCTACATTAGACCTGGCACATGCTTGCTGGAGGGGGCCACTGAGAACCAGTGGAAAGTGGCTGACACTCCAGGGCTCCACACCACCAGGCTGGGTCAGGCTGGGCCCTTGCCAATGGCCATGATAGCAAGAAGGTAACAGGCACAGACCCTGCCCTGGGGTGGATCAGAGGGGCCTGGGGGTAATGCACAGGCCCAGATCTGCTGCCTCCACCTGTATATCCTTGAATGTTCTTTCACCTGGATGGGCCCTAGAAGGTGATTCTAGTAGGAGATGCATGTTGTCACCTGTTCAGAGATGGGTGAGGGCAGCTGATGCTGGGTGACCTGTGTGCAGGGTCAAAGCTAAACACAAGTGTTGGGTGACTCCACACGGTGGTACAGGTATAAGATGAGGAGCCAACCTGTGGAGGGGTCTGACTGGGCCGGCTGCTGCCTAGGGTGGGAGGGAAGCACACTTGGAGGTGAGACAGATGCTGGGCCTGAAGGAGCGTCAGGCCTAGTTGAACCCAGAGGACCAGTGGGGCTGGAGCTAACAGGAGGGTTAGGATGCCTCAAAGCCAGGCTGGGGTGGGACTGGGGATAGTCGCAGTGGGTTGGTGGCCCTTGTGTAGGATTGGGGACATTGGCCTAAGAACTGCTGGAGAGTTTTAGGATTGGCTTTCTAAATTTGAGAATGAAAATGGCAAGGTTTTGTTTCACATTGATTTACAGTATGCCTGGTCCCACAGTGTGCATTCGTCTCATATGCAGAATCAAATAAAAATTTCAGCCAGTCAGCCCAGAGAAAATAAGAAAGCAGAGAAATCAGCCCACAGGACGGAGTTCAGTGAAGGGTCGCCCGGTGACCTTGTGTATCAGGGGATGGCTATGTGATGGCTGCAGCCTGAGAGGAGCTGGCCCTGGCAGAGGGGGAAGGTGGGCATGGTGGGGACCAAGGGGGTCCACATGAGAGGGGATGCTGGAGGAAGAGGTGGCACATGCTAAGCATGTGGAGGAACAGTTGAAGAGGGGGACACAGGAGCTGAGGTCCCAGAGCTGCAGAGAATATCTTGGGAGGAAGATGTGGTCAGCGAGTCATGTGCCATTGAGGGGCCAAGTAAGCTGAGGACAGAGAAGGCAGGCCTTGAGGTGGGGTGGGGTCAGTGGGGACCACACATGGCTAAAGCTGGGCAGGCAGGTCGAAATGAGGCTTGGTGGGGCCAGGGCACAAGGCATGGATCCTTGGTCCCCAGGGCTGAGTCAAGAGAACAGAAACCAGAGACCAGAGTTGGGGCTCTTTGGAAGGAAGAGGAAGGGGGCCCTGGTGAATGAGCCCACCCAGCATCTCACCAACTAGCAGGGACAGCTGGCTAAGGACAGCCCCTCCAGATGGCCCCCTGGGAAATAGCCAAACCTCAGTCACAGAGGTTCCATGCCATGGGCATCATGATCCTCCATCCCAGCCGAGCCTTATGGCCCATCAACCAACCCATCCTGGCATGGCAGCCATGCTGGACCTGGGCTGCCTCCCAAAACACCTGAGCCCCATTTCTTTGCCCTTCTGCCCATGAGGCCCAGCTCCCCTGGGCCTTCCTTCCTGCACACCCAGAGGTCCTGGAATTCCTTATCTACACATGTCAACCTGGGCAGCAATGTCCAGTGACTCTCCTACTGGTCTCCCCACTGCCCAAGGGTGACCCCTCCAGGCCAGCTCTTCTCTGCACCCCACCTGTATTGCTCACCCCAACCCTGCCACCCGGGTCTCAGGCTGTTTGGGGCCTGATGGATTTCTCTGATTTGTTTTTTTGGGGTCTGTGTACCCACCCCCCAACTAGAACAAGCCTTTGCAGATTTGGGTTAGTTATAAATAGCCAGGCCTGCGACTCTCCTTTTAGCTGAAAAGAAGCAAAGTGAACGAGCAGAGAGGCACACCCGGCACGCGTTTTATTTTTAATCTCCCTCTGTCTCAAAATGAACCGGGTCCCAGCGCTCAGCATTTCTAGGAGCAGAAGCCCAGGATGAATGCCTAGGGAACAAAATGAGGGCAGTTGAGGGCGTGGTCTCTTCCCATCTGCTGTGCAACCTTGGCCCCTTGAGTTGCCTCTCTGGGCTGCAGTTTCCTCATGGGGCGGGCAGTGGAGATGATCGCCTCCAACTTCCTGCCTTGACCCCTCCCTCTGCCCAACCCCGAGCCAGTGCATCCTGTTGCTCCAGCTGCACCTCTCCCTGTGTTTTTGGAAGCCCAGACCAGGGTGCAAGTGAGGCCAAAATACACGAATTGACCACAAATTCCTTTGCTCAGGTGGCCCCCAGTCCCTCCATCAGTCAGCACACTCCTCAGAAGTTCAAATTGTCACTTCTGCACTGTGAACTGGGGAGGGGCTGTCTATGTTGTGGCTGAGAGGGGCTGTGGCCAGGCAGGTGAGCCTGTGGGCAGGTGCCTGAGCCAGAAGCACAGGCAAGCAGGAGGCCACGTGGTGGTCTGGACAGAGGGCACCAGGGGGAGAGAGGCTCAGGCCCTCAGGAGAGGCAGCTTGGGGATTCCTGACAGGGGCTCCTGCAGGGCAGTTTTTGTCTCTGTATCCCACCCCTTACTCCCACCCACAGGCCCTCGTCTTCAGCTGGGACTCAGTGCTGGTGGAATTTGGGAGACTCTTGCCAGCCAGGCCGGTGTATCTGGGCGCACAGTGCCAGTCCCTTACACAGAGCACTTTTCCATCCCTACTCCACTGATACAGCACAACCCCCTGCCAGGTGGGCTTGTGTTCATAATAAGGAAACCAGGCTCAGAGAGGGTAACTTGTCTGAGGTCACACAGCTGGAGACATTAAGGAGTCCAACCTAGCCTTTTTTTTGAAATCTGTGTGTATTAAATCTTAAAAAGCCCTGTACCCTTGAAACGGCAAGAAACTGCCCTTTCCGTGTTGTGAGTGCCCTGAGAACAAATGGACAGAGCTCGTGGCTGCACCTGACACCCCAGGGAGAAGTTGGATGGGGGCGCCGGGAGCCACTGGACTTGCTGCCCTGCCTCTCCACCCCCTCGCCCCAGGCATCTGCCATTTGATGTCCTCAGGGAGTGAGGACGGAAGGTTGGGTGATGTCTTCAAAGAGGAAATCCCTGGTGCTAATTGGCACTCAGAGACCTTTAGGCTAATTAACCTGTTTATTTATCTCCCAAGAGTAAATTAGAGGGTTGAGCTGGGGAGGCGGAAGACAGAGGTGTCTGCTGGTGGCACCTCCGTGGGGGCTGTGGATGGTTTTGCAGTGGGCAGCCGGGGCTACTGGGGAGGCTAGGAGAGGGTGGGCTGTGGGGCAGTCATGACACCTGGGAGCTGTGGGGAAGGGACGCCTTTCCTGGTGCAGGTTTGCTTTCCCAGGGTGCTGCTCTGCCAGCAGTTCTGGGAGCTCTCGAGCACCCTCAGGGTGTCCTGTCTCCCTGGGGGGAGAGGAAAGGCTATAAGGAGTAAAGGGAAGGGCCACTCCCTGCGTTGTTTTCTCCCAGCCATGCCCTGTGGAGCCCCCTCCCTGCAGGGCACCAGGTGCCTTTAGACCCCGCCAGAATCTGGATTACCAACCAACTGTGGCTGGGGGCACAGCTGTCTTTGTATAGGATGCTGACCTGCTCACTAAATCCTCCACCTCAGACCCCACTGAAAGCTCTCTTCCCGTCCCCACGGCTGGCCAGGCCGGCCTGGGGCTCTAGCATCAGAGAGATGTGCGGGTCAGGAAGGGATTGGCTGGACCCCTGTGCACCCCAGACTTCCCCTCTGAATGCACCGAGGTGGGGGCAGGGAGAATCCCCCAGTGCCTGGGCCCCGCAGGGGTGGCTGCTGCTTCTCAAGGCCACTATTTCAATCACAGGTGACCAAGAAAGGCTGGACCTTTTGGGGTCCTCCAGGGCCTTGTGGTTCCCACCCTAGCTTGTCCCAACCCCCAGCAGTGGGGGTTGGGAGCATTTGCAATTTATCTTGTCAGATAAACCCCATCCCTCTGGCTCCCAGCACAGGTTGGGGGTTGGCTAGCTGCCTATTCTTCAGTACCCATTTCTGTCCCACAGGGGCCCAGGGCATTGTCAGCAGCGGCCTGATCCCCTCACTAGTGTGGAAGCTGCAGCGGGAAGAGGAAGGGGTGCAGGAGCTCCTTCTGGACACACTGGCTGCCTGCCTGATGGAGGATGCCACTGAGGCGCTGGCCAGCCGCGCAGTGCCCTTCCTGAAGGAGAAACTCCTGAGCGCCAACAGCAACATCCGCAGCAAGGCCGCCGGCACGCTCATCGCCATCAGGTGAGGCCCAGCTGGGGGTGGAGCAGCTCTGCTTCCCCTTGCCTGCTCGTGCCCTGACAGTCCTGCATCCCAGGAAGCCCCCTCTCCTGGCAAAATAAGAGGGTTGGTCATCTTCTCCCTCGAGGAAGGAAAACACAGGAGAGCAAGTGGTGCCATGATCTGCACACACTTTTAGACAACCCCTCAAGGAAGGTGACTGGCTCCCTTTACAGGTCAGGAAATGATGCTGTGGGGGTCCAGCCACTGGTAACCTAGGGTCACCCTGATCACAGTCTAGATCCTGGCATGGAGCCTGAGGCTTAACGTGCCTCAGAGCTGCAAGGGAGGTGGGGAGGGTGCCATCCCAGACAGATACTTTCTCAGCACAGGGGGTTGTGGCCCCTGGGGCTGTGCTTCAGCTTTGGCCAACTGTCTTCATTCTGCCATCCCCAGGTTCCTGAGTGGCCTGGCCTTCTGTGAACCCAGGCTATCTGGGCATGGGAGTGGGACCCAGACCTCACACCAGCGCTCCCCTGCACCCTGGTGCCTTGGCATCCTCCTGGGGTGGTCCTGTCCCCCTCTCCCTCTGAGGGAAGCCACCCAGCTGTCCTCTCTCTGGTCCAGCATCCCTCTGGAAGGCAAGAACCAGGTGTGGAAGCATGACGTCATCCCCATCCTGGTGCACCTGCTGAGAGACAAGGTGGCGGAGGTGCAGGCCAACGCGGCGGGGGCCCTCATGTATGCCACAGTGACTACAGAGGGTGAGGTGGTCTGCTGGCAGGGGCATCCCCCTCTGGTACAGGGGGTCACGGGATGGGGTCACTGCAGCCCTCAGCAGGTTGGGTACTGCCCTTCTCTATTCTTCCAGCCATAGTGGGCCTACCGCCTGGGCTCCTCCCCACTCATTCCCTCTGTTCCCTGGTTTTGGAGTTCCTGCCTCTGACCCAGGCCCTGTGTGAGCCAAAATTCTGGGCTGGATTCATTTGCCACCCATTAGTCAGTTATCCTGAGGTCTATCACTGGAGTCCTGGCTTCTGTGGTGCTTTTTGATCAACGTTACTGTTTTCCATGTGGAGGGCTGAATATGACGGAAGGCTACCCTCTCCTCCACCTGGACAGCCAGCAACCAGGCCTCTGTGCTCAGTCACTCGATCTGGGTCACTGGAAGGGACGGGCCAGTTCTCCTACCCAGAAGCTGGGCTGGGCCATCCCTTCCTGCAGGACCTCTGAAAGCTGTCTGGCCTTCCCTCACCTGCACCAGCCCTGTGCCTGGAGCTGTACCCTAGAGTCTGCCTGGGGCTCTGATTCTCAGCAAGTAGACTGCAAAGCGCCCCCAGAGCTAGGGACTCCCCAGCCAGGTCCTAGTTCACCCTGAGGGTGGAATCCGAGAGGTTGGGGCCTGCCCAGAGCCCACAGCCCTCTTTTGATTGTGTGGTTAGGATGCTGATCACCAGGGTGGGGCTCCCGAGTGTTGACCTTGGTGGTGTCCTCAGCACCAGTGTCTTACCTGGGCTTCCTGTGGGAGCACTTGCAGGGCCAGAAGGCTTGCAGGGGTCCGGCAATGCGGGAGTCTGGGGATGCAAGGCCACTTTTCCCTGAGCTGGCACTCCAGCAGAGGGTCCCTGAGCCCTTGCCATGTGCCAGGCCCTGTGCACACGGGGTGGGGGTAGGGAACTCAGACATCTCAGCCTCTGCTGTCTGTGGTTTGGCAGAGTGACCTGGGGCAGACAGACCTGAAGAGTGGGCACAGCGCAGCGGCCAAGCATCCTCTGGGAGGGGTGTAGTGTTGACCCAAAGGAGGATGGGAGTTGGTGGGGCCAAGGAGGCTAGATGGTCCAGCAGCAAAGAGAAGAGTGTGCTTGGAGCAGGGGGATTGGGGATGGGGGACAGGCATGTGGCCTTTCAGCAGGCAAGGGGGTGGGTAGCCAAGGATTAAGGAGGGGCATCTCCTTGTCCGTTCACTTTTGTGTCCCCCACTAGACTGTAAGCACCCACAGGGTTAGAATGTTGTGTTTTTGTGCCTGGCACAGCACAGGTGCTCAAGAAATATTTGCCACATAAAAAAACAATTTGATTTTAATTTATAAAAGGCCATTTGTGTTACCTTGTGAGGGTTATGGGACAGGCACCTGGGTGGTTGGAGAGAAGCCAGTTTGGGGCTGGAAGGGCCCAGGATGGGGACAGAGAGGGTATGAGGCCTGTATGAGGAGGGCTGAGGGGCCAGGGAGATGGGCATGGGCCCCCAGGAACACTTGGTGTTGGTGACCTACAGGGAAGTATGCAGCCCTCAATGCAGAAGCCATTCATCCACTGCTGCAGCTGCTGTGCTCGTCCTTGAGCAAGGCGCGCCTGAATGCCATCAAGGCCCTGACCATGCTGGCCGAGGCCCCTGAGGGCCGCAAGCTCCTGCAGGCCCACGTGCCCACCTTCCGGGCCCTTGAGAAGGATACCAGTGCAGCCGTGAAGCAGGCAGCCCAGATTGCCATCAAAGTCATTGAGTGGAAACCCTGAGCCTCTTCTCTGGCCAACCTGCTGACCCCACACCTGAATAAATGCAGTGAATCTCTTTATCTTGGTCTGAATGGCACCTGATGTTCATAGACCATGGCCATGCCTTCTCTCTGCTGCCAGAGGGGAAAGGCTCGGCCCAGGAGGACCGGGTCACAGGCTGATCCCAGGGTCCAGGCCAGGCGGGAGGCATCCCTGCTCTCTGCTGCAGTCAAGTCCCCTGGGAAGGCAGACAGCAGGGCCAAGCCTCTAGGGAGAAGGCGGCAGTGGGGGGCAGGGGGAAGGAGTTGGGCTGGGGAAGCAATACAGCTGGACTAGGCACCACCCAACCTGGACTCTCGAGTGACCAGGCCCCTGAGGTGTGGCAGGGTGCAGCCTTGCTCCCAGTGCTGCCCCCCTCCCTCATGGGTGACAGGAAGGAAGGTCGGTCACAGGTGCCACCCCATGTGGGGAAGGTAAGTTATAAGAGGACCTCTCCCCCTGCCCCAGGGATGAGTGCTTGGAACAGGGTAGCTCCTTAAGATCTTCCCCCCAGTAGCTGCACTCCGCAGAGCCAGGTCCTCTGAGGGAGCTCCAGGCTGGCCTGAGGCCAACCACGCCCCAGTCCTCCCTCCCATGTCTGCCGGGGCCCCAGAGTGGCCCTCTGGGGAACCTTCCACCTTGCTTCTCCCACAGTGAAACTGGAGAGTCTGGGGAGGAGGAGGCATGGGACCCCTTGATCTCCCTGACCCATCCAGTCTGGTGGTCGGGCAGGGTTCTGACCTTTGCTGGAGAAGCTGCAGGAGCCGTTGCTCAGCTTTAGGGCTGGACTCACACCTTATTCTTTCCCTGTGAGCTTTCCCAAGCTCCTTGCCTCCCACGAGGTTTCCCTCATTCCATCACCAACCAGCAGCCAGACTTCCTGTGGGATAGAACCTCTGCAGAACTAAAGTCCTGAGGTGAGTGCCTTCCTGCAGTCCTTCCAGGGACTGGGGCCTTTGCTCTCCTAGAAGAAACGCAGAGACATCTGCATCCCTGTGGTTCCAGGATTAGCCCCCTCAGGCCCTCTTGTTCCTTGAGGGACTGGCTCCTGGGCCCAGGTGGGGTTTCAGGTTGAATCTCATTCTCAATAAAGGCCTCATAAGAGGAAGCCTTTCATTTTTTAGGAAAACGGGTGTTTGTGGGGCTCCACTTTCTTGTGTCCCCATCCTTTCTCACCCACAGCCCACTGGCTCTGCCCCTTGGGAGCCTCCTTGCTGTCAAGACCCCATGCTCTTTGTGATTGGCTCATGGAGTGGCCTAGGTGCCAGTGCTCCCTCCGTGGCTTGTCCCTTCCCAGGGCCCTCGCTGTGCCCTTTTGGTCTCTTTTGTAGAAAGAACCCTCTTTCTTAAACCTGATGCACTTCTCATCTGCCAGACTTGGGCACTCTCTACCAGGTTCCCTTCTTAGCTAGCCCTGCCCACTGTCTTCTCTCCCCACAATCTGAGTCTCTGCTGTGTTCTGGACCCTTCCATCAGACTTAACATCTATGCTTAAATGTTTCCAGGTAAGAATTAATACCAATCCTTTGCAAACTAATTTTAAAAAACAAGAGGGGACACTTCCCAACTCACTCCACGAGGGCTAATGTTATCCTGATACCCAAACCAGACAAAGGCCTCACGAGAAAAGAAAACTACAGACCAACATACTTTATGATTATAGACAGAAGAACTCAACCAGACATTAGCAAACCAAATCCAGCCACATGAAAAAAGTATTATACACCATGATCAACTGGGGTTTATCCCAGGAATGCAAGGTAGGTTTAACATATGAAAATGAATCAAGGTAACATATAAATAGAATAAAGAACAGAAACCACATGATCATCTTATTAGATGCAGAAAAAGCATTTGACGAAATCCAACACCCATTCATAAAACAAAAACAAAAATAAAAACAGGAGTTCCCATTGTGGCTCAGCAGCAACAAATCCAACTAGTATCCATGAGGACCCTGGTTCGATCCCTGGCCTAGCTCAGTGGGTTAAGGATCCGGTGTTGTGCGAGCTGTGGTGTAGGTGACAGACAAGACTCAGATCCGCCTTTGCTGTGGCTGTGGCATAGGACAGCAGCTGCAGCTCTGATTAGACCCCTAGCCTGGGAACTTCCATATGCCATGGGTGCAGCCCTGAAAAAAAAAAAAAAGACAAAACCAAACCAAAACAAAAAAAAAAACAACAAAAAAACTCTCAGTAAGACAGGACTAGAGAGATATTTCCTTTACGTGTTAACATCTGTAAAAACTCACCGCTAACATCATACTCAACAGTGAAAGACTGGATGCTTTCCCCCTAAGATCAGGATAAGACAAGGACATCTGCTCTCACTGCTTCTACTTGACATTGTATTGGAGGTTCTAGCTAGGGCAGTTTAGGCAAGAAAATGAAATTAAAGACATCCAGACTGGAAAGAAAAAGGTAAGCTATCTCTACCTGCAGATCACATGATTTTATACATGAAAACTGTCAGCTGAGGGCCTAAATGAGGGATGAGGGGCTGGTCCTTGATTGTACCTTCAGAGCATGATTTCTGCAATGCTGAGTGGGCCTCCCCCAAATCAATTTCCAGCATCTGCAACTTTTTCTAAAAACCCAAATCATTTATTTTGGCCTGAGAAGGAGGAGGAAGTAGGGGTGGCTGAAGGAGTCCCTACAGAAACACAGATCAAGCGGAGTGGCCTACACTTGCCAGCTGAAGAGAATCCAGCCCCTGGGCCCAACTCAGTGATGCAGGCAGACTGGAAGGAACTGGGAAGAGCTTGGTGAGTTTCCTCTCCACCCGCCCTCCAGGGTGCAGCCAGACAGTGCTGAGCTGTAGCAATGCCTGGTCCTTGGGCAGAAACTGCCTCAGCCCCACCACCAGTCCAGGCAGAAGTCAACATTTCCACCCAAAACAGTCCTGGTGCCAGCTGGCCTTGTGTGGTCATCAGCAGGGAGCACAGCCCCTGTGGGTGGGACCACTGGTGTGGGGTGGGGCATCTTTGCCAGCAGCTGTTCCTTTACAAAGGAGGAGAGAACACAGCAAATGGAGGTGGGTATAGGAAGGAAAGGGTAAACAAAACCCCTGAATATATCTAGAAGTCAGTGGAAGTCAGGGTTTGCACAGTGGAGCCATCTGGAGAGAATGACTCATCTCACAGAGACAGATGTGCTCAGCTGCTGTCTCTGCTCTCACTAGTGGGCTTTGCTGCCCTGACAGCCTGCACGCCCTGCTACTGGTGGCACGTGCTGTGTGATGCTGAGGGTCCTTGGTCCCACAACTGTGGCCCTCCCAGTAGGAGTAGCATCTTCCCCTTGATGATGAGGGCATCTGCAAGAGGCAGTGGCCTGCCTGCTCCCAGACACCTCTGTCAGCTGCCTAGCCGAAGTAGATGTGGCAGAAGACTGTGAGCGACACCAAGAGGAACCCGCAGATGTTGGCCATTTTTCTCCAGCAGGGCTTCTCTGGCATGTCTTGGGGCTCTGTCCCTTCCACTGTGTCCCTCTGCTCTGTCCCTTCCAATGTGTCACTGTGCTGTGTCCCTTCCATGTCACCACACTCTATCTTCTGCACCATCACCTCTCCTGGGGCCAGTTTGGAGCTCTGCAGTGGCTCCAGGCCGCAGAACACATCCCAGGCCCTCCAGAGGCAGCTCTTGGCCTTCTGGAATACATCTGGAACAGAGGGAATGGGTACAGGTCAGGAGGCGCAGGCCAGTGCACAGAAGCTCTTCCTAGGGGCTCCATTCTTAGAGGTGAGTCCAGCAGGAAGACCAAGAGACTGGCTCCTCTCATGAAGAACCACCCTCAGCCCTGCTGCAGAACACTGTCCACCATCCTCAGAGGCAGGGAGAGTGAAGCTTGGGGTTTCTGGGGCCATGCTTGCCTTGTACTGGCAGAGCCTTCAGCTGGCCCAGGTCCCCACTGTCCTGTCTCAGGGACACGCTGAGCACAGCTCTATAGGTATAGGGCAAGTGGCCGCTCCTATGAGGATAGAAGAAGCCCCAACTGCTCAGCTCTCCTCAGCAACCTCAAGGAGTGTCTTCCCCAGGCAGGTTCCAGTCTCACTGCCTGGCCCAAAATAAGGCCCTCTGGGCCCTTGAAAGGGGATAAACTGGTGTTTTCCCCAGGAAAGAGGGGAAGTCTAGGAGTTATAGGCAAGTTTCCATTCATTTCTCTGGGCCAAACTAGTGAAACACCTTGCTCTGGGGCTTAAAAGTCTCTCTGGTGTCCGGCAGTGCAGCCCAGGCTGGCTGCTACTGGGTCAGCACCACGGTCAGCTCCACACACATGTGGCCCAGCCAGCCTGGGACCGGTTTCCTCCTTGATGACAAGACAGGCTCATCTCCTCTGAATGGTGTGTGCTGTGCTCTGTTCTGTGTCTATTCCTGTTGGGCAGCCACCATGCCAGCTGTGTTCTGAGGCTGAGGCAGCACCAGGGCTGACAGAACTTGTCAGCCAGTGACAGAGAGGCCTCTCTTCCAGGGGAAGGTGCTGCAGCCAGAAGACCCCAGAGACACAGACACTTGCTCTGTGTGCTGAGAGGTCCCGAGCAGCACACCCTGGCCTGTGTGACCACAGGGCTATGGGAAAGGGAGTGGGACAGGCCAGTGGCCAAGAGTTATGCTTTGGAGTCAGACTGCCTGCGTTGAAGTCCCAGCTCCACCACTGCCTGGTTACCTATGGAGCCTGGGGCAGATCACTAAACTGTTTGGTGCCTCAGTCTCCCCATCTCTAAAATGGGGATAATAATTGTACCTATTGCACACAGCTATAATTTCCACAGTGTTTGGCACATTCCAAATGCACAGTAAATGTTAGCCACTGTCATTATGGTTATCCACCCCAACTGCGGTCGAGGGAGGAGCTAGAAGCTGCCCCAGGAACAAGCACCTGACACACTGTGGGCCCCAGTGGGCAGTTCCTCCCATGCCAGGAGCCCTGAATGCTCCACGGGCTGGGGTGGCCTGGTTTGGCAGGAGAGGCCCTGCCCCTGCCCTGCAGGTGTGAGGAGAGGGTTCCAGGCCCCTCTGGGCCCTGCATGTCCATGGCAGGAGTGGAGAAGGACCCCAGACTGCGGCCTCCTCCCCAGGCAGGCCCCCCCCCCCAAACTCACAGCCTCCTCAGATCCCTCTGCCCCAGACTCAGCACTAATCTTGTTAGGCCTTTATCCCTGTTTGCGTCAGAGCCTCAACAGGCGCAGGTCACCCTCCCCATGGCCCCCACGCTCCTTCTCCAACCCTGTCTGCTGAAAGTTTTCCTATAGGCCTTCTGGAGCCCCCAGACCTGAGCCTCTCCCAGAACATCCTCTGTTCTTGCTCAGACTGAAATCCCACTGTCCTTGGCGGGTTCCCTGGAGCCCTCTTAGGGGGCTGCTGCCCAGTAGCCCTCTGGGTTTGAACCCATGTGTGAGGCTGTATGACCCACTGCTCCCTCCTCCATCCCCGCCACCAGGTCACTCCTGCTGAGGCACAATATGATCTCTGTGTGGCTCAGTGGACCCCTCCCACCCCACCTGAAAAGCTTCTAGATCATATCTGACACTTCCCTCCTTGCCCCCACCTGGATCTCTCCAGCCCAGACTGCCACACGGATGCCCTCTGAGAGGCATCTCAACCTTGACAAACACCCCCAAAGCATCTTTGGAAAAATGGAAGATGGGGCTGTTGCCTGGAAGCACTCTGGAAGTGGAGAAAGCTGGGCGAGTGCAGGGTGGGCGAGAGGCGGCAGCGTGGACACCACCGGGCTTTGGATGTTCTCTCTCACCTGGCTGTGCCTGGGGTTCTGGATTCCTTCCTTGTATTTCTTCATCCAGATCTACCCTCTCCTCTTGGCTGTTTCGTAAACTCCAACAGAGGCGGTGCAGCTGGGGAGAGAGCAGGGGCTTGTGACTATGAGGGCCCTGCCACACAGGCCTTATGGTGCCATGGCCAGCAGCTGGGTCTCAAGGGACTGAAAAGAGATGTGGTTGTTAGGCTCTTAACGAGAGATTGAGGGAATGGAGGGAATGCGCGGTGAGTATGGATTTTGGCTCTGCCTCTGATCCCATGTGATTGTGTGGCCTCTCAAAGTGTGACCTTGGTGTCCTGGGTAGGTTTGGGAGGGGTAGGGGGCAGTGCCCTCAGGCTCCTTTTGGTGCTGAGGGTTTAGGAACCTGGGCCCTTCAGGGTGAGTAAAGCTGCCCATCACCCCTGGTCTGCTGCTTCTGGTGGGTAAGCCCATATGGCAGACCCAGGACCTGCTTTCCTTCCAGAATCCCCTCCTGGCCATCCAAGGTAAGCATTCATGCAGCCCAGGAAAAGCTTTACCTAGTTCACTGGGTACCTGGATTACCTGGCCCCTGGCCAAGTTCAGTGGCCCAGGCTTAACAGGGCATCTGCAAGTGCAGAAAGGGAGCCTCCCTTCCCTTCTGCTCTTTTTTTTTTTTTTTGTCTTTTGTGTTTTTAGGGCCACACCCCATGGCATACTGAGGTTCCCAGGCCAGGGATCAAATTGGAGCTCTAGCTGCTGGCCTACACCACAGCCACAGCAACGTGGCATCTGAGCTGTATCTGAGACCTACATCACAGCTCATGACAATGCCAGATCCTTAACCTGCCGAGCAAGACCAGGGATCAAACCCATGTCCTCATGGATACTAGTCAGGTTTGTTAACCACTAAGCCACAACGGGAACTCCTGCTCTGTTATTTTTGATCTCTTCCCAAGAACTATATGGAAACTTTGTGAAATAACAAAATCCGGCCAATTGTTGCTTTTTTATTTTTTTTTAAAGGGTTGGGGTCAGCAGAAGCACAACTAAGTAAACATTCCCACTAAGTCACTCCTGGAATAGGTTTTCCTCTATTATACTGGCCTCAGTATATCTGAATCTCTGTAACCCCTGCCCAAGTCCCCCAAACATGAAAGGGATGTGACTGAGGGGGGCTGGGTCCCTCCCAGCCCTGCCTCTCTGACTAAGATATAAGAAATGAATACTCAATCGTGTTAATGATAGAGTGGGTTTAGCCTTGAGTTGCTTCCCGATGACACTGGAAGTCCGCACTTGCCTTTCCAATTCCACTGTGGGCCCCATGGACCAGACTGGGCAGGAGGAACCTGGGTTGTGTGTTTTCCCCCTTTGCCTCCCTCCCCTCCTCCACAGAGCACTAACATGTGCTGGACAGGAAAAACACTCGAGCACGTGGCTGCCTGGAAGTTGAGAGTAAGAGAGCAGCAGAAGTCATACAAGCTGACTGATTAAGACCCTGAGTGAGAGAAGGGTGGGCCTGCCAAGCCTGGGGGCTCCAAGATGGGAGCAGGGCCAGGGATGCACAGTGGGTGAGCTGTCCCAGACCTTCCCGGCCAACCTCCCCACTTGCTCCACCCCTCTTTGTGTGCAGGAGAGGAATGAATCAAGTGGGAACTACTGAGCAGAAAGGTGTCTTCCATGTTCTCGGCTTTCACCCAGATCCCAGGGCACACAGATCTCACAGACCTGCCCCCCTTCTGAGCTCCTTCCTCCCTCCTGCAGACGCCCAGGACCCTCCCTGCTGCTTTCTGGCTCAGCCGAACCCCTGTCCTGCTAAGCCTACTGGCCAGGTGATGTGGTGGAGCCCAGCCCTGCCACTGGCTAGTTCTGGCATCACAGACAAGTGCCTTGACTTCTCTGAGCCCAGGCTTTAAAATTCCAACTTGGGTAATAGACATCTGTTTCTTGGGAGGGGACAAGTGGCCGGGCAAGGGCAAGCAGAATGAGACCGCCTGGCTGCCAGCCATAGCACTGCCAGCATTATTATCCCTGCTCCTGCTGGCTTAATTCCCTCTGGGTGGATAGCAGGTGGGACTGTCCTGATTACCTTAACTCTTACTGAGGTTAGCAAACTGAACACTTCAAGAAAAATTGGCATTTTAAAAGCCAAACTTCTCATTCTCAGTAAATACTTAATTGGAGGATTACTGGAAAGCCTTTTTTTTTTTTTGTCCTCTTTTTGCCATTTCTTGGGCTGCTCCCACAGCATATGGAGGTTCCCAGGCTAGGGGTCGAATTGGAGCTGTAGCCGCTGGCCTTCACCAGAGCCACAGCAACTTGGGATCCGAGCCGCGTCTGCAACCTACACCATAGCTCAAGGCAACACCGGATCCTTAACCCACTGAGCAAGGCCAGGGACTGAACCCGCAACCTCACGGTTCCTAGTCAGATTTGTTAACCACTGCACCACAACAGGAACTCCTGGAAAGCTTTTTATTTTAATTTTTGGGCTGCGTTCGTGGCATGTGGAAGTTTCGGGCCAGGGATTGAATCTGTGCCACAGCTGCAACCAGAGCCACAGCAGTGACAATTCTGGATCCTTAACCTGCTGAGCCACACAGGAACTCCTGGAAAGCTTGTTAGTTTAGTTTAGTTTTTAAGGCAAGGAGGCCCCTTCTGTGTTACTTGCCTATTTCTGACCCATTTGTCACCCCAGCCCCTGGCCCTACTGCTTTCAAAAAGAATGCAGGAATTCAGTCGCTTTCCCCCAAAGTTGTCAGAGCCAACTCACCCTCACAGGGATGCTGGGACTGCAGGCTGACTCAGTGCACCCACACGGCAGCACTTACATGTTTATCCGGAATTGGGTCTGTGAACAAGGAGATCCCCAGGATGAAGAAAAGACTGATGGTGAAGAGGATTACAGCAAAATAGAGGTAATGCACGCCGCAGATGATCACAGGGCAGCTGCTGTTCGCTGAGCAGCTCCAGGACCCATAGGCAAACTCAGACACCATTCGACAGAAGCCAATCAGAAGTCCACCAGTCAGCCCCCAGAAGGCACCCTGTCAAAGGAGGAGCCGGAGAGTCATCCAGGAGGAAGACAGGGGGGTGAGCAACCCCTCAGCCTCGCCTCTTGACCAGTCTAGTTCTAAAGTGATACTTGCCATGATACAGCTTCACATGCCTTGCAGAAGCAGAGTGGAGCACTGAGGGAGATGACACCCTCTTGGGCTGAAGAAGACCTGAGAGGTGTGCACACTCTCTTGGGTCAATCAGAGAACTCAGGGAATATTGGAAATACTTTTAAGTTAGACGATGAACAGGCCTATCAAACGTAATTGTCCAAAAAGACCTCAGTCTTGCCTATTGCTGCACGTGGCATCTCCACCTCTGATTGGTCTGTTTCTGGTTGCTCAGGCCGAAACCCCAGGTGGCAATCCCGACTCTTTTCTTCCCAACCTGCTCTACCACTGGTCCACGAGAGCAAACCATACCATTCATGTCCACGGTGACCATCCCAATCTTGAACTGGCATCTTCTCTCATAGGTGGATTGCCTACCTGGTGTCCTGCTCCCCAGAAGCCAGAGCGGTCTCGTCAAAGCATGGATTAGGGGGTACCCTGCCTCCCCCTGAAGCCCTCTGTGGCTCCTCATGGCCACCCTCAGAAGCAGGTCTCACCTGCTCCAGTTGACCTCATCTGGCTCCACCCTCTCCCCAGTCAATCCACTCCAGCCACGACATGCACCTTCCTCCTGTGTGTGGGGCCTGCCCACCATGCTCCTGGCCAGGCCTTCGCACTTGCCCTCTTTCTGCTTTGGTCTCTCCCTAGATCTTGGTATTTCTGGCTCGTGCTCCAGGATTCAGATTCAAGGTCACCTTTTTAGGAGAAATCTTCTTCCACCACCTTCCTAATGTCCTTGTGTGTCCCTGCCCCCAGCACCTGCCTCGCCAACCTCCATGATCCCCTTTTTCTCTTACCACTCACTGGGCATCAACTGTCTCCTCCAACTAGACAGTCTACTCTTTAAGAGTAAGGACATCATTATCATCTTGGTGCTGGTGCCATACCTGAAGCCAGACTTGGGTGCAGCTGGATGTTGGAGGAGGTAGAGGATACAGTATTTGGGAAGCATCTTGGAGAAAGAGCTGAAACCAAAGGCCAAGTGAGCAATCCACAGGACCCACGGTTGCAGGAGACATGCAGAAAAGGAGGGTCTAGAAACAAATGGGTGGCAGTAGCCAGATGATGGTGGTGGAGGGGGCCTGGAGAGGTTCTCAAGGTCAAAGAAGGTACCCACAATATGCTGTAACCTTGGACCAGAGGTAGTAGGAGAGCTACTGACAAAATTCCCAGTACTTCTCAGTGATAGGCCCCAATACCTCGTGGTTGGTGCCACAGGTTAGAGGCAGGTTCTCCTGATGGGCTACCCCTATTCTCATGCCTGTCCCAAGAGAGCAGAGAGAAGCAGCTCTGGCATCCCCAGAGGCCAGCCACCCTGCCCCCACATCCTTGGTGCTAAATTCAGTCCTGGTGAGCTGGGCAGAGCAAGAAGCACTAGCAGGTTGGTCTGGAGGACTGAACATGAGTCTGGAGGAAGCATCGGCCAGATGAAGGAGGACAAAGACATGAGTCTGGAGGAAGCATCGGCCAGATGAAGGAGGACAAAGACATTCATGGCAAAGCAAACAGTCCATGGGAATGAAGAGAGGCCAAAGAAGGAAGAAGACAGGCAATCAGTACTGCAAGTAGTTAGGAGAGGCTAGGGCCCAGCGGTTGCACGGAAAGAGCCAAAGCCAAGACCACAGAGCCCTTCAGGAATTCCTGCAAAGCCCAGCTGCACAGTGCTGATAGGGGAAACAAGTTGTAACTCAATAAATGAAAATACTCTTGCAAACTGTGCTTTCAAAGTCTTACTGATGAAATGATCCAATCATTCACTGGGATCTATATTTAGTTGTTTTAAGTGTGCTGGAAGAGATGGTCTTCATGCAGGGAGGGTGGCAGGAGCCTATGACTGAATATCACCCTCCAGTCTGAAATCTCTGAGCAGGATACCTCTATGCCCAGAGGCAGCAGCAGACTACTTTCCTATATTTGGGGAAGAGAGCAGGAGGATCCCATACACTTTGCACCATCTATGGTATAGCTGCAGGTGGATTACACTGCGAAGGGAGGAAAACAAATCAGAGCTTGCCTTTCCCCTGCATGCTCAAGGGAGCTCAGACCAAAGCTGCCCAGTAGGAATCATCTCTCAGGAAGCAAATGATGCAATGGTGTGAACTCTTTAAGCACAGGAGACCCCCCTAAAGGCAACGCTTGCAAAGATGGCTTGGTGTGAAGGTGAGCCCTCGCAGTGGGCCATGCCATAGCCACACCAACTCCCACCTACCTGCTCAGTGACTCTCTTGCAAAATACGGCAAGCAGGAATATGGCAGCAACAGGCGGTGTCAGGTAACTGATGATAGCTTGCATGTATTCAAACATTTGTTCCCTATGTGCCATGTGTATAGCAGGGGCCCAGGCGATGGAGATAGCGAGTAAGATTATAACAAAAAACCTGTAAGTTAAACCAAAAGTCAATGGCAATTTGATGAGTTCTTTTTTTTAAAATCTGCTGATAAAATACTTACAAACCATAAACTATTAGCTAGTTTTAAAATCCCTTTAACTTCTGGACAAATAAATCTGAGGTTCCATTTGCCTGTTCCTGGATCATGGGTAGATTTTCCCCACATTTGGAGGGTGTGTTTGGGGCAGTAATGCTTAAAATATGGAAAATACATGGGAAACATTATTTTCTTGAGGGGTAACACATTTATAAAAATTTTGGATGGATTATTAAGGCACTTGATTTTAAAGGTTTGTATAAACTCCCCTTAAACCTTGGCTGTGCAAGTGGGAAAGAACTGCCAAACAGTCTACCAACTAGCAACTGTTGGAAGGCAGAAAAAGCTGAGCAAAGATTTCATTACCTGCCTGTAGCAGGGGAGACAGAATTTGGAGTGTGAATCTCATCACATTAGAGGAGCTAAGTAACAACCTCAGATTTTTTACCAAAACCTCTGAATGGCCATGTCTTAGAAGCAGAGACTATATCCCAGGGCTAAGAATTTGCTATAAGACTAGAACAAAACTGAAACAGAGCCACCCTAGCAAAGTACAAAAACCAGGCCTCCACAAGTTTAAGGGGATAAATTAGTAATTTACCTGTATGTTTGAACAAAAACCAATATTCTTCAGAGGAATATGATCTAGAATTTTTATAATGTATTATCTACAATGTTCAGTATATAATAAAATTTTCTACGCATGTGTAGAAGAAAATGTAACCCATGATTTAAAAAAAGCAATCAACAGAAACTGAACCCAAGATAGCGCAGATATTAAAATCATCAGACAGGAGTTCCCGTCGTGGCGCAGTGGTTAACGAATCCAACTAGGAACCATGAGGTGGCGGGTTCGGTCCCTGCCCTTGCTCAGTGGGTTAACGATCCGGCGTTGCCGTGAGCTGTGGTGTAGGTTGCAGACGCGGCTGGGATCCCGCGTTGCTGTGCCTCTGGCATAGGCTGGTGGCTACAGCTCCAATTCGACCCCTAGCCTGGGAACCTCCATATGCCGTGGGAGCGGCCCAAGAAATACCAAAAAAAAAAAAAAAAAAAAAAAAGACAAAAAAAAATCATCAGACATGCACTTCAAAGCACTTACTATAGTTATCTTAAATGACTTAAAGGAAATGACAGCTATGAGTGAACAGATGGGAAATAATGATAAAAAACTGGATACTATAAAAAAATTTTAAAAGGAACCAAATGAGAGTTCCCATTGTGGCTCAGCAGGTTAAGAATGCAGCTAGAGTCCATGAGGATAGGGTTCAATCCCTGGCTTCACTCTGTGGGTTAAGGATCTGGTGATGCCACAAGATGTGGCATGGGTTATGGATGCAGCTTGGATCTGGCATTGCTGTGGCTGTGGCATAGGCTCCAGTTGCAGCTCCAATTCAATCCCTGGCCTGGGAATTTCTATATGCTGCAAGTTCAGCCCTAAAAAAGGGAAAAAACAAAAAACAAAAAAGGAACCAAACAGAAATTCCAGAACTGAAGTTCCAGTTCAATATGCGAAATGAAAAATTCATGGGCTGGCCTTAACAATAGATTGGAAATAGCAGAAGAAAGGGCCAATAAATCTAAAGGGAGATTGTTAGAAATCTAAACTGAAGAAAACAGAGAAAAAAAAATTTTTTTGGCCTTTTTGTCCTTTTAGGGCCGCACCCACGGCATATGGAGGTTCCCAGGCTAGGGGTCAAATCAGAGCTGTAGCTGCCAGCCTATACCACAGCCACAGCAATGCAGGATCCAAGCCACATCTGCGACCTACACCACAGCTCACGGCAATGCCAGATCCTTAACCCATTGAGTGGGGCCAGGGATCGAACTCACAACCTCATGGTTCCTAGTTGGATTTGTTTCCTCTGCAACACGATGGGAACTCCAAAAAAAAAAATTCTTTAAATAAATAGAACCACCATCATCTGTGGGACAATATCAAAAGAGCTAATACGTTAAGTAGAGTCACAAAAAAAGAGATGAGGGATGAAGAAGAAAAATACGCAGAGAAATAATGGTCAAAAATTTCTCAAATTTGATAAAAACCATTAACTTAAAAATTAGAAATTCAGCAAAACTCAATCGGGAGTTTTACTGAACACACACCCTTTGGCACACCATAGCAAAGCTGCTGGAAATCAAAAATGAAGAGAAAAATCTTAAAAGCCCAGGAAAAAAGATACATTACATAGAGAGAGCAGTACTATGAATTATGGATGATTTCTTATTGGAAACAAAAGGACAGAAGAGAATGGAAGAGCATACTTTAAAGCAGTAAAAGAAACATACTGTCAACCCAAAATTCTGTATCAGACAAAATATCCTTAAAAATAAAGATGATATTAAAAGATTTTTCAATAAACAAAAACTGAGAGAAACTGTAACAAGCAGACTATACTACAAGACATACTAAAGTTCTTTAGGATGAAGTGAAATCACACAGATGGAAACCTGAACCTAAAAGAAGAAATGATGAGCACCAAAAAAGTAAAATATATGGGTAAATATAAGCTGCTACATATATTTTCCTTATTTAATTTCTTTAAAAGGCAATTGACTGCTTAATGCAAAAAACTGTTATCACTATCACTGTATTCTGGGGTTAATAATGGATGTAGATGTAAAATATATGACAACTGTAACATGAAAGATGAAAGGAGAAACGGACATATACTGTTGTAAGGTAGTTACATTTTACACAAATGATACAATATTAACTCTAAATAGATTAAGATAGGTTATTAACATCTAATGCTAGGTGGAATACATTAATTGGGTGATTTAGCTTGAGGAGTCTGATTACCAGTTATCATGGAGCCTGGCAAGATGGCATCTCCCAAGAGTGTGCCAAGAGATGCATAGATGATGGCACAAATCCTGATGGATATGAGGCTTACAGAACTTGAGCCAGAAGTTATAAATCAGAGGTTGGAATCTACATTCTGATGTGTGAACACAGTTCTAGATGATGCGAAAATTTATTTAAAATATGTAGAGAGCCACTATTGACTCAGAGGATACATGATTGGCAAGCCAGAGTCACAGTGATCATTTTTTATGACAGTTTTATTGTTTTACCTTTCACATTCAAATACACACTCCAATGCAGGACCAGATGGCTTCACAGGTGAATTCTGCCGAACACACAAAGAGGAACTTATACCCATCTTCCTTAAACTTTCCCAAAAGGTTGAAGAAAAAGGAACACTCCTAAAGACTTTCTATGATGCCACCAACACCCTAATACCAAAGCCAAAGATACTACCAAAAAAGAAAATTATAGGCCAATATCTTTGATGAATATAGATGCAAAAATTCTCAACAAAATTGTAGCGAACCGAATCCGACAACATATAAAAAAGATCATATACCACGACCAAGTGGGATTTATCCCAGGTTCATAAGGATAGTTCAACATATGCCAATCAATCAACATCATACACCGCATTAACAAAAGTCAAAAACCACATGATCATCTCAATAAATGCCAAAAAGCATTTGACAAAGTCCAAAATCCATTCATGATAAAAACTCTTAACAAAGTGGGTACAGAGGGAACATACCTTAACTATATAAAAACTATTTATGACAAACCCACAGCAAATATAATACTCAATGGAAAAAAGCTGAAAACCTTCCCACTAAAATCTGGAATAAGGATACCCACTCTCACCACTTTTATTCAACATAGTTTTGGAAGTCCTAGCCACAGCAATGAGACAAACAAAAGAAATAAAAGGTATCCAAATAGGAAGAGAAGAGGTAAAACTGTCACTGTATGCAGATGACATGATACCATATATAGAAAACCCTAAGGACTCAACCCCAAAACTATTCAAACTGATGAATTCAGCAAAGTAGCAGGATACAAGATTAACATTCAGAAATAGGTTGCATTTCTGTACACTAACAATGAAATATTAGAAAAGGAATATAAAAATAGAATACTTTTTAAAATTGCACCCCAAAAAGTCAAATACCTGGGAATAAATCTCACAAAGGAGGTAAAAGACTTGTATGCTAAGAACTATAAAACTTAAAGAGGACTCAAAGAAATGGAAAGAAAGATAGTCCATACTCCTGGGTTGGAAAAATTAATATCATAAAAAATGGCCATACTACCTAAAGCAATCTACAGATTCAATGCAATCTACAGATTCAATGCAATCCCTATCAAATTACACATGACATTTTTTATCAAACTAGAACAAACAATCCAAAAATTTATATGGACCCACAAAAGACCCAGAATTGCCAAAGCAATCCTGAGGAACAAAAACCAAGCAGGAGGCATACCTCGCCCAGACTTCAAGCAATATTACAAAGCCACAGTAATCAAGACAGTGTGGTACTGGTACCAAAACAGATATACCAATCAATGGAACAGAATAGAGAACCCAGAAATAAACCCAGACACCTATGATCAATTAATCTTCGACAAAGAACATAAAATGGGAAAAAGTTTTTTAGCAAGCGGTACTGGGAAAACTGGACAGCCGCATGTAAATGAATGAAACTGGAAGACACCCTCATACCATGCACGAAAATAAACTCAAAATGGCTTAAAGACTTAAACATAAGACAAGACACCATCAAACTCCTAGAAGAGAACATAGGCAAAATACTCTCTGACATAAACTTTACAAATGTTTTCTTAGGTCAGTCTCCCAAGGCAACAGAAATAAAAGCAAAAATAAACCAGTGGGACCTAACCAAACTGACAAGCTTTTGCAGAGCAAAAGAAACAATAAAAAAACCAAAAAGACAACTTACAGAATGGGAGAAAATAGTTTCAAATGAGGCAATTAATCTCTAAAATATACAAGCAACTTATACAACTCAACAGCAAAAAAGCCAACAGCCCAATGGAAAAATGGGCAAAAGACCTGAATAGTCATTTCTCCAAAGAAGATAGACAGATGAAGCACATGAAAAAATGTGCTCAACATCACTGATTATTAGAGAAATGCAAATCAAAACTACTATGAGATACCACCTCACACCATTCAGAATGGCCATTGTTAATAAGTCCACAAATAACAAATGCTGGAAAGGGTGTGGAGAAAAGGGAACCCTCCTGCACTGGTGGTGGGAATGTAGGTTGGTACAACCACTATGGAAAACAGCATGGCGGTACCTCAGAAAACTAAATAGAGAACTACTATATGACTCAATAATCCCACTCTTGGACATACACCAGACAAAACTTTCCTTGAGAAAGACACATGCACCTGTATGTTCACTGCTACACTATTCACAATAGCCAAGACATGGAAACAACCTAAATGTCCATCGACAGATGAAAAGATTAAGAAGAAGTGGTATATATACACAATGGAATACTACTCAGCCATAAGAAAGAACAAAATAATGCCATTTGCAGTAACATGGATAGAACTAGAGACTCTTACTAAGTGAAGTAAGAAAGAGAAAGACAAGTACCATGTGATACCACTTATATCTGGAATCTAATATATGGCACAAATGAACCTTTCCACAGAAAAGAAAATCATGGGCATGGAAAACAGACTTGTGTTTGTCAAGGGGGAGCGGGAGGGAATGGGATGGACTGAGAATTTGGGGTTAATAGATGCAAACTATTGCCTTTGGAATGGATAAGCAGTGCAATCCTGCTGTATCGCACTGGGAACTATACCTAGTCACTTATGATGAAGCATGATAATGTGAGAAAAAAGAATGTATATATGTATGTGACTGAGTCACCTTGCTGTACAGTAAAAAATTGACAGAACACTGTAAACCAGCCATAACGGGAAAAAAATAAAATAGTTTAAAATAATAAATAAATAAATAAATAAATAAATAAACTATACTTCAATTAAAAAAAACAAACAAACCAAAAAACCAAAAACAAATACACACTCCATCTGAAATGGATTTCTGTGTATAGTGAGTTAGTCAATATTCTTTTTTTTTTTTTCATCTTTTGTTTTTTTAGGGCCATACCTGTGGCATATGGAGGTTCCCAGGCTAGGGGTCAAATCAGAGCTGTAGCTGCCGGCCTACACCACAGCCATAGCAATGCCAGATCCCAGCCTCGTCTGTGACCTACACCACAGCTCAGGGCAATGCCGGATCCTTAACCCACTGAGCGAGGCCAGGGATTGAACCCGCAACCTCATAGTTTCTAGTCAGATTCGTTTCTGCTGCACCACAATGGGAACTCCAAGTCAATATTCTTTTTATCATGCATAGCCAAATTACTCAGTACAATTTACTGAAAATCCTATCCTCCCTGCACTATCCCCACTGCACTGTACTGTAATCCTTGTCATGAATCAGGTGATTATATTCCTGTGGGTCTTTTTCTGTATTATATATTTTGTCCCATTGATTTGTCTATTCTTGCACTAAAATTATACAGTCTTATCAGTATAACTTCACAATAGATATTGGTATCTGTTAGCATAAATCTTTTAGCTTTGTTCATTTTTAGTAACTGCTTTGAATATTCTTAGCACTTTGCATTTCTGTATTAATTTTAGAACTGGTTTGTCATTTTTAACATGTACACAAGAAAGTTACTGCATTTTGATTGGGATTTTACTGAATATACAGAACAATATGGGGAGAACAAAGACTGTCAATACTGTATCTTCTAATTCATGGATATAGCATGTTCCTGTTATCCTTAGGTCTCAGTATTTTCTCTTAACAATGCTTTGTAATTTTCTCGTGCCTTTTATGAGATTTATTCCTAGGTAGCTGATATGGTTTAATTACACTGTAAATGGTAATGTGTAAAATGTGTAAAACTTAATTTTTTTCTTTCTTTTTTTTTTTTTTGTCTTTTTGCCATTTCTTGGGCCGCTCCCACAGCATATGGAGGTTCCAGGCTAGGGGTTGAATCAGAGCTATAGCCACAGGCCTATGCCAGAGCCACAGCAACGCGGGATCCGAGCCGCATCTGCAACCTACACCACAGCTCACGGCAACGCCGGACCGTTAACCCACTGAGTAAGGGCAGGGACCGAACCAGCAACCTCATGGTTGGATTTGTTAACCACTGCACCACAACGGGAACTCCTTGATTAATTCTTATATTTGATTTTGTATCCATTTTGTTAAATTCACTTTAAAATTTAAGTTTCATCTATGAAGTCTGTTATGACAATTTCACCTCTTCCCTTTCTTTCCCTATGTCATTTGTTTCCTTTTCTCACCTTTCTGCACATTAACAACTACAGTAGAATATTGAAGAAAAGTGGCTCTATTGGACCTATGTGTCTAGTTCCCAATCTCAGAGGAAAAGAGTTTCACATACAAACATGAATTCTGATAAATGCAAAATAGGTTTTTAAAAACACAGAGGTTTAAAAGTCAGATTAAAGAAGTTCCTTTGAATTCTCTAATTTTTTAAGATTAAAAATAGATATTAAAAATTTAAATGATTTTTTTTAATGTACTGTGAAGACTATATCATTTCCTCCTGCTCCTGTTTTCATTTAATGTGGTCAAATACAGTGATTAATTTTTGAACAAAAAACTATTCTTGTATTTCTGGAATAAACCCCAGGTGGTCATGTTGTGCTATTCTTTTTATGTACTGCTGCACTAATCTGCTAATATTTGGTTAAAATTTTCTGTGTCTATGTTCATATTTGCATGGCATGTATTTTCCCATGTTTTCTTTAAGCCTTTCTCAATCTTAAAGAAGATGTCTCTGATAAAGTTTCAGGATACAAAACTAACATGTAAAAATCAGTAATGTTTCTATATACTAACAATGAATTACCTGCAAAATAAATAAAGAAAATAATCCCATTCACAATAGTATCAAAATACTTAGGAATACATTTAACCAAAGAGACAAAAAATCACTACACCAAAAACTATAAGACATTGATATAATATTGAAGAAGACATAAATAAACAGAAAGATATCTTGTGTTCATGGATTATATGAATTAAAATTGTTAAATTGTCCACATTACCCAAAGCCATTTATAGATTCAAGGCAACACTTATGAAAAGATTCCAATGAGGAATCTTTTATAGAATTAGAAAAAAATCCTAAAATTCATCTAGAACCACAAAAGACCTTGAATTGCCAAAGCAATCCTGAGAAAAAAGAACAAAGCTGGAGCATCACACATCCTGATTTAAAACTATATCACAAAACTACAGTAATCAAAACAGCACAGTACTGGCATAAAAACAGACACATAAATCAATGGCAATAAACCCACACATATACAGTCAACTAATATTTGACAAAGGAGCCAGGAATACTCAATGAAGAAAAGACAGTCTCTTAAAAAATAGCGTTAGGTAAACAGACTATCCACAGGCAAAAGAATTAAACCAGACCCCTATCCTACACCACTCAAAAAAATTAACTTGAGAAGTTTCTGTTGTGGTTTAGCAGGTTAAGGACCTGATGTTGTCTCTGTGAGGAAAACAAAGAGGTTCAATTCCTGGCCTCACTCAGTTGCTTAAGACTCCAATGCTGCTGCAAGCAGCAGCACAGGTTGCAGAGGAAGTTCAGATCCAGTGTTGCTGTGGCTGTGGTCTAGGCCCCAGTTGCTGCTCTGATTCAACTCCTAGCCCAGGAACTTCCACATGCCACAGTACACTATAAAAATAAAAAGAAATTAAAGTTTGAAAATATGAAAAAAAGATATAGAAATAACCTAATTGTTCATTAACAGATGAACGAATAAAGATGTGGTATATGGAGTTCCTGATGTTGCACAATGGAACCAGTGGCCTCAATGGAGCACTGGGATGCAGGTTTGATCCCTGGCCTGGCACAGTAGGTTAAGGATCCAGCATTGCTGCAGCCATGGCATAAGTAGCAACTGTGGCTAAGATCTGAACCCTGGCCCAGGAACTCTATATGTTACAGGGTAGCCAAGAAAGGAGAAAAAAAAAAAAAAAAAAGAAGATGTGGTATATATGCACAAAGGAATATTATTCAGCCACAGTAAAGAAGGAAATGCTCCATTTGTGACAACATGGATGAATCTTTAGGGCATTATTCCAAGTGAAATAAGTCTGACAGAAAAAGGTAAACACTGCATGGTCTCACTTATATGTAGAATCTAAAAAAACACTTGGATTTATAGAAACAGAGCAGATTGGTGGCTGCCAGAGGTGGGGGATGGGTGTGGGGGAATTGAGTGAAGATGGACATAAAAACATAAGCTTCCAGTCATTAGATAAATAAATTCTGGGGATATAATTCACAGCATGGTGATTGGCTTCTGCATTTGTATGTTGTATATTTGAAAGTTGCTAAGAGAGTAAATCTTAAAAGTTCTTTTCACAAAAAAAAAACTATGTGAGATGACAGATGTCAAACTTATTGTGCTACATTCACAATATATACATATAATGAATCATTTTGTACATTCAAAACTTATCTAAAGTTATATGTCATTGTTATCCCCACGAAACTGGAAAAGAAAGTTTCTTCTGTGCAGCATTAAGTTGCTTAAAAATAAAATCTCTGATAATCTCAACCTTTTATTTTTTTTTCTTTTTAGGGCTGCACCCTTGGCATATGGAGATTCCCAGGCTAGGGGTAGAATCAGAGCAACAGCTGTCAGCCTGTACCACAGCCACAGCAATGCAGAATCCAAGCCTCATCTGGGACCTACATCACAGCTCACAGCAATGCTGGATGCTTAACCCACTGAGCGAGGCGAGGGATCGAACTCACAACCTCATGGTTCCTAGTCGGATTTGTTTCCGCTGCACCACAATGGGAACTCATGATAGTTTTAATCTTTTAACTCAGCTGTTTAGTCTACCTCTGTTTCATGAAATTACAGATACATTTAGGTGCCATCCTATTATTTGTTTTCTATTTAACATACCTTTCATGTTCTTTTTATTCTTTTGACTTCCTTTGGACTAATGAGCTATTTTACTAGTTATTCCATATTTTACTCTTATGAACTTGTTATACATTCTTAAGCTGTTCTTTTGTTTAGTCTAGAGATTACATGCACACTTGACATATCAGACTTTTACCATGTCCCAAATTGCAACAGAACCTGAGAATATTTTAAGCTCCATCTGGCCCTTTCTCATTCTCTCTGGGATTATTGTCATATGTTTTGCTTCCCTATGTTGCAAATCCCATCGACATTTTTTCTTACTGATGTCATCACTCATTTATTTCTAATTCCCACATACTTACCCTTTCTGGTGCTCTTCATCCTGTGAAGGTCAATTCTTCCATTTGGGTTAGTTTCCTGCAGCCTAAAGAATGCCTTGTAGTATTTTTACCATGAAATTCTAATGTACTAAATGCTATCAACTTGCATTTATCTGAAAACATATCTGTTTCACCTTTAATTTGGAGGATATTCTGATGGGAATTGACTTACAGGTGGGCAGTTTTCTTTTTTCTCTAGCACTTGAAGATGTCATTCCATTGTCTTCTGACTTTTACAGTTTCTGCTGAAAATTCTCCTGTCAGTCTCTTTGTTGATCTTTTTGAAGGCAATGTGACTTATCTTCTGGCTACTCTAAAGGTCTTCTCTTTATCATCAATCTTCAGCAGTTTCACTATAATGTGGTCTTTGTATTTATCTTGCTTGCAATTAGTGGAATTTCTTAAATCTCTGGATAGTCGTCCAGATATCTGGAACATTCTTGACCTTCATCTTTTTAAAAAATTGCTCCTACAATTACATACATATAACCCCAACTACATATACACTATTCTTTTGACTGTGTATCTTCCTTTTTTCCTGCATGCTTCAGTTTGTATATTGTTGACAGATTCATTTCCAAGCTACTAACTCTATCTTCTGCTATAGCCGAGCAGCTGTTAATCTAGCCAATGAGTTCCTTTTTTTTTTTTTTTTTTTTTAGGGCTGCACCCCAGGCATATGGAAGTTCCCAGGCTAGGAGTCAAGCTGGAGTTACAGCTGCCAGTCTAGGCCACATCCAGAGCAACGTGGGATCAGAGCAGCCTCTGTGGCCTACTCTGACCAGATCCTTGACCCACTGAGCAAGGCTATCCTCATCGAACCTGCATCCTCAGGGATACTAGTTGGATTCATTTCTGCTATGCCACAACAGGAACTCCCAGCCAATGAGTTCTTAATTTCAGATATGTATTTTTCAATTCTAGAATATGAAAGTTCCCAGGCTAGGGGTCCAATCAGAGCTATAGCTGCTGGCCTATGCCACAGCCACAGCAAAGCCAGATCCAAGCCACATTTGTGACCTACCCCACAGGTCACAGCAATGCTGGATCCTTAACCCACTGAGCAGGGCCAGGGATACTAGTTAGGTTCATTACCACTAAGCCATAATGAGAGCTCCCAAACCATCTCTTTTTTTGTCTTTTTGCCATTTCTTGGGTCACTCCCATGGCATATGGAGGTTCCCAGGCTAGGGATTGAATCAGAGCTATAGCCACCAGCCTACGCCAGAGCCACAGCAACATGTGATCCAAGCCGCATCTGCGACCTACAACACAGCTCATGGCAATGCTGGATCCTTAACCCACTGAGCAAGGCCAGGGATCGAACCCACAACCTCATGGTTCCTAGGCAGATTCGTTAACCACTGAGCCACAACGGGAACTCCCAAACCATCTCATTTTTATAAAATATAATTCTCTGGAGAAATCCCCAATTCTTTTCATCTATTTTATTTAAAGTTTTTGATTTTTTTTTTTTTTGGCTGTGCCCCACAGTATGCAGAAGTCCCTGGGCCAGGGAACAAGCCCACATCACAGCAGTGACAATGCCAGATTTTTTTTTTTTTGGTCTTTTCTAAGGCCACGCCCATGGCATACGGAGGTTCCCAGGCTAGGGGTCTAATAGGAGCTGTAGCCACCGCAACGTGGGGATCCAAGCCACATCTGTAACCTACAACACAGCTCACGGCAATGCCAGATCCTTAAACCACTGAGCGAGGCCAGGGATTGAACCTGAAACCTCATGGTTCCTAGTCAGATTCGTTAACCACTGAGCCACTCTGACAATGCCAGATTTTTAACTAGGGAACTCCTCTTTTCATCTATCTTATACACCTATTTTCTTATACATATTAGCAATGGTTATTTCAAAGTCCTTATTTGCTAACTTCACCTGTGGGGGGGTGTGTGTATACATACACACACACACACATATGTAGACCCATATATATGGGTCTACATACACACACACACACACATAGGAGATATATATATATATATATATTTGTCTTTTTGCCTTTTCTAGGGCCGTTCCTGTGGCATATGGAGGTTCCCAGGCTAGGGGTCTAATCAGAGCTGTAGCCGCCAGCCTTATGTGATATATTTTATCTTACATATATATTAGTATAAATACAGTGAAGGGGGGAAATCTTGCTTTGTTCCTTTCTAGTTCCATTAGGATGATTTTGGCTTTTAGGGTGATACATATATGCTGTATCATGCTGAAGGGTACTCACTTTACCAAATACTTTTTCATCATCTGAATAGATATATATGATTTTTATCTTTTGATCTATTAATATGGTGAGTTACATTACTATATTTCCTGATATTGAACCATCCTTGTATTTCTGAAAAACAATCACAGATGGTAGTAAGATGTCATTCTTTCAACATTTGTTAGTATACTCATGGATCTGAGTCTGGTATTTTATTTACAATTTTTGTATTGATATTTAAAAGTGAGATTAGGGGAGTTCCTGTTGTGGTGCAGTGGAAATGAATCCAACAAATATCCATGAGGATGCGGGTTTGATCTCTGGCCTTGCTCAGTGGGTGGGGGATCTGGTGTTGCCTGATCAGTCAAATTGGAGCTATAGCTGCCAGCCTACACCATAGCCACAGCCACGTGGGATCAGAGCCGTGGTATAGGTCACAGACGTGGCTTGGAGCCTGCATTGCTGTGGCTGTGGCGTAGACTGGCAGTGTAGCTCCAATTCGACCCCTCGCCTGGGAACTTCCATATGTCACAGGTGTGGCTCTAAAAAGAAAAATAAATAAATAAATAAATAAATAAATAAATGTATGTATGTGAGGTTAGTTCTGGAGTTCCTGTTGTGGCTCAGCAGGTTAAGGACCCCATGTTGTCTCTGTGAGGATGTGGATCTGATCCCTGACCTGGCTCATTGGAGTAAGGATCCAGTGTTGTCATAAGCTGCAGCATAGGTCACAGATGACACTTGGATCTGGTGTTGCTGTGGCTATGGTGTAGACCCCAGCTGCAGTTCTGATTCGACCCCTGGCCTGGGAACTTCCATATGCTGTAGGTTCAGCCATAAAGAGAAAAAAAAGTGAGAGCAGTCTTTAGCTTTTATGTATTTATTTATTTTTAGGGCCATACATGGCATATGGAGGTTCCCAGGCTAGGAGTCAAATCAGAGCTGTAGCCACTGGCCTACACCAAGGCCACAGCAACCTGGGATCAGAGCTGCATCTGCGACCTATACCACAGCTCACAGCAATACTGGATCCTTAACCCACTAAGTGAGGCCAAGGATCAAACCTGCGTCCTCACGGATGCTAGTTAGATTCGTTTTCGCTGAGCCACGACAGCAACTCCCAGTCTTTAGGGTTTTTTTTCCCTGTACTATATTTGTTATGATTGGGCATCAATATCTTGAGCTTTATAAAATGAATTTGAGTCTTCCCTCTCCTTCTATATTCTGGTATATGTTTCTTAAAGTTTCTCAGAAAAGTGCTTATTAAACAATGGAATGCTAACCAAATTGTATCAGTAAACTCAGTTTGCAGGGGCTAGACAGATAAAACAGATGAGCAACATGAACCTTGAACAAAGGAAGCATTTTAGGCGTAAGGTAGGCCAAGTTCAAAATGTTTGGCCTGGAAGTGGTCCACTGGCAGCCAGTGTGAAACCCTATGTAATGATGACAGGGCCCATGTTTATATCTCCCATCTTATGCCTAGCATGTGTGGCCTCCGGGTTAATGGCAAGGCCCTGAAATAGATGGGTTCTGCTAACTATGTGGCTTCAGGAAGAGCAATTCCCTTCTCTGAGCCACTTTCCCCCATTTTTACAGTAAGAGTAAGAACTAAAAATTACCTTTAGAGGTTGTCATGAGGACTAAATGAAGTTATAAGATAATGTATAAACACTTCCTCACAAGGACTAGTTTGGGGGGCATATGAATAAATTATGCCTATTTTTATCATTGTGATTATTTAATTTTTCCCAAATGGAAACAACTTTGTGATTATAAAAGCAATACATCTTCATTGCAAAACTGCAACAAACAGAAATAAGACAACACCATACTATACACAAGCAGGATAACTCTACATATAGCCTTAAGAGCCTGTTTTATGTAACTCATATGATTAGAGGAATCTTTCACCTTCCTGTTAGCATGAGCTCCTTTTCAGTGGCCATAGGCCGTAGCTGGGTGTAGATGTCCATTGTGAACACGGCACTGGCACCACTGAAAACAGACGTCAGGGAGGATATGAGAGCAGCCCAGAGTGCAGACACCATCAAGCCTCGAAAACCTGGAAGAGACAGGAGGAGAAGGCACTTCCTGGGCCTTCAGCTCTCTGGCCACACCAGGGGGTGCCTTAGGCCTTCTGAGGAACATTCCCACATACTAAATTTTGTTCGGGGTGGAAGTCCACCTAAGACTGATCAGTGTATTCCATCTATCCTTGCTTTGTCATGAGCCTTAGTAGTTTTCTGCTGTCTTTATTTAGCAACGAGAGTGATTACTTTGGGCTAAAACCTCTCTTTAGGCACCAGGCTGACGATCCCCCTACAGCTCTGTGAGATGGACACCATTGTCGCCCCTCTTTTATAGATGAGAAGCAGAGGCTCAGAGAAGGTTCAGACTGTAGACAAGTGATGTGGCTCCTTGTACCTCAGTGTCCCATTTGCAAAGTGGGTATGAAAGTACCTACTACATAGGGCTGCTGTTAAGATTAAGATATAGTAAGAAGACAGGTTAATACAAAGCCAACACAACAAATGTTACCTATAAACCTAATGGTCTAGGGTTTTGACCTGAAAGGCCTCTGAGTGGCATGGACCCTGCTCTGAGGAGAGATTTTCCTGTATAGTAGGAGAGGTGAGGGTAACAGGGCTGCACTGGAGGTGCTGCGGCAAGGCTCCACTGTACTCAGCCTATCAGCCTATTAGAGTACTTGAATTCGCCTTGCTTCAAGTGTCTGGAGCCCGGGGCTGCAGTCTCAGGTGTTTGAAGACAGGCTCAGTTGGCGACCTGGACAACCTCCTTCCTGAACTGTGGGGTGGCTGGTGTTTCCCTCAGCTGGAACTGTCTCAACACTGCTAGCCTACTGAGCCACAGAGCTAATGCAGGATTTTAAAAAGCTGTACTATTCATTTGGCCATTTCTGTGGATGTGGGGAAGTAGGTGAGAAGGGAGCCGTCTCCCTGCCTGTCCCACTGGATTGAACTTGACAGCAGGACTCGGACTCACTCACTGCTGTATTTCCACAGACTTGGAGGACTTGAACGAGGTGCAGTGATGATCTGCTGAAGCCAGAAGCAGAAATGTGGGCTGACAGGGAGGGAAGAGAGCTAGCAGTGAGCAGAGACAGTGCCTGAGAGCACATGCATGGAGTGAGGGAGGACAGGAGGGGCCTGCAAGGGTCTTGGATGGGCCTTCCCTCCCATGGCCTGCACTTCCGCGGAGCACGGGCTGCCCCAGTTCTTACCAATGGGCAGCAGCTCCACCACCAGCACAGGGTAGGCAATGGGACTGCAGCCAGTTCTAGCACCACAGTACTTTTCACACTCTGAAGGCACGACACATGCCACTTTATCTGCAAAGAGAGACAGCAGTCACACCAGCACAAGGCCCTTGAATGCTATCTGAGCTCAGGGAAAGGGAAGCAAATTAGGAACAATGTGTGACTGCAAGATTCCTGGACTCCACTTTGTGACCCCGCATGCACATGGGTCAGGCTTGGGGTGGAGGTCAAGGCTGGGGGTCAAGCCCCAGGAGTTAGGTAGGTCAGTGCTTCTGACCCAAAGCAAGTCCCATGACCTCCACAAGCCTCTTGATGATACCAGTCAGGTGTCAGGAAAGCAAACAATTATTTTTCCACATGCTGATGAGTGAGCAACTCATGGCCTTACTCCCTTAGCCCTAGCAGGGGTGTTATTTCAGACCACTTGGGATGAAATTCTCACAAAGGGAAGTAAAGGGAGGGAATGTGATATACCCTTCAAGAGCTTAAATAAGGGATATAAAATTACCACCTGAGAAAACAACAACAACAACAATGAATTAACCTAGACTAGGAAGAGGCAGGGTACTGCTTGGGTTTATGCTGAGAGCAAGCATGTTTTGTGGAGACATCAGAGGAAGAATGTGGAAACTAAGGGGTGGCCTGTCCTCCACCCACTCCCCCTCCCTGTCCCACGAGGAGAACCTCAGTCTCCCTTGTGTGGTTTGGGAGGGGCCCAGGGACCAGCCTGGCCATTCTGGAAACTCCCTCTTCTTGGCCATAATGATTGGTCCCTGTCACTCAGGGAGCTCAGTAAGGCTTCCCTGGGATTTTTTGCTGGGATTTCAAAAAGGAAACTCTCTTTCTGGGGGCTGTTGGGCTGGTGAGTGGAAGCCTGATGCTGCTGGTGGCCATTCTGCCATCGGACAGATGGCGAGGACACCAGTTCAGAGGAAAGAGGAGCTCAAAGAGCACATCATTTTCAGTCAACAGCCCCAACTCATACAGTGGCCTGCACAGAACCAAACTAATGGAATCACTCCTTGGGGGTGGCCAGGGAAGAGACGCAGCATCAAGGCCTAGAAGCATTCAGGTCATTGGAAAGGCATATTCTCCCAGGAACATGGGCAGGCACCAAGCTCCTGTGCTAATGGCTCTCTGGCTTTATACACAGGCATGTGTAAACAGTCTGTGAGTCTGGCCTTTCCTGAGGCCTGGAGACAAGTGGTTCCAGGCCCATGCCACCCCCATGGCCCTCCCCAAGGCAGTCCACCAACTATATTCACCTGGTGATCAGAGAATGGGGTGCAGCCTCCTGAGGCCCCCTCTTCTTCCCCCTCCCTTGGCCACTTCTATAGCCCAAGAGACAATCATACATGATTTTGCCTAGTCTTCCTCCTCAGTGGGTGGGTGGGCTGTGCTGTGAAGTGGGGGTGGGGAGGCAGGGCTGCCAAGCCCAGGGATTGTGGGGTCCTAGGGAGCACAGTGGCCTTTTTTCTAACCTATGAGGAGCCACCTATGAGACCCCAAAAAGTGCCACCTGATGGTCAAAGACCAGATGTGGGATGTTGAAATGGAGCACTCACTCTTCTCTGTTGAAACTGAGAAGGAATTAGGATTAAAAAAAGAGGCATGTCTCAGGGGAAGACTGAAGGATGAATTAAGGTAGAGATGTCTCCTGGACATGTTACTTCTTCTTCTTCTTTTTTTGTTTTTTTGTCTTTTTAAGGCCTCACCTGTGGCATATGGAGGGTCCCAGGCTAGGGGACAAATCAGAGCTATAGTTGCCGGCCTATACCACAGCCATGGGAACTCAGGATTCAAGCCATGTGTGTGACCTACACCACAGCTCGTGGCAATGCTGGATCCTTATTCCGCTGAGCAAGGCCAGGGATCAAATCCAAGTCCTTGTGGATACTAGTTGGGCTTGTTAACCACTGAGCCACGATGGGAACTCCTAGACATGTTACTTCTTAATGAAAGAGGCTTTACACTCTGCTTGGCCTTATCAAGCCCTGTGGCAGAAGATGCCATGGAAATTGCCCATGTTTCCCCACTGGCTGCACCACCAGAGTACTCAGAACATAAAGGTTTAAAGAAGAAACAAATGGTACTGAGAGGCAGTACAGCTAGTAAAACTAGGCTGAAATGGGGATGAGGGACATCCATGAAATTATGATAGCTCATTAAGGGAGGCAAGGATGTCTTAATAGCACGTAAGGGAAGGAACATGGGCCTCAGGGCCAGACCCATTCTGGGGGTTTCATCAATGAGCCCCATCTGAGCGATGACAGCAGTGACAGTATCAGTCACTTCTCAGCACAGTGTCTGGCACCAGGATGCCTGCACGATGATGCCTGGGATGCAGGGTCAGCAGCTGCCCTTCCACACACTGTGTCACAGGGAGCGGCAGCCAGCTCCTCCCACTTGAACTTGTCTCTGCAATTCTCCTCTTGCCACCCATACCCATGGTCCCTGCCAGACCAATGCTCAGCTCCACTCCTGATCTGGACCCTTCAGCTCCCAAGACAGCATGCTGGTCACCTCAACCCCAGTAGGGGGGGGAGGAGACCTGATGACCCCCTGGCCTCTAGACACTGAAAAAGGGGTCCATCAGCACTGACTTGTCAGAGGAGGAATCACCTGTGTACAGAACTCGACTGATCATCCCCGGCATCACGATGCTGAACATGGGCAGTAGCTTCAGGTACCCACACAAGAGGCAGCCGCCTTTCACGTGGGACAAGTTCTTCCCTGCCAGGCAGCCCTGGACAAAAATCTGCAGAGGAAACACAGGTTGGTAGGGAGGCGGGTGGCTTTCTCAGAGCATATGGAGCCTGGGCTGCCTCGTATAGACAGGATGACTACGACCTGCAGCAGCATGATGAGCCCTCTGGGGGGTTGCCGATGGCTCATCCCCATCACCCAGGCATCTCTGGGGCACCCAGGGCCAGAGAAGACACGTGTGACTGATGAGCACATTCAGCTCAGTTCACAGCTGCCAGAGGGGATGGGCATGACCTTGGCCTCATTGCTGTCACTGCACAACAATCAGAACAGCGCAGTGCTTGCAAGCTGTCCCCTCCCTCCTAGAGGCCACAGATCGTCTCTGGCCTTGTGACATAATCCAAGCATAGGTGGGTCCCTGGTAACAAATGAGCACTTAGAACTGGGACCAACTCCACTCATCTAAGTGGAAATGAGCTAATGAAGCCCTTAAAATGAGAAGTCTCCTGGAAGATGCTTCACAACAGGTTTTCTGGTGCTCCTGCTATAAGAGGCAGTGTGCCCTCAGCCCGAGGAGAATGGTAGAGCTGGCAGATGGAGAAGCACTTAGGAAAAAGCATGAAGACATGGTTCAGTGCAGCAAGACAACACTGTATCTACATACACTAAAGCCACCTTCTCCCAGAACACTTAATGTGAAAAGTGTTCCCAGTGTGATGGTAACTAAAAGGCATGGGATACAGCAAGAGCACACACACACCACGACTCTCTACCTAGAAAAAGTCCACAGGAAAAAACTGATGTGATGATAGGTCAATCCTGGGGGAGGAGGAGTGACAAGCAGGATTTTTATGTTCTTCTTTATACTTTATTTTCCAAATGCAACCTTTTTAAAATTTTTCTTTTTGTGTGTGTGTACTTTTTGGGGCCATACCAGCAGCATAGGGAAGTTCCCAGGCTAGGAGCTGAATTGGAGCTACAGCTGCCGGCCTAGGCCACAGCCATGTGAGATCCAAGCCATTTCTGTGACCCACACCCCAGCTCATGGCAATGCTGGATCCTTGACCCACTGAGTGAGGTCAGGGATCGATCCCCCATCCTCATGGATACTACCTGGGTTTGTTTCCACTGTGCCATAACGGGAACTCCCCCAGATTCATTATTTTAACAATAGGATGAAGAACCCCAAAGTGGTCCTGCTTCATGAATAGGCGCTGCTCTTCGGCAGCCTGCGGGCACCCTGCTGCTGGCCTCTCAATGTGTGGGATCCTCTGCTGGGCAGATGGGCGGCTAGGCTGCATTTACTGGTCTTTGCTCAGCCCTGTGCAGAGGAGATGGTCTCTAAGGGAGGGGATGAAGGAGCAGGGCCAGGGCAGAAGCCAACTCTTATTCTAAGGATAGGACAGTGATAGGGGCATGAAATCATTCCATGTACAAAGTCTTAAGCACTTTTGTAGGTTGTCACAAATTACAAAGTGTGGCAAGGAATGAGTTCTTGTTTAAAAATGGTGACAGGCCAAAGGAAACCAATTTTCTTTCCCTCAGTTTATTTGCCTCATTTTTAATTAAATTTTTTTCTTAAGTCATTTTCTTCACTAGTTAAGATGTTAGAGATTCGACTTATGCTTTTAAAAATTACTCTTAAAAGTTTAACATGGGAGTTCCCGTCGTGGCGCAGTGGTTAACGAATCCGACTAGGAACCATGAGGTTGCGGGTTCGGTCCCTGCCCTTGCTCAGTGGGTTAACGATCCGGCGTTGCCGTGAGCTGTGGTGTAGGTCACAGACGCGGCTCGGATCCCAAATTGCTGTGGCTCTGGCCTAGGCCGGTGGCTACAGCTCCGATTCAACCCCTAGCCTGGGAACCTCCATATGCCGCGGGAGCGGCCCAAGAAATAGCAACAACAACAACAACAATAATAACAACAACAAAAGACAAAAAAAAAAAAGTTTAACATGGATACAACTTCAGGTCTAAAGTAAACTAGCATCCCCACCCTTTTGAACGCCAGCTGTGCTCTAGTATTTTAGTTCTGCCCTGTGTTTTACTGCCTGTATTCAGAATGATGGTGATTTTTTGGCCAGTGCTTCATATTTGTGGACTTGGGGGTCAGAATCTAACTGTCCCCCCTGCTCTCTAGGACCTCCTTCTTCTTTACATACCTCGTTGGGTCTCTAAGGTTATGGCTTTATTTTTGCCCTTGCTTCTACGTAACGCTTGGCTGGATGTGGAACTGGACATTCCCCCAGTCCTTCGAAAGGTCTGCTCCACCCCCTTTGGGCTGTACTGCTGCTGGGAGGTCCACTGCGATGCGACTGTCCTCTCTCACAGGGGACCTTTCCTCAGGTGGCTCTGGGCCTTCTCCTTGTCTTTCACGTCCTGAAGCTTCACCCGGAGGTGACTCTACATAGGTCTGCTTGGGAGTCACCGGGATTCCCAAATCCAATGAGTCCTGCTCTTTTTTTTTTTTTTTTTGTCTTTTTGCTATTTCTTGGGCCGCTCCCACGGCATATGGAGGTTCCCAGGCTAGGGGTCGAATCGGAGCTTGTCAGCCACCAGCCTACGCCAGAGCCACAGCAACGCGGGATCCGAGCCGCGTCTGCAACCTACACCACAGCTCAAGGCAACGCTGGATCGTTAACCCACTGAGCAAGGGCAGGGACCGAACCCGCAACCTCATGGTTCCTAGTCGGATTTGTTAACCACTGCGCCACGATGGGAACTCCAGTCCTGCTCTTTCAATGGCCGTAAAAATCCTCAGTCACTTTCTCCTCATACCTTGCTTCTCCCCTTTCCTCCCGGAATCCAATAGGATGTATTTTCATCCTTTATCTTCTCTAATCACTTCTCTTTCACACTTTCCATTTTTGTGCTTTGGGGGCAATTTCTTCAGTTCTTCTAGGTTACTAATTTTTTTCTTCAGCTATGTTTAACCTGCTATTTTCATGGTTACTGAGTTTTACATTCCAGTAAGGGTATTTTTCATTTCCAAAAGTTTGAGTTTTAAATCTGACCATTTTTGACGGAGTTGTGTTAAGTGTCTTCAGTTCTACTTTTACTTCCTTAAATGTGTATTTTGTATTTGGTACCTAATACCTCAGTTTTCTGAAGTGTGGAGGTTTCTCGCTGGTGGTGGTTTGATTCTCCCATTTTCTAATCTTGGGTAGGGGCTCACACTAAGCAGGCCCATCTTTATGGGAATCCTGCAAAACCTTGGCTGAGGAAACACATCTTAGATGAGTTTATGTTCATTTCTTCCCCTGGGGGTTCAGGTAAATTAAAACCCCCCAAAACTTCTCTACAGGAAGGCAGGTCTGCTGCTGTGAATTCTCAGGGGAGGCTATTTCCTCCTCCTGGAACCCAGGCTGAGGCGCTTTTCTCCCTGCTGTTTCTCCTTGCTGCTGGGAAGATTCTCCATAGGCTGCTTTCCACTGAGGCTACAACCTTTCAGAACCCAGCTTCCACAGGGAGGGTTCACTCTTCATCACATATAAACTCAAGGCCTTTCTCTTATCCTCACCTGGCCAGGAAAGCCCAAGCCTTTGAAAGCCATGCTTGGTAAATGCTGTCAGGGCACTGTCAGTGTCAGGGTCTGCTCAGCTTTCTTGACTACAATTTTTGCTTTGTTTTTGGCATCTGGAGATTTTCTTCCTTTCTTATGAGCTCCTCTCTGACTATAAAAGAACCTAGGAGTTAGGTTATGTTTTATCCAGAACTCCTAGGAGTCCTGTGTTGGGAGGTAGTTCAGGAAACCTAGTTTACCCACTGTTGGAAGTGGAAGTCCAGGAGAAAGTTTAAAGTTATGGTTATAGAAGAAACTGAACTACAAATAAGAATCCTGTGGCTATGTTACAGAGAACGCCCAAATGTTTCCTATGCCCCCACTCAGCAGGTTTTAAAGCTCCAGCAGTGCTGCTCTGTGTATAGCCATTCCTCTAGGACTTCTCGTGGCTGTACAGCAGTCCTCAGCATTAACCTCCCCCAACTCATCTTCCCACCTCATAGTGACCGGCACAATCAGCACTGTGATCAAGGTCTCATACACGGTCCCCTATGAACCAGGATACAGATTTCTGGACAGATTCTGAGGAACATCACTGCTTGGTCACAGAGCACGATGTACCTGGCTATATCAAAACATTATTACCAGATCACCCTCCAGAACAGACTGCACAGTCTGCACTCTCTCTAGAAGTGCTCAAGGATTCCGAAGCATCCACGTCCTCTCCAACACTTAGCATCATCAAGCTTTCATATTTTTGCCAGTCTCACTGTGGTTTTAAATTGCACTTCCCTGATAAAACTGGGTTATTTATGTTTCTCTGCACTTCCCTCTCTATAAGTTGCCTGTCATTATCTTTTGCCCACATGGCTCCAGGAGCTCCTTTTTCTTGTGGATTTGCTATCAGTCTCCTGTTCACTATAAACATTTCTTTCTTTCTTTTCTTCTTTTTTTTTTTTTTTTTTTAGGGCTGCACACGATGTATATGGAACTTCCCAGGCTAGGGGTTGAATGGGAACTGCAGCTGCTGGCCTACACCACAACCACACTGGATTCGAGCCACTTCTACAATGTACACCATAGCTCCTGGAAATGCCAGATCCTTTAACCCATTGAGTAAGGCCAGGGAAAAAACCTGCATCCTCATGGATACTAGTTGGGTTCCTAACCACTGAGACACAATGGGAACACCCTCATTATAAACATTACTAAAGTCTTCTCTAGCCAGTCATCTGTCAACTTTGCCTACAGTGTTCTTAAAAAGGCTTTATGTGTAATGTGATCAAATCAATACAATTACAATCCCTCCAACTCAAAAAGTACTCTCCAAAGGTGCCCTCTCTTAATTGATTAGGTTTACTTTTCACATTTAAATCTAATTCATCTGAAGTCCACCTCTGTGTAACTGTTAGGTGGGCCTGAAGTTTTGTTATTCCAAACAGCAAGCTGGGAAGACAGAGATGGGATTAAGATGGCAGAATAGAAGGACTGGAGCTCAACTTCTCTCCTAAAAACAACAAAATTCACAACTAAAGGCTGAGCAATCTTCACCCAAATAGACCGGAAACCATAAAAAAGATACCCTACTCCAGAAGAAAAAGAGGAGGCCACATCAAGAGGTAGGAGGGGCGACTTCATGATATATAAGAACCCCACACCTCCTGGATGGGAAGCTCCACAGACTGAAAACTAACTGGTTCACAGAGACTCACCTACAAGAGTGAGAGTTCTGAGCCACACATCAAACCCTCACATGTGGGGATCTGGCACGGGGAGAAAGAGCCCCGGAGCATCTGGCACTGAAGGCCAGTGGGGCTTGTGCGCAGGAGCTCCACGGGACTGGGGGAAACGGAGACCCCATTCTTAAAAGGCGCACACAGACTTTCACGTGCACTGAGTCCCAGGGCAAAGCAAAGTCTCCAAGGGAATCAGGGTCAAACCTGACCACAGTTCTTGGAGGACATCCTGGGAAAACAGGGGTCAATGTGGCTTGTTGTGAGGGAAGGGCATTGAAAGCAAAGCTCTCGGGAATATTCAGCAGCACAGCTGTGCCTTTCTCTGGAGGGGGCCATTTTGGGAAAATCTGGCCCCACCCGTCAGTCAGCTGCTGAGAAGCCCCAGGGCAAACAACAACCCAGGTGGGATCACAGCCCCGCCCCTCAGTAAACAGGCTACCTAAAGACCCCTCAGGCACACACCCGCCTCTAATCCCACCCAAAGACAAAGCCCAACCCACCAGAGGGATTAGAATCGGCTCCACCTACCAGGGGGCAGGCATCAGCCCCTCCCATCAGGAAGCCTACAAGCAAGCCCCCATACTGACATCAGCCACAAGGGGGGCAGACACCAGAAGTAAGAGAGGCTACAATTTTATTATCTGTAAAAAAGTCACCACACCAAAAAACTTACAAAAATGAAAAGACAGGAGAACTATAACTCAGATGAGGGGAGAAAGGAAAAACCCCCACAAAAACAGCTAAGTGAGGAGGAGATTCTCAGCCTCCAGGAAAAAGTCTTTAGACTGTTGATGCTGAAGATGATGCAAGACATTGGAAATAACCTGGAGGCAAAGATGGGTAACTTACAGGAAACACTGAGCAAAGAGATACAAGATATAAAGTTCAACAAGAAGAGATGCAAAAATACAATAACTGAAATAAAAAATTCACTAGAAGCAGCTAACAGCAGAATACAGGAGGCAGGAGAATGAATAAGCAAGGTGGAGGACAGATTAGTGGAAATTACAGATGCAGAACGGAAAAGAGAAAAAAGATTGAAAACAAATGAAGAGAGTCTCAGAGAACTCTGGGACAATGTTAAACGCACCAACATCCGTATTATAGGGGTTGCCAGAAGGAGAAGAGAGAGAGAAGGGGACAGAAAAAATATTCCAAGAGATAATAGCCAAAAACTTCCCTAACATGGGAAAGGAACCACTCACTCAAACCCAGGAAGCGCAACGAGTACCACACAAAATAAACCCAAGGAGGAACACCCCGAGACACATACTAATCAAACTGACCAAAATTAAAGACAAAGAGAAAATCTTGAAAGCAGCTAGGGAAAAGAAACAAATAACATACAAGGGAACCCCAATAAGGCTATCAGCAGGTTTTTCAGCAGAAACTCTGCAGGCCAGAAGGGAGTGGCATGATATACTTAACGTGATGAAAGGAAAAAACCTCCAACAAAGATTACTCTACCCAGCAAGGCTCTCATTCAGATTTGAAGGAGAAATCAAAACCTTCACAGATAAGCAAAAGCTGAGAGAATTCAGCAACACTCAACCAGCCTTACAACAAATACTAAAGGAACTTCTCTAGGCAGAAAAGAAGAAAATACAGCAACAGGAAACAAAAATACCACAAATGACAAGGCTCACCAGTAAAGATACGAAATCATCCATGCACAATTATACCACCAAAATCAGAAATCATGAGAAGAGGTGGATACAAATGCAGGACACTGGAGATAAATTTGCAATTAAGAGAACAGCAACTTAAAACAATCTCATATACATACAGACTCATATCAAAACTTCAGAATAAATCAAACCAAAAATCTACAACTTGTAGACAAACAACTAAGAAAAATAAACTCAAATACACTAAAGATAGCCATCAAACAACAAGAGGAGAGAACAAGAGAGGAAGGGAAGAAAAAAGAGCAACAAAAACAAATCCAAAGCAATTAATAAAATGGCAATAAGAACATACATATCAATAATTACCTTAAATGTTAATGGACTAAACGCCCCAACCAAAGACATAGACTGGCTGAATGGATACAAAAACAAGACCCATATATATGCTGTCTTCAGGAGACCCACTTCACTTCTAGGGACACATACAAATTGAAAGTGAGAGGATGGAAGAAAACATTTCATGCAAGCGGGGATCAAAAGAAAGCTGCAGTAGCAATACTCATATCGGACAAAATAGACTTTAAAATGAAGAATATTTTAAGGGACAAAGAAGGTCATTACATAATGATCAAAGGATCAATCCAAGAAGAAGATATAACAATTTTAAATATCTACACACCCAACACAGGTTCACCACAATATATAAGGCAACTGCTAACAACCTTAAAGGGACAAACCAACAATAACACAATCATGGTGGGGGACTTATAACACCCCACTTACAGCAATGGACAGATCAACCAGACAGAAAATCAAAAGGAAACACAGGCCCTGAATGAAGCATTAAACCAGATGGACTTAATAGATATTTATAGGACATTCCATCGAAAAGCAACAGAATACACATTCTTCTCAAGTGCACATGGAACATTCTCTAAGATGGATCACATCCTGGGCTACAAATCCAACCTCAGCAACTTTAAGAAAATTGAAATCAGGAGTTCCCGTCGTGGCGCAGTGGTTAACGAATCCGACTAGGAACCATGAGGTTGCGGGTTCGGTCCCTGCCCTTGCTCAGTGGGTTAACGATCCGGCATTGCCTTGAGCTGTGGTGTAGGTTGCAGGTGCGGCTCGGATCCTGCGTTGCTGTGGCTCTGGCGTAGGCCGGTGGCTACAGCTCCGATTCGACCCCTAGCCTGGGAACCTCCATATGCCACGGGAGCGGCCCAAAGAAATAGCAAAAAGACAAAAAAAAAAAGAAAAAAGAAAGAAAATTGAAATCATATCAAGCGTCTTTTCTGACCACAAGGCTATATGACTGGAAATCAACAACAAGAAAAAAAACTGCAAAAAACACAAACACGTGGAGACTAAACAACATGCTGCTAAACAACAAATGGATCACTGAAGAAACCAAAGAGGAAATAAAAAAATACCTAGAAGCAAATGACAACAAAGATACGACACTCCAAAACCTATGGGATGCAGCAAAAGCCGTTCTAAGAGGAAAGTTTATAGCAATACAAGCCCACCTCAGGAAACAAGAAAAAGCTCAAATAAACAACCCAACTTTACATCTAAAGCAGCTCGAGAGAGAAGAACAGACAAGACCTAAAGTTAGTAGAAGGAAAGAAATCATAAAGATCAGAGCAGAAATCAATGAAATAGAAGCAAAGAAAACCATAGAAAAGATCAAGGAAACAAAAAGCTGGGTCTTGAAAAGATCAACAAAATTGATAAACCCTTAGCCAGACTTATCAAAAAAAAAAAAAAATAGAGAGAGAGAGAGAGAAGACTCAAATCAATAAAATCAGAAATGAAAAAGGAGAAATAACAACGGACATCACAGAAATACAAAGGCTCATAAGAGACTACTATATGCAACTGTACGCCAATAAAACAGAAAACCTAGAAGAAATGGACAAATGCTTATTAGAAAGATACAATCTTCCAAGACTAAACCAAGGTGAAACAGAAAAGACGAATGGACCAATCAGGAGAACTGAAATTGAAACTGTGATTAAAAAACTTCCAACAAACAAAAGTCCAGGACCAGATGGCTTCACAAGCGAATTCTATCAAACAGTTAGAGAAGAGCTAACACCTCTCCTCCTGAAACTATTTCAAAACATTTCAGAGGAAGGAACACTCCCCAACTCATTCTATGAGGCCACCATCACCCTGGTACCAAAACCAGACAAAGATTCCACACACAAAAAAAGAAAACTACAGGCCAATTTCACTGATGAACATCAATGCAAAAATCCTCAATCAAATACTAGCAAACCGCATTCAACAATATATTAAAAGGATTGTACATCATGATCAAGTGGGATTTATCCCAGGGATGCAAGGGTTCTTCAATATCCGCAAATCATTCAGTGTGATACACTGCATTAACAAACTGAAGAATAAAAACCATATGATCCTCTCAATAGACACGGAAAAAGCCTTTGACAAAATCGAACACCCATTTCTGATAAAAACCCTTCAGAAAGTGGGCATAGCGGGAACCTACCTCAACATGACAAAGGCCATATATGACAAACCCACAGCAAACATCATTCTCAATGGTGAAAAGCGGAAAGAATTCCCACTGAGAGCAGGAACAAGACAAAGATGTCCGCTCTCACCACTACTCTTCAACATAGTTTTTGAAGTCCTAGCCGTGGCAATCAGAGAAGTAAAAGAAATAAAAGGAATCCAAATTGGAAAGGAAGAAGTAAAACTATCCCTATTTGCAGATGACATGATACTATACCTAGAGAATCCTACCAGAAAACTGTTAGAGCTCATCCATGAATTTGGCAATGTCGCAGGATACAAAATTAGTACACAGAAATTGACAGCATTTCTACATACTAACAATGAAAGAGCAGAAAGAGAAATTAGGGAAGCAATCCTGTTTACCATCGCATCCAAAAGAATAAAATACCTAGGAGTAAACCCACCTAAAGAGACAAAAGACCTGTACTCTGAAAACTATAAGATGATGATGAAAGAAATCAAAGATGACACAAATAGATGGAAAGATATACCATGCTCATGGATTGGAAGAGTTAATGTTATCAAAATGACTATACTACCTAAGGCAATCTACAGATTCAATGCAATCCCTATCAAATTACCAAGGAAATTTTTCACAGAACTCACAGAACAAAGTATTTTCAAGTTTGTTTGGAAGCACAAAAGACCCAGACTAGCCAAAGACATCTTGAAAAAGAAAAATGGAGCTGGAGGAATCAGGCTCCCAGACTTCAGACTATACTACAAAGCAACAGTCATCAAAACCGCATGGTACTGGCACGAAGACAGAAATATAGGTCAGTGGAACAGGATAGAAAGCCCAGAATTAAACCCATGCACCTACAGCCAACTCACCTATGACAAAGGAGGCAAGAATATACAATGGAGAAAGGACAGCTTGTTCAATAAGTCGTGCTGGGAAAACTGGACAGCCCCATGGAAAAGAATGAAATTAGAACACTCCCTAACACCATACACAAAAACAAACTTAAAATGGATTAAAGACCTAGATATAAGACCAGACACTATACAACTCCTAGAGGAAAACATAGGCCAAACACTCTCTGACATAAACCACAGCAACATCTTCTCAGATCCACCTCTTACAGTACTGACAACAAAAACAAGAATAAACAAATGGGACCTACTCAAACTTCAAAGTTTCTGCACAGCAAAGGAAACCCTAAACAACACAAAAAGACAACCCACAGAATGGGAGAAAATCTTTGCAAGTGAATCGACTGACAAGGGATTCATCTCCAAAATTTATAAACAACTTTCTGCAGCTCCATACCAAAAAAACAAACAACCCCATCAAAAAATGGGAAGAAGATCTAAACAGACAATTCTCCAACAGATGGCCAAAAAATGAAAACATGAAAAGATGTTCAACATCACGCATTATTAGAGAGATGCAAATCAAAACTACCACGAGGTACCACCTTACACCAGCCAGAATGGCCATCATCCAAAAGTCTACAAACAGTAAGTGCTGGAGAGGGTGTGGAGAAAAAGGAACCCTAGTACACTGTTGGTGGGAATGTAAGTCGGTACAACCACTGTGGAAAACAGTATGGAGATTCCTCAGAAAACTAAAGATAGAACTACCATTTGATCCAGCAATTCCACTCCTGGGCATCTACCCAGAGAAAACCACCACTCGCAAAGACACATGTACTCTGATGTTCACTGCAGCACTGTTTTCAATAGCCAAGACATGGAAACAACCTAAATGTCCATTGATGGAGGAGTGGATCAAGAAGATATGGTACGTATACACAATGGAATATTACTCAGCCATTAAAATGATCGAAATACCAGCATTTTTAGCAACATGGATGGACCTAGAAACTATCATGCTAAGTGAAGTCAGCCATACAATGAGACACTAACATCAAATGCTTTCACTGACATGTGGAATCTGAAAAAAGGACATTCTGAACTTGTTTGCAGAACAGATGCTGACTCACAGACTTTGAAAAACTTATGGTCTCCGGAGGAGACAGTTTGGGGGGTGGGGGGACGCGCTGGGGTTGTGGTATGGAAATCCTGTGAAAGCAGATTGTTATGATCATTATACAACTACAGATGTGGTAAGTTTATTTGAGTAATGGAAAAAAAAAAAAACCCCAAAAAACAAATAGCAAGCTGGTTTTTCTAACAATATCAAAGAGTTAGTATCTCCTCTGTTGATTTGTAGAGCCTTGTTGGGTATATGTTAAATTCGTATAAATACGTGAGTATGTCTCTGAGCTCTTCATTCTGTTCCAAATAGAACAGAGATGCCAAAAAGGGAACTCCAATTAATGACCACTTTGATGACTATTCTTGTTTTTCGATACAATTTTTGCTCTTAACGGTGTATACCTAAAGAACATAAGTCAGCACTACCTGTGTTAAGCTTTATATAAAGGTAATCATGTAGTACCTAGCCCTCTGTGTTTAGCTTCTTTTATTTGGCATCATGCTTTGTAGATTCACACATGATAGGGTGAGTAGCTCTACTTCCTTTTTATTTCTATATTGCCTTCCCACTGTATGAATATTTCAGTTTACTTAATGACCAACCATTGATAAGAGAGCCATATAATTTTTAGAATAAGCTTGACTCCTTAAAAAATCCAACTGAGGAGTTCGTGTTGTGGCTCAGGGGTAACAAACCTGACTAGTACCCATGGGGGTGTGGATTCGATCCCTGGCTTTGCTCAGTGGGTTAAGGATCCAGCATTGATATGAGCTGTGGTGTAGGTCACAGATGAGGCTCAGATCCCATGCTGCTGTGGCCATGGTATAGGCTGGCAGCTGCAGCTCTGATTCAACCCTTAGTTTGGGAAACTGCATATGCCATGGGTGTGGCCCCAAAAAGACCAAAAAAAAAAAATACTGATTAGTGGCATTTAATTTCTAGGCTCAATATGGGAGAAATAACATATTTTTCATGTTTCCAAAAATTGTGCTTTGTAGATAATGAAAGGGAAGAAGAAATGAAAGCAGTTGCCAAGTTCTAGACGGGACTGTGGGAGCGACTCCTTTTAGACAGAATGTGGTCCCGTGTTACTTGTGCCCCATTTGAGACTGGAAGGGAAGCCTGTCTGGGGCTGCAGAGTTTGCGGGGACCCCTAACCCACAGCTTGGGCCTGTCAGTGCAGTGCGTCTGATTACCTGGTCGGTGCACCAGTAGTACAAGGAGATGGTGGAGATGCCAAAGATGATCCCAGGCCAGGGGAGGTCTCCAGTGATAGGGTCTCGGAAGATATGGAAAGAATCTGGGCGAGGGATGTAGCATTTCGATTGGGCAGTCCAGTTTCCTTCCTGGATGAGGGATGGCTCAGCAACCATGTACTGATTCTGTAGCTGGTGGTATCCTCCTACCTTCAAAAAGGCTTAAAAACACCGCACGGATGGTCAGTACCTTAAACTGTAAACAACACTCATCTGAAGAACCAGGACTGCAAAGTAAGGCCTGGTCTGATTGACTGTGTCTAACATATAATGCACAAGGGACTGGCAGACAACCAAGACTGTCTGTGCCTTAGAAAAAGACACCATCTCCCCCAAAGTAAAGTAGAGTGACACTGGTGGTTCATGTGCCCAGCACCCCTTCCTCCTGCTTCTGGTGACAGAACCCCTCTTTCCAGCTGTATTTCACCTCATAGGGCTTAGGTGGGCCTTGTCAAACCATATGCTACTCATTCCCATCTGGCACGTGACCCAGGTGTGCCAATGTTCCCTGTCCCCTGGGGAACTGATATATTAGGAAAGGACTTCAGACTCGAGCTCGGATAATCACAACTTGTCCCAGGATTCTTCTGCTTAAGGCACCAAAAATGTCTGCTCCCACACCTTGGAGTTCTAAGTGAGTGTGGCAGTTTGAAGATCTTTTTTTTAAAAATTTTATTTATTTATTTTTCTTTTTACAGCCTCACCTGAGCATATGGAAGTTCCCAGGCTAGGGATCAAATCAGAGGTGCAGCTGCAGCCACAGCAATATCAGATCCAAGCCACATCTGTGACCTATGCTGTAGCTTGCAGCAATGCTAGATCCTAACCCACTGAGCAAGGCCAGGGATCCAACCTGCATCCTCACAGACACTATGTCAGGTTCTTAACATACTAAACCACAATGGGAACTTCTAGACTTGATTTTTAAATTGGGTTTGGAATCATTTGGAGTTAATACTAGTCAATGAAAAGATACTGAGTGACTATGAAATGAAGAAGACACCTCGTGACACTTCTAAAAATGAATTCCATAAGGTCTTTATTTTTTTAATTTAATTTTTTTTAGGGCTGCACCTATGGCATGCAGAAGTTCCCAGGCCAGGGGTCCAACCAGCATCTGGAAACTTCAAATTAAAACAAAAATGAGACAATTTTTTTCCATTCACCTATTGGGCATATTTTAAAAAAAGTCTTAAAACATCATGTTAATTCCATACATTTCTGAGAATTTAAACTAAAACTGCCACCTTGGAGAGGAATTTGAGGTATTTCTTGACAAATCCAGGAATGCAAGGTTAACATTCAAAACCAAGTCCATGTAATTCACAGTGTTAACAGAAAAAGGAGAAAAATAGTCATCTCAATAGATGCAAAAGAAACATTTGACACAATTCAAAACCTGCTCATGATAAACCATCTTAGCAAACTAGGAACAGAAGGGAACTCTAATAGTATGACAAAAGATACCTACAAAAAATTGACAGCAAATATTTTATGTTCTGGTGAAATATTCAAAGGTTTCCTTGCACATTCAGAATGAGACAAAGCAGCCTGATGCATCTTCTTATCTTCGATAGTATACTAAAGGCCCTGGCCTTTAGTATACTAAGGTAAGAGAAAGAAACAAGAGGCATAAACTTTGGAAAGGAAGCAAACAAAAAAACAACTTCTTCCCCTGGGTGCTCCTTACCAGAGTGTCTTTGGGATACTCCATCTAACTACCTATTTTGATGTGCGCACTTTTCTTTCTTTTTCTTTTTCGTTTTAGGGCTGCTGCTGTGGCATATGGAGGTTCCCAGGCTAGGGGTCTAATCGGAGCTACAGCTGCCTGCCTAAACCATGCCCATAGCAACTCAGAATCTGAGAGGAGTCTGCAACCTATACCACAGCTCACGGCAACACCAGATCCTTACCCACTGAGCGAGGCCAGGGATTGAACCCACAATCTCATGGTTCCTAGTTGCATTCGTTTTTGCTGCACCATGACAGGAACTCTGACTTGTGCACTTTTCAAGAAAAAGTTTATTACAAATACAAAAACAGGAAATATGAAGTAGATCTCTGCTTGCTGATACAGAAATTTGCCTAAGACATAGGTCCAGTGGTGGAAAAACGGGCTGCAAAATGTTCTGTTTTGATTCTATTAAGATACTTATCTTCATATTTGTACAGGCATACTTCAAGTTACTGTGTTTTGCTTTATTGCACTTTGCAGATACTGTGGGGTTTTTGTTTTTGTTTTTTTCTCACAAATTTAAGGTTTGTAGAGACGGGATTAAGATGGCAGAATAGAAGGACTGGAGCTCAACTTCTCTCCTAAAAACAACAAAATTCACAACTAAAGGCTGAGCAATCTTCACCCAAATAGACCGGAAACCATAAAAAAGATACCCTACTCCAGAAGAAAAAGAGGAGGCCACATCAAGAGGTAGGAGGGGCGACTTCATGATATATAAGAACCCCACACCTCCTGGATGGGAAGCTCCACAGACTGAAAACTAACTGGTTCACAGAGACTCACCTACAAGAGTGAGAGTTCTGAGCCACACATCAAACCCTCACATGTGGGGATCTGGCACGGGGAGAAAGAGCCCCGGAGCATCTGGCACTGAAGGCCAGTGGGGCTTGTGCGCAGGAGCTCCACGGGACTGGGGGAAACGGAGACCCCATTCTTAAAAGGCGCACACAGACTTTCACGTGCACTGAGTCCCAGGGCAAAGCAGAGTCTCCAAGGGAATCAGGGTCAAACCTGACTGCAGTTCTTGGAGGACATCCTGGGAAAACAGGGGTCAATGTGGCTTGTTGTGAGGGAAGGGCATTGAAAGCAAAGCTCTCAGGAATATTCAGCAGCACAGCTGTGCCTTTCTCTGGAGGGGACCATTTTGGGAAAATCTGGCCCCACCCGTCAGTCAGCTGCTGAGAAGCCCCAGGGCAAACAACAACCCAGGTGGGATCACAGCCCCGCCCCTCAGTAAACAGGCTACCTAAAGACCCCTCAGGCACACACCCGCCTCTAATCCCACCCAAAGACAAAGCCCAACCCACCAGAGGGATTAGAATCGGCTCCACCTACCAGGGGGCAGGCATCAGCCCCTCCCATCAGGAAGCCTACAAGCAAGCCCCCATACTGACATCAGCCACAAGGGGGGCAGACACCAGAAGTAAGAGAGGCTACAATTTTATTATCTGTAAAAAAGTCACCACACCAAAAAACTTACAAAAATGAAAAGACAGAGAACTATAACTCAGATGAGGGAGAAAGGAAAAACCCCACAAAAACAGCTAAGTGAGGAGGAGATTCTCAGCCTCCAGGAAAAAGTCTTTAGACTGTTGATGCTGAAGATGATGCAAGACATTGGAAATAACCTGGAGGCAAAGATGGGTAACTTACAGGAAACACTGAGCAAAGAGATACAAGATATAAAAGTTCAACAAGAAGAGATGCAAAAATACAATAACTGAAATAAAAAATTCACTAGAAGCAGCTAACAGCAGAATACAGGAGGCAGGAGAATGAATAAGCAAGGTGGAGGACAGATTAGTGGAAATTACAGATGCAGAACGGAAAAGAGAAAAAAGATTGAAAACAAATGAAGAGAGTCTCAGAGAACTCTGGGACAATGTTAAACGCACCAACATCCGTATTATAGGGGTGCCAGAAGGAGAAGAGAGAGAGAAGGGGACAGAAAAAATATTCCAAGAGATAATAGCCAAAAACTTCCCTAACATGGGAAAGGAACCACTCACTCAAACCCAGGAAGCGCAACGAGTACCACACAAAATAAACCCAAGGAGGAACACCCCGAGACACATACTAATCAAACTGACCAAAATTAAAGACAAAGAGAAAATCTTGAAAGCAGCTAGGGAAAAGAAACAAATAACATACAAGGGAACCCCAATAAGGCTATCGGCAGATTTTTCAGCAGAAACTCTGCAGGCCAGAAGGGAGTGGCATGATATACTTAACGTGATGAAAGGAAAAAACCTCCAACAAAGATTACTCTACCCAGCAAGGCTCTCATTCAGATTTGAAGGAGAAATCAAAACCTTCACAGATAAGCAAAAGCTGAGAGAATTCAGCAACACTCAACCAGCCTTACAACAAATACTAAAGGAACTTCTCTAGGCAGAAAAGAAGAAAATACAGCAACAGGAAACAAAAATACCACAAATGACAAGGCTCACCAGTAAAGATACGAAATCATCCATGCACAATTATACCACCAAAATCAGAAATCATGAGAAGAGGTGGATACAAATGCAGGACACTGGAGATAAATTTGCAATTAAGAGAACAGCAACTTAAAACAATCTCATATACATACAGACTCATATCAAAACTTCAGAATAAATCAAACCAAAAATCTACAACTTGTAGACAAACAACTAAGAAAAATAAACTCAAATACACTAAAGATAGCCATCAAACAACAAGAGGAGAGAACAGAGAGGAAGGGAAGAAAAAAGAGCAACAAAAACAAATCCAAAGCAATTAATAAAATGGCAATAAGAACATACATATCAATAATTACCTTAAATGTTAATGGACTAAACGCCCCAACCAAAAGACATAGACTGGCTGAATGGATACAAAAACAAGACCCATATATATGCTGTCTTCAGGAGACCCACTTCACTTCTAGGGACACATACAAATTGAAAGTGAGAGGATGGAAGAAAACATTTCATGCAAGCGGGGATCAAAAGAAAGCTGCAGTAGCAATACTCATATCGGACAAAATAGACTTTAAAATGAAGAATATTTTAAGGGACAAAGAAGGTCATTACATAATGATCAAAGGATCAATCCAAGAAGAAGATATAACAATTTTAAATATCTACACACCCAACACAGGTTCACCACAATATATAAGGCAACTGCTAACAACCTTAAAGGGACAAACCAACAATAACACAATCATGGTGGGGGACTTATAACACCCCACTTACAGCAATGGACAGATCAACCAGACAGAAAATCAAAAGGAAACACAGGCCCTGAATGAAGCATTAAACCAGATGGACTTAATAGATATTTATAGGACATTCCATCGAAAAGCAACAGAATACACATTCTTCTCAAGTGCACATGGAACATTCTCTAAGATGGATCACATCCTGGGCTACAAATCCAACCTCAGCAACTTTAAGAAAATTGAAATCAGGAGTTCCCGTCGTGGCGCAGTGGTTAACGAATCCGACTAGGAACCATGAGGTTGCGGGTTCGGTCCCTGCCCTTGCTCAGTGGGTTAACGATCCGGCATTGCCTTGAGCTGTGGTGTAGGTTGCAGGTGCGGCTCGGATCCTGCGTTGCTGTGGCTCTGGCGTAGGCCGGTGGCTACAGCTCCGATTCGACCCCTAGCCTGGGAACCTCCATATGCCACGGGAGCGGCCCAAAGAAATAGCAAAAAGACAAAAAAAAAAGAAAAAAGAAAGAAAATTGAAATCATATCAAGCGTCTTTTCTGACCACAAGGCTATATGACTGGAAATCAACAACAAGAAAAAAAAACCTGCAAAAACACAAACACGTGGAGACTAAACAACATGCTGCTAAACAACAAATGGATCACTGAAGAAACCAAAGAGGAAATAAAAAAATACCTAGAAGCAAATGACAACAAAGATACGACACTCCAAAACCTATGGGATGCAGCAAAAGCCGTTCTAAGAGGAAAGTTTATAGCAATACAAGCCCACCTCAGGAAACAAGAAAAAGCTCAAATAAACAACCCAACTTTACATCTAAAGCAGCTCGAGAGAGAAGAACAGACAAGACCTAAAGTTAGTAGAAGGAAAGAAATCATAAAGATCAGAGCAGAAATCAATGAAATAGAAGCAAAGAAAACCATAGAAAAGATCAAGGAAACAAAAAGCTGGGTCTTGAAAAGATCAACAAAATTGATAAACCCTTAGCCAGACTTATCAAAAAAAAAAAAAAATAGAGAGAGAGAGAGAGAAGACTCAAATCAATAAAATCAGAAATGAAAAAGGAGAAATAACAACGGACATCACAGAAATACAAAGGCTCATAAGAGACTACTATATGCAACTGTACGCCAATAAAACAGAAAACCTAGAAGAAATGGACAAATGCTTATTAGAAAGATACAATCTTCCAAGACTAAACCAAGGTGAAACAGAAAAGACGAATGGACCAATCAGGAGAACTGAAATTGAAACTGTGATTAAAAAACTTCCAACAAACAAAAGTCCAGGACCAGATGGCTTCACAAGCGAATTCTATCAAACAGTTAGAGAAGAGCTAACACCTCTCCTCCTGAAACTATTTCAAAACATTTCAGAGGAAGGAACACTCCCCAACTCATTCTATGAGGCCACCATCACCCTGGTACCAAAACCAGACAAAGATTCCACACACAAAAAAAGAAAACTACAGGCCAATTTCACTGATGAACATCAATGCAAAAATCCTCAATCAAATACTAGCAAACCGCATTCAACAATATATTAAAAGGATTGTACATCATGATCAAGTGGGATTTATCCCAGGGATGCAAGGGTTCTTCAATATCCGCAAATCATTCAGTGTGATACACTGCATTAACAAACTGAAGAATAAAAACCATATGATCCTCTCAATAGACACGGAAAAAGCCTTTGACAAAATCGAACACCCATTTCTGATAAAAACCCTTCAGAAAGTGGGCATAGCGGGAACCTACCTCAACATGACAAAGGCCATATATGACAAACCCACAGCAAACATCATTCTCAATGGTGAAAAGCGGAAAGAATTCCCACTGAGAGCAGGAACAAGACAAAGATGTCCGCTCTCACCACTACTCTTCAACATAGTTTTTGAAGTCCTAGCCGTGGCAATCAGAGAAGTAAAAGAAATAAAAGGAATCCAAATTGGAAAGGAAGAAGTAAAACTATCCCTATTTGCAGATGACATGATACTATACCTAGAGAATCCTACCAGAAAACTGTTAGAGCTCATCCATGAATTTGGCAATGTCGCAGGATACAAAATTAGTACACAGAAATTGACAGCATTTCTACATACTAACAATGAAAGAGCAGAAAGAGAAATTAGGGAAGCAATCCTGTTTACCATCGCATCCAAAAGAATAAAATACCTAGGAGTAAACCCACCTAAAGAGACAAAAGACCTGTACTCTGAAAACTATAAGATGATGATGAAAGAAATCAAAGATGACACAAATAGATGGAAAGATATACCATGCTCATGGATTGGAAGAGTTAATGTTATCAAAATGACTATACTACCTAAGGCAATCTACAGATTCAATGCAATCCCTATCAAATTACCAAGGAAATTTTCACAGAACTCACAGAACAAAGTATTTTCAAGTTTGTTTGGAAGCACAAAAGACCCAGACTAGCCAAAGACATCTTGAAAAAGAAAAATGGAGCTGGAGGAATCAGGCTCCCAGACTTCAGACTATACTACAAAGCAACAGTCATCAAAACCGCATGGTACTGGCACGAAGACAGAAATATAGGTCAGTGGAACAGGATAGAAAGCCCAGAATTAAACCCATGCACCTACAGCCAACTCACCTATGACAAAGGAGGCAAGAATATACAATGGAGAAAGGACAGCTTGTTCAATAAGTCATGCTGGGAAAACTGGACAGCCCCATGGAAAAGAATGAAATTAGAACACTCCCTAACACCATACACAAAAACAAACTTAAAATGGATTAAAGACCTAGATATAAGACCAGACACTATACAACTCCTAGAGGAAAACATAGGCCAAACACTCTCTGACATAAACCACAGCAACATCTTCTCAGATCCACCTCTTACAGTACTGACAACAAAAACAAGAATAAACAAATGGGACCTACTCAAACTTCAAAGTTTCTGCACAGCAAAGGAAACCCTAAACAACACAAAAAGACAACCCACAGAATGGGAGAAAATCTTTGCAAGTGAATCGACTGACAAGGGATTCATCTCCAAAATTTATAAACAACTTTCTGCAGCTCCATACCAAAAAAACAAACAACCCCATCAAAAAATGGGAAGAAGATCTAAACAGACAATTCTCCAACAGATGGCCAAAAAATGAAAACATGAAAAGATGTTCAACATCACGCATTATTAGAGAGATGCAAATCAAAACTACCACGAGGTACCACCTTACACCAGCCAGAATGGCCATCATCCAAAAGTCTACAAACAGTAAGTGCTGGAGAGGGTGTGGAGAAAAAGGAACCCTAGTACACTGTTGGTGGGAATGTAAGTCGGTACAACCACTGTGGAAAACAGTATGGAGATTCCTCAGAAAACTAAAGATAGAACTACCATTTGATCCAGCAATTCCACTCCTGGGCATCTACCCAGAGAAAACCACCACTCGCAAAGACACATGTACTCTGATGTTCACTGCAGCACTGTTTTCAATAGCCAAGACATGGAAACAACCTAAATGTCCATTGGCGGAGGAGTGGATCAAGAAGATATGGTACGTATACACAATGGAATATTACTCAGCCATTAAAATGATCGAAATACCAGCATTTTTAGCAACATGGATGGACCTAGAAACTATCATGCTAAGTGAAGTCAGCCATACAATGAGACACTAACATCAAATGCTTTCACTGACATGTGGAATCTGAAAAAAGGACATTCTGAACTTGTTTGCAGAACAGATGCTGACTCACAGACTTTGAAAAACTTATGGTCTCCGGAGGAGACAGTTTGGGGGATGGGGGGACGCTCTGGGGTTGTGGTATGGAAATCCTGTGAAAGCAGATTGTTATGATCATTATACAACTACAGATGTGGTAAGTTCATTTGAGTAATGAAAAAAAAAGAAAAAACAAATTTAAGGTTTGTGGCAACCGTGCAATGAGCAAGTCGTTCAATGCCATTTTTCTAAAAGTAATATTTTAAAATCAAAGTATGGGAGTTCGTACTGTAGTGCAGTGGGATAAGATTTCGACTGTAGCAGCTTGGGTCACTACAGAAGTGTGGTTTCAATCCCTGTCCTGGTGCAGTGGGTTAAGGATACAACATTGCTGCAGCTACAACTGGAATGCAATCCATGGCACAGGAATTTTCATATATCACATACATTGCCATAACAAAATGTAAAAATAAATTAAAAAAAATTAAATTAGGGTCTATACCTTGTTTATATTTATTTATTTATTTTGCTTTTTTGGGCCTCCCCCGCAGCATATGGAGATTCCCAGGTTAGGGGTCTACAGCTGCCAGCATATACCATAGCCACAGCAGTGCCAGATCTAAGCTTTGTTTGCGACCTACACCACAGCTCATGGCAATGTTGGATCCTTAACCCACTGAGTGAGGCCAGGGATTGAACCCGAGTCTTCATGGATACCAGTCGGGTTCGTTAACCTCTGAGCCATGAAGGGAACTCCAAACATATCTTTTATATGCACTGAGAAATAAAAAAATTCATCTGACCTGCTTTTTTTTTCCCTTTTTTTCTGTCTTTTTTCTTTTTAGGGCCACACCCATGGCATATGGAGGTTCCCAGGCTAGGGGTCTAATCGGGGCTACAGCTGCCTGCCTACACCACAGCCACAGCAAAGCTAGATCCGAGCCACGTCTGCAACCTACACCACAGCTCATGGCAACACCAGATCCTTAACCCACTGAGTGAGGCCAGGGATGGAACCTGCAACCTCATGGTTCCTAGTTGGATTCGTTTCCACTGCACCATGACAGGAACTCCCATGTGACCTGCTTTAGTGTGAAATTTGCTTCATTGCTGTACTCTGGAACCAAACCCACAATATCTCCAAGGTCTGCCTGTACATATTTTTCTGTTTCTGAAAAGGTATACATAAAACTTAATGACAGTCGTTGGCTCTGGGGAATTGACCTGAGAAACTAAGGGTGATATTTTACTGTGTGCCCTTTTGCTTTACCTTGTGTATATATTACCAAAATATTAGAGAGAAAAAAATTATACATGCATGGGTTCCCACAATGACTAGTTTGAAGACAACACTAATTTGGATGTATCGGTTCCCACACATTTTTAAAAGAAAACAACCCTTCGAATTCTCCTTTGGTGCAGTGGGTTAAGGATCTGGCTTTGTCACTACAGCTGCTTGGGTCACTGCTGTGATGCAAGTTTGATCCCTGCTATGAGTGCAGCCAAAAAAAAAGAAAAAAGAAAAAAAGACTCCCCCCAAACACTTTACTTATCAAAAGCAGCATGAATACCTCAATTTTATTTTATTTTTGCTTTTTAGGGCCACACCGACAGCATATGTAAGTTCCCAGGCAGGGGGCAAATAAGAGCTACAGCTGCTGGCCTACATCACGGCCCCAGCAATGTGGGATCCTAGCTGTGTCTGCAAGCTACACCACAGCTCACAGCAGAACTGGATCCCCAACCCGCTGAGTGAGGCCAGGGATCAAACCTGCATCCTCATGGATACCAGCTGGATTTGCTTCCACTGCATCACAACGGGAACTCCAAATCAATTTTAAAAGTCCCATTATATTTCTCAGAAAATGTCTTAGTCTGTTCAAGCTGCTCTAATGAAATATCACATGTTGGGTGGTTTACTTCCCACAGTTCTAAAGGCTGGGAAATCCAAGATCAAGGTGTTGGCCCACTGGATTGGCTATATTCTGTCTCCTCACATGGCAGAAGGGGTGAGGGAGCTCTCTGAGGTCTTGTTTATAAGGGTACTATTGCCATTCATGAAGGTTCTTCACTCATGACCTAACCACCTCCTAAAGGCCCCACCTCCTAATATCATCACACTGGAAGTTAGGATTTCAACTTATAAATTGTGGGGGAATACAAACATTCAGTCTGTAAGAGTAAATAATAAATAATTATTTAGAGATTTATAATTGCTAACATTGAATGGAATATTCCACTTGCCCCTAAAATTTAACTAGATGTGACTCTCAAGTATTGGGGTGGTCTTCAGGTTTTTTTCCCCCTCTTTTAATGGCTGTACTGTGGTATATGGAAGTTCCTGGGCCAGGGGTCAAATTGGAGTTGCAGCTGCAGGCCTACACCACAGCTACAGCATCACCAGATCTGAGCTCCAGCTTGTGGCAATGCTGGATCCTTAACCCGCTGAGTGAGGCCAGGGATCGAACCCACATCCTCATGGATACTAGTCAGGCTCTTAACTCACTGAGCCACAATGGGAACTCCAATTCTTGGTATGTTTTAAGGGCAAGTTACTTAACTCAGCTTCCTCATCAGTAAAACTGGGATAATAAAGGTAGTTATTCCTCACTGTGACTGTGATGACTGAACAAGGCAATACAGATAAAAGCCTACGTGGTACCTGATTTTCAATTCATATCAGTTATTATCTTCATCCGTATTACTCACCAGGCGCCAGCCATGTGCATCATACTGCACGCTGTGTGAAGCGCACAATGGTTCTTAGAAGTTTTGGACTTGTTGGGTGTGACTTATGTGACACATGAACAATCAAGGTGTGTGCCATCAGAAGAGTCACGTTGTGTGGCAGTGATGAAAGCCCAGAGAACAAAGATGCAGAGGTTGAACGATCACGGGATAACACCTTTGGGGGTGCATCTTCTGTTGACCCTGACAGATAGATTTAACTAAGTGGGCAAAAGGGAGGGGGGCCTTCTGACTGGAGAGGAAGAGAATGGACAGAGGCCAGAGTGAGGATGACAGGCCATTCCTGGCTGCTGCTCCAAAGCACTGGAGCTTGCTGTCACCCCTCCTGCTCCTTAACTCCTCTCCTGACATGAGCAGACATTTCCTCCCAGTTTTTATCATGACCTGAGACTGAAACCCTCACGGGTTCTGAGGGCCTGTGTCTCCTCATCTGAGAGACGAAGGTGTTGATATGGCCCTAGGAAGCTCTCAGATTCAAATATTCCACCCACGGAGCCCAGTGTGCTCGGATTTACTTACCGCAGGCCGTTAACAAGACTGAGCCCAGAACCATAACGCTGGCATGTAAGATATCAGTATAAACCACAGCTGCAAAACCACCTGAAGAGGCAAGAGAAAGAGAAAGCAAAGCCATGCCCAATGCTGCAGGAAGTTACTCTGCATGCCTGTTCCAAACACACATATCTGCCCCAATTCCACACCCGCACCTCTGTCCTGAATTCAGTGGGCCTTACAACTGCTTGTGCTTGGTAGAGGTGCACCTTGTTTTCTCTCTTTAAGCCTTCACAATCTGTTATTGGATCCTTATCTTGCCCTCTATATCCCAATTTCCTTTTATTTCCCATTTTTTTTGATAAAATGAAAATTTGGTAGTTTCCTGAAGCAGAAAAGTATACAGATCTTCCTTGACTTAGGAAGGAGTCACATCCTGCTAAACCCATTGTTAGCTGAAAATACCATTAAGTCAAAAATATGTTCACTACTCTTCACCTACCAAACATACAGCTTAGCCTGGCCCACCTTACACATGCTGAGAACACTCACAAGAGCCCACAGTTGAGCAAAATCATTAATGCAAAGTCTATTTCATAATATAATGCAGAATATCTCATGTAATTTATTTTATGTCTTTTTGTCTCTTTAGGGCCATACCTACAGTATATGGAGGTTCCCAGGCTAGGGGTCTAATCAGAGCTGTAGCCACCAGCCTACACCAGAGCCACAGCAATGCCAGATGCAAGGCCCGTCTGTAACCTACACCACAGCTCAAGGCAATGCCAGATCCTTAACCCACTGAGTGAGGCCAGGGATCAAACCTGAGTCCTCATGGATGCTAGTCGGGTTCACTAACTACTGAGTTATGACAGGAACGTCTCATGTAATTTACTAAATACTATACTGAGAGTGACAAACAGAATGGCTGTCTGGGTATAGATGCTGTTCACCCTTGTGATTGCGTGGCTGGCGGAACTGCAGCTGCCCAGGATGACAAGACTTTCAAGCCATGTATCGTTAGCCCAAGACAGGCTCAACATTCAAAATTCCAAGCATGGTTTCCACAGAAGGCTTTTGAGCCACCATAAAGTTGAAAAGTCCTAAATTGAACCATTGTAAATCAGGGAACATGCATCTCTCTAATCATAAATTCTCAGCTTGCAAGCAACAGTCAGCAGCTGACCTGGGCTTTAACTGAGAGATGCCAGTAGTGCCTCTAAGTTGTGACAACCAAAAAAATGTTTGTGGATGTTACAAAATGTCCCCTGGCAGAAAACCCCATCTCCACTCCCCTGTCTTGAGAAGTACTGAGTGCATTCCATTCCCCACCCTGACTCTCCACATGCGCTGGGATGAACTGCCAGGGACACCCGCCAGCACCCAGGATGTGCACTGTGGCTGGAAAATCAGGGACAAGAGCCCCGACTCTAGCTCTAAACCTAAACAGAGGCTGTCCAGGACAGAACTGTCTACATAAAAGGTCCCATGTGATGGCCAGACCTGGTTACCAGGTAACCAGGATGACCTGAAGCTGCTGCCTCCTTTCACTTTCTTTCTGTGCTCCCACTCCTTCCTTCCCCTGGAGGCCCCACCCCAAACACCATCACTGCTGGCTCTGCAGTCCTCTTGGAAGTCCCTGCCTGCCCAGTGCACCCCTTGGGTACCCTGCCTCAATTATTTTCAATATTCAGCTCTCTTAGGCCTCAGCTATGTGACTTACAGACTCAGAGAAAATGCAAAAGCTGGAAACCCCTGACTGTCTCATTGTGGAGTTCTCAATGTCCTCCAGGACTCCACTAAAAAGGAGAGCTTTTGTGTCAACACAAATCCTATCTGTGTGGTTAGAGTAACCTTACCTGTGATGGCATAAATGCCAGTAACAGTCAGCAAGACTACAGTGGCCAGGTAAACATCCAGCCCCAAAACCAGCCTCATGAACATGGCACCCGTGCAGATCTCCACCTGAAATGAGAACAAAGGCAGCAGGCTTGCATTTTCACTTCCGGTGCAATTGCAATCTCATGAAGATGCTGAGCTCAGAGAAGGTCATTTGCAGTGAGCACTGGGTGAGGGCTACACGCTGGTGTCCCAGAGTTCAGCCAAGGTCAGCACCTTTAAGGCCTGGGTTATCCCAATTAATCCAGCCAATGCAACTCAGCCTCTTCCTCCTTGGGGCCTTGGAATGGGGCATGTGCTCAGAGAGTGAGCTACTCCTGCAGCTCTCAGTGGGAAAGGCAGAAGGGACAGCTTCTCAGGGGCCGACAAGCTTTTTCTGTAAAGGGACAGATGGTGAGTGCTGTAAGCTTTGTGAGACACAGATCGTTTTTGGTTTTTACGACCCTTTAAAACTGTAAAAACCATGCTTCGCTCAAGGACTGTACAAAGCAGACCACTATGCCGGCAAGCTCTCAGGCTGGCTTTATTAATCCTAGGCCTGGCTGCCAACGATCCGGAGGCACCTGCACATCAATTACTGGCTAACCTTGCGCTTCGTTATCCTGGCTTCCACAGCCTGGGATACGATAGGTAGAGTCTCCCACAAAACCATTTGCAAACCGAATGTCTCCTGAGTACCAGCCATGCAGTAGACACTCGGCTGTGTTCAGAAGACACAGGGGTTGCCAAAACTCAATCACCATCCTCAAGTGGTGAAGGAGTTAACAAAGGAGACAGACCACCAGACAATTTCCATGCAGTAAGACAAGTGACATTCACTCAATTAAAAAAAAAAACAACAAAAAAACCAAAAACCACTTCTCAAGTGCCTTATGTGCTGAACATGTTCTCAGCACAGGGGGATGCAGGGAGCAAGCCAGGCAAGGCCCCAGGGCTCAAGAAGCTCACCAGAGTGGAGAAGACAGCTGGTAAGTAAGGAAACAAATTCTCTCACATGGCGGCACCTATTATAAAGGAACCAGAAATAGCAACAGAGTGGAGACTGACTGGGCACACTGAAGAAGGCCTCTCACAGGAGGTGACATTTGGAAAAATCTGGAGGAAGAAAATTTTAGAAGAGAGCAAGTATCAAAGGCTTCAAGTGGGATTTATCTTGCTGGATTGGAGAAACAATAGGGAGAGTAGTGGGAGGAGACAAGGAGGCGAGACCAGAGGCAGGGCCATGACAGGAAGGCCTCAGAGGTCACAACAAGGGGTTCCATTCTCTCCTAAGGGTGGTGGGGCCACCTGAATTGTTTTAGGCAGGGGAATGACATAATGAGAACAAGGCCAAGGTTCTCCGGGAATACAGGGGAGGGCCTGTAACACAGGCTTCGGAGGCAAAGAAGATGGCTCTGCCTTTTATTTTGTGTGTTATTAGGCTATTTTTTCTCTCCTTTAGCTTAGACAGTAGAGGCCAACAAGTAACTTACAGGGCCCCAGAGTGAAATGCTGGGACGAATCTAGCATAGTCCTGCCGACGGATTTTTAAAAATTTATTTATTAATTTTTTTAGGGCCACACCCACAGAATACAGAAGTTCCCAGGCTAGGGGTCAAATCAGAGCTGCAGCTGCTGGCCTACACCACAGCCACGGCAATAGCAATGCCAGATCCAAACAATGTTGGCGACCTACACCACAGCTCAAGGTAACGCTGGATCCCCAACCCACTGAGCGAGGCCAGGGATTGAACCCACATCCTCATGGATACCAGTTGGGTTCGTTACCGCTGAGCTACAATGGGAACTCCTGATTTTTTTGTTTTCCTTCCTTGGGCTGGCTTTCACACAACTCACCGCAATCTTACTGACAATATAGAGGAATAGGTACAGAATAGCAAGGAGGAATTGGATCCGGCAGCCACCAAACCTCTTCCTCAAATATCTGGGCGTCGTCACTACCTGCAGGAACAATAAGAGAAGTTATCATCAGACAGAGTGCTCATAATGCACAAGCTGCCGTGGAGACACATTACCAGTGTGGGTGGTAGAGTCACCCACTCCAGCTTTGTATTACGTGGACACCTGTTAAGATGGGAGAAATAGGAAAGGAGAAGCAATACTGCTGTCTTCAAGAAGCTTGGAATCTAGCTTCCTGTTTGGTCTTCAGAATGCAGAAGGAAACCCAGCTAATCGAATAAGTCTAATGATGACAAATCACTTTCATGAAATAATCGCAGAGCAAAAGCAAAAGTTTTATCACCTATTACAAACACACCAAGGGCTCAATGGAGCATTACTCGACTCCACGGCTCTCAACCCAGTCCTCTGTGGCCAATGCCACTTGTCTGGATGCCCACGGCCCTGTGTGTTCATTTTTACCCCCATCTCAGGCTGGGTACATCTGGGGACAGGAGCACCCCTCCTGCTCACTAAGATGCCTGGCCGTCAGCACAGCACCAGTTTGTGGAGGTGAATAAACCACTGTTAACTGAATTCCATCCCACCTCCCGTCCCAATAGCCTCCTGTGCTGTCCCACCACCTCACACATGCAAAGTCCTCTGCTCTAGCAAGCTTTAGTGGGGGCTGCATGGGGACCACACACCCGCTCCCAAACACTCATGGCTTTGGTTTCTACTTTGGCTGGTTTAGTCATACACTGCCATCCACAGCTGACTTTCTCAGTCAGGCTCTAAGCTGTTTCACACCAACAACTTGAATTAGTTTGCCAGAGCTGCCATCACAAAGTACGACAGTCTGACCAAGGAGCTCACACAACTGAAACAACTGCCTTGCAGCTCTGGGGGCTGGAAGTCAAGGTGTCAATGTCAGAAGGTGGGTTTCCTCCAGGGCCGTGGGGGAAACCTTTCTCCTTGGCTGGCTGAAGCTGTCTTCTCCCTGCATCTGCTCATCCTCCCCTTGGTACATGTCTGTGTCTGATATGCTCTTCTCATGGAGTCATACTGGATTAGGACTTACCCTAATGACCTCATTTTAACTTAATTACTTCTTTAAAGACCTTATCTCAAAATACATCATAATCTGAGGTGATTTTGGCTTCACAATTACAAGCATTAAGACTGCATGGCAAACAAACCTTTCACAATTTTAATACACTCTCCAGAAATATTTTAAACTTTTAATAGTTGTACAATGCATGGTTTACACACAGTAAAATTTTCCAATTTTAAGTGTAAAGTTTGATGAGTTTGGGAAGATGTATATAGTTGCGTGTGATCACCACCACTATAAGGCATTTCCAATGCCCCTCAAAGCCCCTGGTCCATCTTCTGCACAATTCAGATTATTTCTAGATTCAGCTGTTATGACTAAGGCTTCCTATACAGTTTGTGTGTGGATATGTGTTTTCATTTCTCTGGGGGTGGGGGTCAAGTGCCATAGTTAGGAAGGGAACTGCCAACCTGTTTTCCAAAGTCTCTGCAAAGGTGCAGTCAGCTGCCCCACAAGCTTTCCAGCTCTTTGTGGTGTCAATCCTTTCAATCTTGCCAATCCAGTGAGTGTGTGGATCTTCCACTAGGTAGCATTTTCCTAACAGTCACTGATAGTGAACATCCTTTATGTGATTATTTGCCATTTGTATATTTTCTTTGGTGAAACATCATCTTCTTGTTATAAGAGTTTTTAGTCACAAACTATAGATCTCTGAAAACATAGTCTTAAGTTATAAGTGTTTTTAAAAATATATATTCAATGAGTCTTTTATTGTAAATATGTTTTACAAATACTCCTTTTCAATCACTAGCTTGACTTTTCGTGATCTTAAAAATATTTTTTCAAGAGTTAAAGTTTAAAAAAATTTTTTTTTGTCTTTTTGTCTTTCCTAGGGCAGCACCAATGGCATATGGAGATTCCCAGGCTAGAGGTCTAATCAGAGCTGTAGCTGTCGGCCTACACCACAGCCACAGCGATGCGGGATCCGAGCTGCATCTGCAAAATACACCATAGCTCACGGCAACACCGGATCCCTAACCCACTGAGCAAGGCTAGGGATCAAACCTGCAACCTCATGGTTCCTAGTCGGATTCATTAACCACTGAGCCATGACGGGAATTCCATAAAGTTTAAAATTTCGCTTTGAAATCCAGTATGCCAATTTCTTCCTTTATGGTTTATGCTGTCTATACCCTAAGAAATCTCTACCTAGCCAATCACCTTCATTTTTCTTTGCAATAAGTTTTTTTAAAAAGTGAAGTATAGGAGTTCCCGTCGTGGCGCAGTGGTTAACGAATCCGACTAGGAACCATGAGGTTGCGGGTTCGGTCCCTGCCCTTGCTCACTGGGTTAACGATCCGGCGTTGCCGTGAGCTGTGGCGTAGGTTGCAGACGTGGCTCGGATCCCGCGTTGCTGTGGCTCTGGCGTAGGCCGGTGGCTACAGCTCTGATTCGACCCCTAGCCTGGGAACCTCCATATGCCACGGGAGCGGCCCAAGAAATAGCAACAACAACAACAACAAAAAAAACAGAATTAATACCAATTCTTCCCAAATCCTTTCAAAAAAAAAAAAAGTGAAGTATAACTGACATATGACCATATATTGGTTTCAGGTATACAACATTTCAGGTGTTTAATATTTGTATATCTTTCACCTTCATTTTTTTTTTTTGTCTTTTTGCCATTTTCTTGGGCCGCTCCCACAGCATATGGAGGTTCCCAGGCTAGGGGTCTAATTGGAGCTGTAGCCACTGGCCTACACCAGAGCCACAGCAACTCGGGATCCGGGCCACATCTGCAACCTACACCACAGCTCACGGCAACCTGGCGCCAGATCCTTATCCCACTGAGCAAGGGCAGGGATGGAACTGGCAACCTCGTGGTTCCTAGTTGGATTCATTAACCACTGAGCCACGATGGGAACTCCTCACCTTCACTTTTGAATAATCCTCTGCCGGGTATAGAATTCTTGGTTAACAGCTTTTTCTTTCTTATACTTAACTATGTCACTCTGAAGTTTTCTGGCCTCCACTGTATCTGATGAAAAGTCATCCATTAACTGTATCACTGTTCCCCTGCATATAATGCGTTACTTTTATCACCCTCAAAATTTCCTTATCTTTGCTTTTTAGCAGTTTGACTATGATGTAAACCTATGTGCAGTTTTGTGTTTATGCTATTCGGTATTTGCTAAGCTTTTTAGATCTGTAAGTTAACATTTTCCACCAAAGGAGATGTTTTCAGTTGTTTTTTCTTAAAAATTTTTTTCTATCTCTTTCTCTTGCTCTTCTTGCTGGGACTCCAATTACATGTACGACCAAGTGTGTGGTATTCTATCACAGGTCTCTGGGGCTTCATTCCTTTTTCTTCAATTTTTTCACTGTACTAATTATCAAGGAAAATTATCCTTGATAATTTTCATTATCTTCAAGTTCACTGATTCTCTCTTTCATCATTTTAAATATGCTTTTGTTCCCCAAAGTTTTCATTTCGGCTACTGTGCTTTTCAGCTTCATAATTTCCATTTGGAAATCTGGTTATTTTTTACAGTTTAATTTTCTCTGTTGAGAGGCCCTATTTGTTCATTCATTAATATCTCATTTTCCTTTACTTTCTGGAACATATTTATAATATCAGCTTTGAAGTCTTGGTCAAATCAACATCTGGGCCTGCTCAGAGTCAGCTTCTATTTATTGCTTTCTTCTTCCCGAGTGTGGGTCATATTTATTTTCCCATTTTTTTGTATATCTAATAATTCTTGGTTGAAGACTGCCAATGATAGATAATATAATGTATTACAGACTTAAAAGTTACTGAGAAAGTAAATCTTAAATGTTCTCAACACAATAAAGTGCCAATTACATGAGGTGACGGAGATATTAACTTGAATCTTACTATGGTAATCATTTTGCAATAGATACATGTATTAGATAACATAATACACCTTAAACTTACACAATGTTATATGTTATAGCTCAATAAATCTAGGAAAAAGTAAATAAAATGTACATATAAGAGAAAAAGTGTAAGAATAGCAAAGATACTCCTATCAAAGAAAAATAAGAAAGACTTGTACCAAACAGCACAACTTAATATAAAGCTGTAGTATTTAAGACAATTTACTATGGATAAGCACATGGAAACTTAAGATTTAAGTCTTTCTGGGACTTCTCTGGTGATCTAGTGGTTAGAACTTGGTGCTTTTACCACTGTGGCCAGGGTTCAGTCCCTGGTCTGGGAACTGAGATCCCACATTAAATTGTTACATGCCTCAGCAGTAAGAAAGGAAAGAAGGAAGGGCGAAGGGAGGGAGGAAAGAAAGACTTAAGTCTTTCCAACTTAAGCAGGAAAGGCAAACATTTTTTTAAACTTTTCTAAAAAGTAAAGAATATCTTCTTTATGTCCTTGAAATATAGAAGGATTTTTAAATAAGACACAGAACCAAATCCCTGGCTCTTTTTTTTTTTTTTTTTTTTGTGGTGAGAACATTTAAGATTTACTCCCTCAGCAATTTTTTTTTTTTTGTCTTTTTAGGGATGTAACTGTGGCATATGGAGGTTCCCAGGCTAGGGATCGAATTGGAGCTCTAGCTGCCGGCCTACACCACAGCCACAACAATGCAGGATCTGAGCTGTGTCTGTGACCTACACCACAGCTCACAGCAACACTGGATCCCCAACCCACTAAGGCCAGGGATTGAACCTGCATCCCCACAGATACTAGTCGGGTTCGTCAACCACTGAGCCATGACGGCAATTCCTCCCTCAGCAATTTTTGAGTGTATAATACAGTATTGTTAATGATAGTCACATTCTAATTTTTAATCCATTCAGCCACTTTATGCCTTTTGATTGGAGAACTTAATTCATTCACATTTAAAGTAACTGTTGATAGGTAAGAACTTACTGATGCCATCTTGTGAGTTGTTTTCTGTTTTGTAGTCTCCTTGTTACTGTCTTCCTCTCGCTGGCTTCCTTTGTGAATACATGACTTGCCATAGTGGTATGCTTTGATTTCCTCCTCTTTCTCTTCTGTGTACCTACCACTGCTTTTTGTTTTGTGATTATCATGAAGCTTCCTTAAAACATCTTATAGATATAACAGTCTATTTCAAGGTGATAACTGGGAACACATATGCAAACTCTCTTTTACTTCTCCCCTGACTTTTTATGTTCTTGATGTCACAATTTACCTACTTATACTATGTATGCATTGACAAAAAATTGTAGCTATAGTTTTTAAAAACAACTTTTGTCCTTCAACCTTTAAACTAGACAAAGTGATTAGTGTACCATCATATTACCATATTTACATATTCTGAATTTGACTATCTACTTACTATGTTTTCATGCTGCCAATTAGCTTTGGTTAGTCTGAGAATGTCTCTATTTCTCCTTCATTTCTGAAGGACAACTTTGCCAGATAAAGTATCCTTAGTTGGCAATTTTTTCACTTTTAAAATCATACCACTCTCTCCTGGCCTTCAAGCCCTCTGTTGAGAAGTCCACTGACAGCCTTATGGGGATTCCTTTATATGTGAGGAATTTATTTTATTTCCTCTTTGTTTTTGCTTTTAGACAGTTTTATTATATATTGGAGAAGACAGTTTGGGGTTAAAATCTGGGGGAGAGCTATGAGCTTCATGATCTTGGATATCCCCAGATTTGGGAAGTTCTCAATCTTTAAATAAACTTTCTGCCCCCTTCTCCCTCTCTTCTCCTTCTGGGACTCCAGTAATGTGTAGACTGTTTCTCCTAGTAGTGTCCCATAGTTCATACAGGATTTCTTCACTCTTTATCATTCTTTTTCCTTTGCTCTCCTTTGACTGGATAATTTCAAATGAACTGTTTTCTACTTCATAGGATATTTATTTTGCTTTACCAAGTCTGTTGTTGATGCTCTCTATTTCTCTTTTCATTTCATTCACTGTAATCTGCAGCTCCAGAATTGGTTTCTTTTTTTATTCTTTTTTTTTTTTTTCTTTTTGGTCACACCTGCAGCATATGGAAGTTTCCAGGCTAGGGACTGAATTAGAGCTGCAGCTGCCGGCCAAAACCATAGCCACAGCAATACGGGATCAAAGCTGTGTCTGTGACCTACACCACAGCTCATTACTATGCCAGATCCTTAACCCACTGAGTGAGGCCAGATGCAAGATCAAACCCGCATCCTCATGGATATTGGTCAGACTGGTTTTGCTGCATCACAATGGGAACGCCTCTTTTTTAATTTCTAACTCTCTGTCAAACTTCTCATTTTGTTTGCATACTGTTTTCCTGATTTTATTGAACTGTGTTTCTGTGTTTTTCTACACCTCACTGAACAGCCTTCAAATAACTATTCTGAACTCTTTTTCAGGCAAATCTCAGATATCCATTTCCTTGGGGTTGGTTACTAGAAAATTACTGTGTTCTTGAGTGGTCATGTTTCTTTGAAGTCTTGTGTTGGTATCTTTGCATTTGATGAAGCAGTCACCTTCTCTAGTTTTCAATGGCTGGCTTTTGGACAGAAACACCTTACATCAGTCCTGCCAGGGGATCTGAGGCTTTCTCAGATATTTTCTATGGAGACATCTGTTTCACAATTCTTGTTCTCTCTTGTAGAGGAATTTTAAAAATCATATGTTTTCCTTGATTCTACAAAGCCAGACTGGGTGCTGACAGCCTCCAGTGTGCCTGCCTGAATGCTCAAGTCTGTGCTATCTTCCCAACTTCACAGGGTCAGGCTGTCTTTCTGTGTGTGCTCACTAGCTCTCTTCTTGAGCTCAACACTGCCACTACTGGGGGTAAGCAAAAGGGGCTGGCATAGGGGAGGTGTATGTGGGCAGGGTATGTGGAATGATGGGGTGTCTGTGGGCCAGCTGGGGAGATAGGTAGGTGAGGAAACCCCCAGCAGTTCACTGGCAGGCTTCCTGATAGAGTCTGCAAAGGAGTTAAAAGGGTTTGTACTCCTTTGATGTCACCTGAGAGCCCAGGGTGCTGTTTTCTCAGCCATTCCCCTCCTCCCCCCCCCACACCATACAGCACATCTCAGTATTCTAGATAGGGTGAGGAAGAAGCAGATCTTTTTGGCAGCATCCTGCAAAGCCAGAGCATCTGGGCACTTACAGGCTGTCACTCTTCATGGGAGAAATCTCAGGCTAAGAAGATCTCTCTTGGTACTGGAGGGGTGACGTGGTTAAAGTGAAACTGTCCCTCTTACCCTCTTCAATGTGTCCAGTCTCCAAGAGCATGACTAATATACTTTCATCTGTGAATGACTGTTTTTATTTTTTTGTTTTTGGCCAAGCCCATGGCATGTAAAAGTTCCTAGGCCAGGGATCAAACCTGCACCATAGCAATGACCCAAGCCATAACAGTGACAATGCTGGATCCTTAACCTGCTGAACCCCCAGGGAACTCCTGTGGATGACTGTTTAAACTGATCTTCTTTGGGGGGAAGACAGAAAGCTCTTATTCTGTCATGTTGGTGACATCACTCCAAGTGTCCCCGTAGACATTGGGCCTGGGGGGTCTCTTCTTTGTTCTCCTCTCTCAGCCAGGCACTGATGGGTTTTTTCCCCCTTACAGTCTATATACATTTTAGTCATTTTGTCAATTTCCTAAAAAAATCCCCTTTTGGATTTGGGGAGAACTAACATGTTTAAGCTATTGTGTTCCAGTCATTAACAGCACTGTTCTCTTCATTTATTCTTATTTTTTAACAAAGTTTTAAAATGTTTTCTATACAAGCTTTAGGTGGTGAACTCTTCAGTAAAGTTCAGAGTGAAACAGCAGGCAGTTACTGACTTCTGTCTGTCCAAGTCAGAGTGATGTTATTTCAGGCATTTCTTAAGATTTATGGAAGTCAGTACAAGGATCAAAAGACTGAGCTTAACTTGCCTGTAGGATGTTTTTATGTACATATACAATATTTGTAAAAAAAAACTGTAGTCAGTAGAGTAACTGATAATGAATACTCACCCCAGCCTTAATGTAAATAGGAGAAAATACCCAACCAAGAATGCAGAGTATAAATGGAGCCTGAAAACAAAAAAAGAAGAGCAATTACATCAGGGTCACATCTAAGCTGAGCTCCTAAATGAGATGCAAGCTCAGTTACTGCCTGTTTTAAGCCCAATAAACATATCACTACTGGGGGCATCGCAAGCTGTTGAGGGGAAGACAGAAAGCTCTTATTCTGCTACGTTGGTGACATCACGCCAAGTATCCCCCTCCCCACTGTGGACATTGGGCCTTGGTGGTCTCTTCTTCATTCTCCCCTCTCAGCCAGGCACTGAGTACAACCCAGTACAACAAACCAGTACAACAACCGGTACAACAAACTTAACCTATATGTATTTGATCTTTGCCTATAAAAGGGTACATTCTTAATTTGGGGAGGAATAACTAAGTTGATTTTCAAGGTATTTATGTATATATGTATGTGTTTTGCTTTTTAGGGCCGTATCTGCGGCATATGGAAGTTTCCAGGCTACAGGTCAAACCAGAGCTACAGCTGCTGGCCTACATCACAGCTGCAGAAAACGCAAGATCCAATCCATGACTATGACCTACACCACAGCTCACAGAAATTCCAGGTCCCCAACTCACTGATCAAGGCCAAGAATTGATTCCAGGTCCCCGTGGATACTAGTCAGATTCATTTCTGCTGTACCACAACTCCTCAAGGTATTTATTTATTTTTACATAAAAATATAGAATGATTGTAGATTTTATATACTTTTGTAAAGATTTGTTATATTTCACAGCCAAATAATTTTTAAGTGTTGATGATGTAAAGAAATGGCTGATCTCTCAGGGACACTTACTTCATCAGGGAAGGACAAAAGCAGGATCAGTCCAGCAAAATCAAGAGCAAAAGAACTGAGAGAAGACATGAAAGGAGAGAGGGAGTGAAAGAGAAAGAGGGAGAAAAAGAGAACCTCAGACATCAGAACTGTCCAAAACCCTTCTACTTAAATTAGGGGCAAGATGTTTGAAATATACTCAACTTTCAACAACATCAAGGTATTTATTTTTAATTCATTATTTGTCTACTTCTAGACATGAAGGTAGCTTATAAATAAATATAAAAGATTTGTCTAGAAATAAACCCAGACACCTATGGTCAATTAATCTTCAACAAAGGAGGCAAGAATACCAAATGGGAAAAAGACAGTCTCTTCATCAAGTGGTGCAGGAATAACTGGACAGTTGCATGTAAATCAGTGAAACTAGAACACACCCTCACACCATGCACAAAAATAAACTCAAAACAGCTTAAAGACTTAAACATAAGACAAATTACCATTAAATTCCTAGAAGAGAATAGGCAATACATTCTCTGACATAAGCCATACAGATGTTTTTTTAGGTCAGTCTCCCAAGGCAATAGAAATAAAAACAAAAATAGGAATTCCCATCATGGTGCAGCGGAAACAAATCCAACTAGGAACGATGAGGTTGCGGGTTCCATCCCTGGCCTCTCTCAGTGGGTAAGGATCTGGCATTGCTGTGAGATGTGGTGTAAGTCACAGATGCAGCTCAGATCTGGCACTGCTGTGGCTGTAGCTGCGGCTAGCAGCTGTAGCTCTGATTAGACCCCTAGCCTGTGAACCTCCGTATGCTGCCTCTTCAGCCCTAAAAAGACAACAAACAAACAAACAAACAAAAACCAAAACAGAAATAAAAACAAAAATAAACCAATGGGGAAAAAAAACAAAAAAGGAGTTCCCATGATGGCACAGTGGAAACAAATCCAACTAGGAACCACGAGGTTGCGGATTCAATCCCTGGCCTTGCTCAGTGGGTTAAGGATCTGGTGTTACTGTGAGCTGTGGTGTCGGATGCAGATGTGGCTCAGATCTGGCACTGCTGTGGCTCTGGCAGCAACAGCAGCTCCAATTAGACCCCTAGCATGGGAATCTCATATGCCGTGGGTGCAGCCCCCAAAAGACAAAAGACAATAAGATAAAATAAAATAAAACAAAACAAAACAAAATAAACCAGTGGGACCTAATCAAACTTACAAGCTTTAGCACAGCAAAGGAAACTATTAAAAAAAAAATGACAATCTACTGAATGGGAGAAAATAGTTGCAAATGATTCAACCGCAAGGGCTTAATCTCCAAAATATACAAACACCTCATATAACTCAGTAACAAAAACAAACAAACAATCCAACAAAAAGTGTGCAGAAGGAGTACCTGTCATGGTTCAGTGGTAGTGAACCTGACTAGTATCCATGAGGACTGCTCAGCAGGTCAAGGATCCAGCACTGCCATGAGCTGTGGTGTAGGTCACAGATGTGGCTCAGATCTCGTGTTGCTGTGGCTATGTTGTAGGCTGGCAGCTACAGCTCCAATTTGACCCCTAGCTTGGGAACTTCCATAGGCTCTGGGTATGGCCCGAAAAAAAAAGCAGGGGGGCAGAAGACCTAAACAGACATTTCTCCGAAGAAAACATACAGATGCCCAGCAGGCACATGAAAAATGCTCAACACCGCTAATTATTAGAAAAATGCAAATCAAAATTACAATGAGGGTAGTTCCCATTATGGCTCAGAGGTAATCAACCTGACTAATATCCATGAGGATGTGGGTTTGATCCCTGGCTCTGCTCAGTGGGTTAAGGATCCAGGTTGCCATGAGCTGTGGTGTAGGTCTCAGACATGGCTCGGAACTGGTGTTGCTGTGGCTGTGGCACAGGCTGGCACTGCAGCTCTGATTAGACCCCTAGCCTGGGAACTTCTATATGGGTATGGAAGTTTTTTTAGGGTATGGCCCTAAAAAAGCAACAACAACAAAAACCAAATTACAATGGATTACCACCTTATACCAGTCGTAATGGCCATTATTAAAAAGTTTACAAATCACCAATTATGGAGAGGGTGTGGAAAAAAGGGAACCCTCCTACACTGTTGGGGTAATATAAATTGGTACAGCCACTGTGGAAAACAGTATGGAGGTACCTCAGAAAACTAAATACAGAACTATCATGTGATCCAGCAATCCCACTCCTGGGCATATATCTGAATGAAACTACAGTTCAAAAAGATACATGCACTCCCTATGTTCATTGCAGCACTATTCACAACAGCCAAGACATGGAAACAACCTAAATGTCCAACAATAGATGAATAGTTTAAGAAGATACGTATACACAATGGAATACTATTCAGCCATAAAAAGAACAAAATAATACCATCTGCAGCAACATATACGCAACTAAAGATTCTCATACTAAGTGAAAGAAGTCAGAAAGAGAAAGACAAATACCATATGATATTACTTATATGTGGAATCTAAAATATGGCACAGACGAACCTATCTACAGAACACAATCAAACTCACAGACATGGAGAACAAACATGCATTGCCAAGGGGTTGGGGGAGGGAGTGGGATGGACTGAGAGTCTGGGATCAGTAGATGCAAACTATTACATTTAGAATGGATGAGTGATGAGATCCTATAGCACAGGGAATAGTGACCAATCCCTTGGGATAGAACATGATGGGGGATGATATAAAAAAAAGAATGTATATATATGTATGACTGGGTCACTTTTCTATAGAGCAGAAATTGGCACAACAATGTAGATCAACCATTAACTATACTTTTTTTTAGGGCACATGGAAGTTCCCAGGCTAGGGGTTGAATCAGAGCTGCAGCTGCCAGCTTACAACACAGTCATAGCAACAAAGGATCTAAGCCATGTCCTCAAGACCTACGCCGTAGCTCACAGCAACACCAGATCCCTAACCCACTGAGGGAGGCCAGGAATCGAACTTTCATCCTCATGGACACTAGTTGGGTTCTGTGAGGAACCGCTGACACAACGGGAACTCCCTGTAAATCAACTATACTTTAATTTAGAAAAATTTAAAAAAAGAGATAGTTAAAAAATCAGAAACCATTCAGAGAAAGGATAGAGAAACTATACCAAAATTTATATAAGTTACTGAAATTAAGAAATACATTTGGCTCTGGCTTTCTTTACAAAGACGAGGTAAGTAAACTGAATAAAAGAAGTAAATGCTAGTAAATTCTGCGAGGTAAATGATGGTAAAGACCAAGGCTTCTTACTAGGTTTGAAATTGACTCTGCTAGAAGCATTCTTTTTTTTCCCCCAAGTTAAACATTTTTTAAAAATTGAAGTATAGTAAATGTATAGTGTTGTGCAAGTTTCAAGTGCACAGCAAAGTGATTCAGTTACACATATACATTCTGTTTCAGATTCTTTTCCATTATAGGTATTACAAGATGTTGACAGAAGTATTCTTTATCTTTGTAATCTACCAGAAAAAAAACGAAACCCAGAAAGTAGCTTTCTGATTGATCAAAAACCAAACCAAATCAAACCCAAATGTTTTATGTAGAGATAGGTTAATTAATCCAAGATTATAAATAAATCCACTTATAATTTAGGTGAACAAATTTTACCTCCTACAACAAATACATTCCACGATTAAATAACCCATATTATAAGTTTTATAATTGAAATGTGGTATTCACAGGGAGCCAATTAGGAGGTTGTAGTAACTAGCTGAACACCTCAAAGATCCCACTTGAGCCCATTCTTAATATAAAGTCCATCCTTGAACAATGTGGGGGTTGGGCACTGACTCCACATAGTTGAGATCTCTGTAATGCTGCATTTGTCTCAAAAACAAAGGAACTGATAAATGATTCACCCAAGGGCAGGAAGTTGAAATAGTCTGGACAGAATCAGGACTCAAACTCTAGTTCTTTTGATTCCACATATTGTGACCTCGAATCAAAGACATATTTTCCTTACACTTAAGAGAATTTAAAGGTCTGTGAAATAAAAATACAGGTACTATATGTATTGAAAAAAATCTGCCGTAAGTGGACCTGTGCAGTTTAAACCCATGTTGTTCAAAGGTTAACTGTATTCTGCAAATGTATACTTACAGATGAACAGTACACACACACGTATGTATGTATATATATGTCTATATACACACATTTACACATACATGTATCTGTACATGCATATACACAAATATTTATATATGTATGTATTTAAGTGTTAGTATGATCTTTTCCCTACCTGACTAGTCTCCTAACTGTATTCCTATGGTCCTTGGAATGTGAACATTCTCTATCTCTTCATTAATTTACTAAGAAGAATGAAAACTAGCACAACCTTTTTGAGAAATATAAGACTTGGAGTTCCTGTCGTGGCTCAGTGGTTAACGAATCTGACTAGGAACCATGAGGCTGCGGGTTCGATCCCTGGCCTCACTCAGTGGGTTAAGGATCCGGTGTTGCTGTGAGTTGTGGTGTAAGTGGCAGACCCGGCTTGGATCCCACGTTGCTGTGGCTGTGGCGTAGGCCAGCAGCTACAGCTCCGATTAGACCCCTAGCCTGGGAACCTCCATGTGCTCGGGTGTGGCCCTAGAAAAAGACTGAGAAAAAAAAAAAAGAAATCTAAGACTCGGTTCTTTTCTTCCATGACTTCTCAAGGAGTCTTTAATATTTATTCAAGGTTGAAAGCAAGTTTTTATGAATTTACTTGGACAGCAGTAAAGGTGGGGGTTGGTTGCTACAAAAGGTATGACTCACATTCCACTCAAAGGCCCCAACAGCAATCCCTGAAGATGCTCCTTTTCCAGCCAGGCCCATAAAGTGGCCAGTGCCAATATTCGAGGCAAAAAGAAAAGCACCTATCTGAAAATTAAAAGACAATTTCAGATCAGAACTCTTAGTCCAACTCCAAAAACTAATTTCCACAAAAGTAAACTCAAACTGAATTTTATATTTTCTCAAAAGGGATTGATTATATGCTGGGAAGAATTCCCATTTGTGTTTCTTCTATACAAACCCTAACCATAAGTCAGCAGCCAAGTAAAAAGGGATAAAGTGGAAAAAGTATTTATTATTGCTAAACTTTTTTTTTTTTTTTTTTTTTTTGCTTTTTACAGCCGAACCTGCAACACATGGAAGTTCCCAGGCTAGGGGTTGAATCAGAGCTGCAGCTGCTGGCATCCACCACAGCCACAGCAATGCGGATCCTTACCCCAATGAGCAAGGCCAGGGATCAAACCCACATTCTCATGGATACTAGTCAGGTTTGTAACCCACTGAATCTCAGTGGGAACCCCCTATTATTGCTAGTCTTAAGCAGCCACCCTCCACATGCCCTACCAACTTACTTGTGACTGCAGAAATATTACCAGGAGGGTAATTTCATCATTATTTGAAACAACTTAAAAATATTAACAATCTAATTGATTATCAGAGACTGGTTAAAATACTAAGGTACATGAATATGATGAAATAAAACATAGCAAACAGAAAGAATAAAGGAGCTCTGTTAAGTTATAAAATAAGGTAAACAGTATTTATAATATAATCTCATTAAAATTTTGGGTGTGTACATTACACATGCACATATATGCTTATATATAGATGGGATTGATTCTAGCAGTATATATATATAGCAGTATATATAGCAGTATATATAGCAGTATATATATATATATATATATATACATAGTATATATATATATACTATATATATATATATCTATATATATATAGATGGGATTGATTCTAGCAGTATATATATATATATATATATATATATATATATATATATACATACACACACACACAATGCTTCTGGGGACTAGAATCATGGTTATATAAATGGAATGGGGAGAAAATTTCAAGTTCTATACTTGGATTGTAACTTTTTGGGTTTTTTAAATTTTTTTTTACATCTGTTACTTTCAAAATAAAAAATCCCAGATCCATTTAAAGTGAACAAAACAGGAGTTCCCGCTGCAGCTCATTGTTAATGAACCTGACTAGTATCCACGAGGATGCTGGTTTGATCCCTGGACTTGCTCAGTGGGTTAAGGACACGGTGCTGCTATGAGATGTGGTATAGGCTGCAGACGTGTCTGGGATCTTGCATTGCTGTGGCTGTGGCAAAGGCTGGCAGCTGTGCAGCTCTGATTTGACCACTAGCCTGGGAACTTCTGTATGCTGCAAGTGCAGCCCTGAAAAGGCAAAAAAAAAAAAAAAAAAAAAGAACAAAACCCCTCCTAAAGCAATAAAAGCTTTCTAATTGAGTAGAGATAGCTACTCCATCCAAAAATCCAAATCCGAATAATGTGCTACTGACATAAGATACACTTAAGGAGGAGTTTCCATCATGGTGCAGTAGGTTAAGGATCCATCCTTGTCTCTGTGGCAACTCAGGATGCTGATGAGGCATGGGTTTGATCCATGGCCTAGTGCAGTGGGTTAAGGATCCAGCACCGCTGCAGCTATGGTGTAGGTCATGGCTGCGGCTCAGATTCGACCCCTGGCCCGGGAACTTCTACATACCACGAGTGTGGCCAAAAAAAAAGATACACTTAAAACCAAATTATTAAGAGAGTTTGAAAATAACAAGGGCTTTTAGGTAAAAACAATAACCCCCCCCCCCAGCATTGACAATAAAAGTAGCACTCAAGGCCAAAAACATTAAATAAGATAGATTTTTTTTTAAAAACCATGAAATGTAAAATGGACTAGTAAAGACATAATTGAGAACATACAGGCACCAAACATCTTAGCAGCAACAAATATAAGGCAAAAAAAGTCTTAGAAGAGGCACATAATAAGTACTCAAGTAATTATTTTTACCTTAGGAACATTCACTACCTTTATCATAATAATAAAAGTTATATACAGTCTAAGTTGCCCAATAATATGGTACAGAAATGGTGGACTGTCTGTACAATATAATATTATACAACTGAATATAAAATACCCATATCCACCTATCTTTACATAGACCTAGGAAGATATTAGTACATTATTAAATGAAAAGGTAGGTTAAAAAGTCACCATTAATTCAGTAACTATTAATAAATGTCCATTGCTAACTACTGTGCCAATGTTGTAGGTACCAGGGATACATTAATGAGTAAAACAGATAAACCTCTCCCCTTATGAAGCTAACATTCTTTCAGGAAGTAGAGGGTAAATAAAATAAATCGGGGATGATTTTATATTACAATAGACAGTGATAAGTACTAAAGTTCTATAGAGAAAGAAGGTAAGAAAGCAGACAGGAAGTGTGAGCAGTAGGGTGGTGGGGTGCTGATGGTCCCTGAGTGAGGAAAGGGGAGAGGCAGGCCAGGGGATCTGCATAGAGCGGAGAGCACTTCCAGGTAGAGGGAGCAGCAGGGGCAAAGGCCCTGAGGCAGGAGCTGGGCTGAAGTGTCTGAGGTCACAGAGGCAAGGGGGTGCAGATCACCTGTGGCCTAATATAGGCTGGGCTTTCATTCTCCGTGACAGGGGAGCCTCCAGAGGGTTTTAAGCAGTAAGGTGACATGGGCTGACCCTTTAGCTGCTTTGCTGAGGTTGGATATGGAGAAGCACAGTCCCCAAGAGAAGAGGCTGTTACAATCCATCCAGGTGAGGGGTGATGGCAGCATGACCTGGAGGCAGAGTTGATGAGAAGGTGTCAGACTTCAAATGTTTTTTGGAGTTCCTGTTGTGGTGCAGTGGAAATGAATCCGACTAGTATCCATTAGGATGCAGGTTCGATCCCTGGCCTCACTTAGTGGGTCAGGGATCCAGCACTGCTGTGAGCTGTGGTGAGGGTTGCAGACACAGCTGGCTGTGGCTGTGGCTGGCAGCTGTAGCTCCAATTCGCCCCTGGCCTGGGAACTTCCATATGCTACGGGTGTGGCCCTAAATAGCAAAAAAAAAAAAAAGTTTTTTTAAAATTGAGTCACTGGATTTCCTAATGGACTGGATGTTGGGGTGAGAGAGGAAAAAGAGTCTAACAGGACTCCATGTCTGTAACCTGAGCAACAAGGAGGAATTTGCCATTCAGGGATGGGGAGGACGGTGGGAGAAGATCTGCAGAGGATACCTTCCATGTGGAAGCCTGAAAGACCTCTCAAGTCAGGTGTCAACTGGGCAGCAGGACATGCAAGACCGGAGTTCAAGAGAGAGAGCTGGGACTTGCTAGCATGTGACTGGTCTTTGACACCACGAGACTAGAGGAGGTTACCAAAGGCACGAGTGTAACTGGAGAGGAGAGGCCAGAATCGGGCCCTGGAGAACTCCAGCATAAAGAAGCCAGGGAGGGAGTTCCCTGGTAGCTCAGCAGGTTAAGGATCCAGCACGTCACTGTTATGGCTCTATTTACAGCTGTGGTGTGGGTTCAACCCTTGGCTTAGGAACTTCCCCATGCTGCAGGTGCAGCTAAAAAATAAAAAAAAAAAAAGCCAGGGAAATGTTGGAGAATCATCATCCAGGAGGACCACAACTGAGTGGCTGGTGCAGCAGCAGAAAGGAAGAGAGCCAGGCGATGGAATGGGGTGGGAAGGAGGACTGAGTCCCAGAGTTTCCCCACCACCCAGCCAGGTAAGAGGAGGCCTGTGGAGGGCCCAGACAAGAGCAACTCACCCAAAAGACATCTGCTGACTGAGTAAAGTATAAAAGAAAGAAAGGTGGAGTGGCAAAATTACTTTTTTATTTCAATTTCCTTCAATAATACCATAATAGAGTTTGTTTACTCAGCAATAATCTAGTAACGAAAGAAGAAGTCACTTCCAACTCCCATTCCACCCTGTGGGCTTCAGAGGACACGACTCACCATGTCTTATCTGGGTCCTGGAACCTAGAACAATGCACATACCATGTACATACTAGGCACTTGGTAATGGTTACTGAACTAAACTGAACTGAATGGAGACATTTAGGTAAGAAACTCCCTAAGACTTTCCTGATTCAGCAAGTTCAAGTTATTTGGGATATAAGATATCCAAATTAAAGTAATAAACAAATGCACACACAAAATGCAGCCTCCAGAGTGGACTGCACACGTGAGGCGGACTCACCTGCCACCATGCTAGATTTCGGCCAGCCAGGAAGAAGTTTTCTACTGTCCCACGACTGCTTGACAGTATAGCCTTGAAAAGGGGTGGGGTGGGGGGAAACGAAGCTGCTTCAAAAGACACAGGTCTCATAAACAGATGACTTTCACATATGGGCAAATGTCCTTTACAGAGACCCCAAAACCTATTGTCCCCTTCCTTTTTTAGAAATAGAAGCCTCCTTCTGCTGAGTTGGAGGAGAGCCCACGTCGCCCAGCTACAAGACTGCACAGACACATCCATTTCTCTACACTCTTGTGAGAGTAATATTGCTCAATTTTCCCCCCCAAATAGTAAGCCAGTGCCATGTTTCCCTGCAGACTCTGGGAGATGAGTGGTTTAGTGATCAACTGATTGGAAATGGCAAAGCTGAACACCAGCCTGGCTTCTCCCAGGGCAGCAGTCACACTGCCGTTATTATGGTGTCCACCCAATGCACCCTAGGGCTCATGACTCAGTTCTCAGCTCTGATTCCCATACCCTGGTATGGTCAAAAGACAAGACAATCCTGGGGGTTTCCTAGAAGGCCTGGAACTGGCATGACCCAAGGATGACCGCTAGTTGACAGAAATGTCTTTCTGTGGGAGGCATGAACTCATTTCTGCCATCTGGGGTATCTACAATACAATGCAGTCCCTTCACATCATAAAGCCTAATTTTTTTTTGCAGTTCCTGTTGTGGCGCAACCGGTTAAGAACCTGACTAGTATCCATGAGGATGCAGGTTCCATCCCTGGCATTGGTCAGTGGGTTAAGCTTCCAGCATTGCCATAAGCTGCGGTGCAGGTTGCAGATGTGGCTCATAGCAGCATTGTCGTGGCTGAGGTGTAGGGTGGCAGCTAGAGCTCCGATTCCACCCCTAGCCAGGGAACTTCCATATGCCACAGGTGTGGCTATAAAAATATATATATTTTAAAAAGCTTTATTTATTTATTTATTTACTTACTTACTTACTTACTTATTGTCTTTTTGTCTTTCTAGGGCTGCATCCGCAGCACATGGAGCTTCCCAGGCTAGGGGTCCAATTGGAGCTGTAGCCACCAGCCTGCACCACAGTCACAGAAATGCCAAATCTGAGCCACGTCTGCGACCTACACCACAGCTCATGGCAACGCCGGATCCTTAACCCACTGAGAGAGGCCAGGGATTGAATCGGCAACCTTATGGTTCCCAGTCGGATTTGTTAACCACTGAGCCACGAAAGGAACTCCAAAAAAGACTTATTTGAAAAAGTTTCTTTTCTTTTCTTTTTTTTTTTTTTTTGGCCACGCCTTTGGCATGTGGAAGTGCCCAGGCCAGGAATCAAACCCTCACCACAGCTGTAACCAGAGCCACAGCACTGGCTATGCCACCAGGGAATTCCTAAAGCCTTCAACCAAAGAACAACTCTCTAAATCAGACACATTAAGTCAGTGTTCTTTCATCCATTTACTAAATATTTATTAAGAGCCTATTATGTACAGAGCTGACCTTTCCTAAGGAGAAAATCAGCAGTATGTAGGGATAGATACATTAGAACTCTAAAGAGGAATTTATAAAATATTCTAAGATGAATAAAATCATCCTCTCTTTCCACGAGGAGACAAGGAGAGGAGGTCCCGGAAGAAGGTGGCTGAGCATGTATCCCTGCCTCCTTCTTCCTCCTGCTCTCCTTCTGGAGCAATCCACCAACCACAGCAGCCAGGCTGCCGGGCTGGAAGATGCACCCACCACTTCCTCAAAGATCTCTGGGCTGAGACTGATAACAGAAAAAACAAACAAACAAGGAGAAGTTCCTTCCACTTTAACATCCTGTAGGAGCCAAGGCACCACCAACAAAGACCAAGATTCCCCTGTGGGGGCTCAAAGGACAGAAGCTGATGAATGCTTTCAGAAAGGAGCCCCGTCTGTGCAGACATGGGCAATGCTGTTCAGTGAGAAAAGGGTTGTTTGCTTAAGAACAGGAATAAAATAAAGCTAGACTCCCCCATCACATTGCATACTAAAGGAAATTCCAGATGTTCTAGAGATTTAAATATTTAAAAACCTATAAAATATTAGAAATATTGGAAAATATTTAGAAGGATATCTGTACAACCAGAAGGGGAAAAACTTTCCTAAGCAAGCCAGGAAATCTAGGTTAAAAGAAAAGATAGACCTCTTCAAAATAAAGAAAAACTTCAAATGATAGAAAGATACCATCAACAGGGTCTAGACCAGTAGTTCTCAACCAGAGGTGAGTTTGCTCCATTCTTCCAGGGGACATTTGGTGATGTTTGGAGACATTTTTGGTTGTGACGGGGTAGGGTTTCGGGATGCTTCTAACATCCTATAATACATTGGACAGGCTCCCACAACAAGGAGTTAACTGGTCCAAATATCAGTAGTGCTGATGCTGAGAACTACTGGTCTGGACAAGGATGGTTTGGGGAAAACATATGAGCAACTTGACAGATAACTCGATAAAGGCAAAGTGCAACATGGGCAAATTAACTATTCAGAGAAGAGGAAAATCAGTGGACAACAAGCTCAAGATGTTCAACCTTGGAGGAGGTTGAGTCTAGAGAGTGCAAATCAAAGCTACAATGATATACTAGTATTCACTCATCAGCCTGGCCAAAAAAATTTTTTTAATTCGAAGTAGTGAACAAGGCTGGTGAGGGCCTGGGGAGGAGTGTGATCATATGCTGCTTGTGAGAAATGCCAATCTCAACAACCTTTGGGAATTGCCATTTAGTAATATCTGGTAAAATTTCAAGTAAACACACCCTTCTAACCCAGCAACTCCAATTGTGGGAATCTAAGCTGCACAGATTGAAAGCACCATCACATTAAAAACAAGCACCTGGCAACCACCTAAGTGTCGATGAGCAGGGGAGAGCCAAATCATACACGTGTGTGCGATTGTTGGGCAACTAAGAACATGAGCTAGATCTCTCTCCATCGACCTGTAGGACTCTACATCACACAGTAAGTTTACAAAAGCAAGCTGCAATCACGTATCTTGTGAAGATAAAATGCAAACCCCCCACATATGTGTCTGTGTAAACACTGAGAAAGGGTGGTGGGGGGGAACACAGCATTCAGAGAGATGGGAATGGATGGGGGAAGAACAGTAACTCCTCAGACCATGATGCATCTCTTTACTTCTTACAATGAACATGTGCTTAAAAACCATATATGATTTTTAAAAAAACAACCAAAGGAAAAATAACGATACAGAGAAGAGGAAAGATCAGGGCATTCTGGATAACAGTGCATGTTTTATGGCTCCAAGAAGAACAGAAGGAACAGCAGGCTTCCTTTGGAAGTGTCCAGATGGCTTACTGGTCCTCTGACCTTGGCCAGACCCAGGCCCCAACTGGGCCTGGAAGAAAGCTGGGTTGGGGCTTCCTATTTCAATAAAAACAACTAGGGGAAGGATTCCAAAACAAGTTTCCACTACCCAGAGCCCTGCCTGGGCCACCTAGAAAGATATTTCTCATAATTGAGGCCAATTTGGAAAAAAAAAAAAAAGAAAGCATTTGAATAGCTGGATAAATATCTGATTCCTCCATCCCACTCTTCTAACACAAAATTAAGAGGATGGAGACCATACCTCTATTTTCTCTGCCCAGTCACAGCATAGTAAGCCCTCAAAAGACTGTCCAGTGATCTTTCTTTGAAGGGCCAGATTCTGCACCCTAAGATCCCGCTCCTGATCTGGTGAAGCACCCCAAAGTAAAGGTCACATGGGCATGAAAGCTTCAGTTGGGTGGGGGCCACCAAGAATGAACTCTCCCACTGGTTAGTGAATGGTGGCATTGTCACCAAATATTCCTGCTTGGTGAAGTAGGCCAGGGAGAGGCTTCTGATTTAGCAAATTAGCAAAGGGGCGATACCACGACACCAGCCAAAGCCTTCCTACCTGCCCACTGCAACACAGGCAGGCTCCTCCTGGGCAGGGTCTGGCCCTGGGGAATAAGGCAATGCAACACTGTTGTGAGTGCTTACATGTTTAGCTCCAGCAGGTAGATGGCAGTAAAGGAGACTTGGTCTCCACTCTGTTAAGAGAACCTTAACTAGAGAAGAATATATAAGCTCTCAATTCAAGTTCAAAGGGAACATTTAGGGCCCTAAATTGCATGTGACCTTTGAGGTCTTGCTAGCAAGGCAGAGTGGTTAAGCTTATGTGTCAGATCAGGCAGCTCTAGGTTGACAGCTCTAGTCCCTGGTGGTGACTTAACCTCCTTGAACCTGTTTCCTCATCTATGATCCACAGCCTGGTTGTGAGTACCTGTCACACTTAAAGTGCTCAGTACAGAACAGGCGCAGGTAGCTGTCACTATTGCCACCACTATCACAACAACCAGAACGACTCCATTTACACACAGCTTGGGTTTCAGGCCGTGGACTCCAGGCGACCTGACCTGTTTACTTGGGGGGTGGAGAAGTAAGGTGGGGAGTAGCAAGCACAGTGAGGGTGGAGCGATCCCAGCTGAGGGCTGTGCACATGCAGGGGTAGGGATGAAAGGCGTGCGAGGTGGGGACCAGGTGACAGGCAGGGGGGGTCAAAGCCAACTGGTGTCCAGGGCCCCGCCCCCACCTTGGGCCCCACGTACCCACAGTCCGATGCCCAGGACCAACAGGAAGTAGAAAACCACCACCAGGATGTCGAGGTTAGTATTGGTGGTGGAGAGGTGAGCATTCCAGGGGGTGCTATACCAGGGGAAGCCCATGCTGGCGTGACCGCAGCGGCCTGCAGCGGGACCTGCAGCGCGGCAGCAACGGCTTCTGCAGAGGCGCCGGAGGCTGGGCCGCAGGGCATGCTGGGAAGGGCCGCGGGCAGCCTGGGAGTTTCCAGCGGGCCCGGCGAGGCGCAGTTCCTGTCTTCTCTGGCCGCTGTCACAGGTGGGGCTGGCTCGAGGCCACTGAGACAGAACCACATGGAGCCTGGGGCAGGAGAAACCAGCTACACCCTTCCTGTTTTTACCATTTCGATATTCTGTTCATTGCGGGCTTGGGACACTGATTCGGGTTTAATAAAATATTGTATTCAAATATTATGTATCTTGAGTCCTGAATTTTTTTTGGTGCCCTCCTTACATTTTGCACGAAGACGAATGCCTCACTCGCCTCACCCTAGTCATGGTCCTTATTGGACCAGCTGGTCACAGAGTATCTTCACCTTTTTGCGGTTTGATGTTTTACGGGTGATCTGTGAATTTTCAATCCAAATAAAAATTGCTAAAAAAAAAAAGTAAACCAGTTATAATGGAACAAATAAAAATCATTTAATAATAATTAAAAAAAGAATTTTAAAAAATATTCCAATCCAGGCTGAGCATTACTCTCCTATCTGCGCTTTTCTGCTGAGTTGTATTTTTAGGAATCTTGGTCAATAGTACTAAAAATGATAATAATAGCTACCTAGCCTGGGAACTTCCATGTGCCGTGGGTGTGGCCCTAAAAGGACAAAAGCAATCCCCCCCCCCAAAAAAAACTATCATCACTATGCTATAATTAGGTCCCTAGAGCTTATTCATCTTATAATTGAAAGTTTGTACCCTTTGATCGCTCCTTTTCTTTCACCTCTTGGCTTCTGGTAACCACCCTTCAACTCTCTGTTACTGGAGCAGTTTTGTTGTTGCTGTTAGATTTCACATATAAGTGCGATCAGGCAATATTTGTGTTTCTGTGTCTGGTTTATGTTGATTTGTATTATGAAGTTTTGGTTTCAACATAAATCTTAATACATGGGTATCTAGGTTACAAATAAGCTTTTTTTCTCTTTTGACCAAGTCATTCAAATTTAGCTCATTCATATACATAATGTATTAGAGTCCCTCATGGCTCAGCTAGGTAAGGATCCAGCATTGTCACTGCTGTGGCACAGCTTCAACCCCCAGCCCAGGAATTTTTATGCTGCGACTGCGGCCAAAAAAGGAAAGAATTCATATACAGAACATATTAGTGAGAAAAATAAGTGCAGGCTGCCATTTTTGGGTCTTCGATTATTCAGAATTCAACAAATATTCCTTTTGTTGCAAGAAAATCTTGAATTACAATTGATGTTACAGTGAAATGGAGTTTTAACTAAAGAACAACCCCCCCTTAGCTAAGAAGGCAGCTGCAAGCCTTTCCTGCTGTGCTCATCACTACACCACCCTTCTTGTAATAATGTAACAACTGTGTGCCCTCTGTCCAAGCCAGCAGCCCTGCTAATCAGGTACCCAGCATTGCTTATTAGTTCTGCTTCTGTAACCTTGCTTGCTCAGTTTCTTAGGGAGGAACACTGTCTGCTTGGGGATGGGGGAGATCCGGGATGCTTACGTGGGAAAATCAAGACCTTGTAGTGTATAAAAGTTACTGAGAACAAAGACCTGGTGCTCAGACTCTGGAGGTGACTCCTCTGAGCCCGCACCGGTGCTGAATAAACCTTGCTTTTCCATATCTCCGAGTGCTGTTTGTCTCCTTCCGTTGCCACGGTTTTTGCGGTTTCCGCAACAACAGTAATTCATTGTAAAATCTCCAAGATTCAATCCATGAGCACTGGCAAAAACACAGCATCATTAAATTCATTGCCTTCTATTTCTTTCAACAATTCCATAAAATGGTGATGATTTGTATTATTTGCACATGGACACTGAATGATTTTAGCAATTGTACCTGTCCATGAGGCTATTCATAAAGTCTGCTATAAAAACTTAGCATAGGAGTTCCTGCAGTGTCTCAGCAGGTTCAGAACCTGACCAGTATCCCTGAGGATGTGGGTTCCACCATGGCCTCCCTCAGTGGGCTAAAGATCTGGCATTGCCACAAGCTGTGGTGTAGGTCACAGATGCAGCCCAAATCCTGTATTGCTGTGGCTGTGGCATAGGCCAGCAGCTGCAGCTCTGATTAGACACCTAACCTGGACACTTCCATATGCCATGGGTGTGGCAATAAAAAAAATAAAAACTAAGTACAAAATTTAAAAATATGTATCAGAGTTGAATAAATCAATAAAAGAAACATCCATCTCTTCTCCCTTATAATTCCATTACATCTGGAGTTTTGACCTAATATGAATGGAATGGCATCCATCATGATAAAAACTTTATATTTCATATTTAGCTGAAATTCTTCTTTGATAAAGGTAAAACATTTAAAAGATCTATGCCACAGTTTGCTCTTTTAGGTCAGAAGTTGGCAACAGGGCAGGTCTCAAATTTCAAGTAAAGAGCAAATTTTCAAATTTCAAATCCATTCATTTTTGCTATTATTGCAAAGACCTTGCATTCTATCGGCAATTGTTTTGAGGCTTAAGTAAAAAATCTTTCACTTTTTGTAAATATCTTTTTATAGCATTTTCCTCATAATTTTCTAACAAATTTCTGTAACTGAAATAATTCCTCTTGTCATCTTTCCATCTAAACTGTTTTTCTTTTTAGTTCAAGAAGCCAAGCTGTTTTAAAGGGGGCTGAAGCTGCAAAACTCAAATTCTGTTAAAAATCATCGTAATTTGTTTTGGACATTTATTTCTAATTTCAGGGAACTAACTTTGTAAATTTTTTTAACCACTGGGAAAAAACATTTTTGAAATTAGATTCACTGCATAGTTGTTGAAAATGTCTCAATTTATTCACTCTTTATTATCTTTAATATTTTTATACACTAGCAGAGAGCTCTGCCATACCATGTATCATAAATATTATTTCTTTTAGATGAACTGATTCCTTTGTTGTTATGAAATGATCCCTTTTGTATCTGGCAATATTTTTGGCTCTGAAATCAATTTTTATTTTTTTTTATTTTTTATTTTTTTGTCTTTTGTCCTTTTAGGGCTGCACCCTCGGCATATGGAGGTTCCCAGGCTAGGGGTTCAATTGGAGCTGTAGCTGCCGGGCTACACCACAGCCACAGCAACACCAGATCCGAGCTGCATTTGTGACCTACACCACAGCTCATGGCAACACTGGATCCTTAACCTGCTGAGCAAGGCCAGGGATTGAACCCACAGCCCCATGGTTCCTGGTTGGATTTGTTTCTGCTGCACCACGACGGGAACTCCAATTTTTATGTTAATATAGCCAGTTCAGCTTTCGTTTAGTGTTAGTGTGGTATGTCTTTTTCTATCCTTTTATCTTTAACCTGTTAGTACGTCTTTATTTAAAGTAGATTTCTTGGGGAGTTACTATTGTGACTCAGTGGTTAATGAACCCTACAAGTATCCATGAGGTTGAAGGTTCGATCCCTGGCCTTGCTCAGTGGGTTAAAGATCTGGTGTTGCCGTGAGCTGTGGTGTAGGTCAGAGATGTCGCTCAAATCCTGCTTTGCTGTGGCTGTGGCTGGCAGCTGTAGCTTCAATTGGACCCCTAGCCTGGGAACCTCCATATGCCACAGGTGCGGCACTAAAAAAAATTTAATTTAATTTAAAAATAAAATAAAGAGTAGATTTCTTGAAAGTTACTGCTATGGTGCAGCGGATTAAGGATCTGACTGCAGAAGCTTAGGTCGCTGCTGAGGAGGTGTGGGTTGGATCCCTGGCCTGGGAACTTTCATATGCTGTAGGTGTGGCCGTAAAAAAGTTGATTTCTTGTAGCAAGTGTATAGTTGAGTCTTGCATTTCATTTAATCAGATAATCTCTACCTTTAATTGGCATATCTAGACCACTTACATTTAATGTGAGTATTGATGTGATGGTGTTTAAATATACCATCATGCTATTTGTTTTCTGCTTGTCCCATATTCTCTTCCTGTTTTTTTGCATTAATTAATGTGTGTGCCTGTGTGTGTGTGATTTCATTTCATCTTATTCACCGGCTTATTAGGTTTTGGTTTTGATGAAGTTCAGATTATGTATTTTTTCTTCTGTTATTTGTACTTTTGGTGTCCTAAAATATCATTGCTTAATTCAAGATGATGAAGATTATTTGTATGTTTTCTTTTAAGAGTGTTGTAGAGGAGTTCCCATCGTGGCTCAGTGGTTAGAGAATCCGACTAGGAACCATGAGGTTGTGAGTTTGACCCCTGGCCTTGCTCAGTGGGTTGAGGATCCGGCGTTGCCGTGAGCTGTGGTGTAGGTAGCAGACGTGGCTCGGATCCTGCGTTGCTGTGGCTGTGGCGTAGGCCTGTGGCTACAGCTCCGATTGGACCCCTAGCCTGGGAACCTCCAAAGGCCGTGGGAACGGCCCAAGAAATGGCAAAAAGACCAAAAAAAAAAAAAAAAAGAGTGTTGTAGAGTTACATCTTACATCTAGGTCTTTGATCTATTTTTCTTTTGTCTTTTGACTGCTGCACCCACAACATGTGGAGATTCCCAGGCTAGGGGTCTAATCAGAGCTGTATCTGTAAGCCTACACCACAGCCACAGCAACGCCAGATCCGAGCCTTGTCTGCGACCTACACCACAGCTCACGGCAATGCCAGATCATTAACCCACTGAGCGAGGCAGGGATCAAACCCTCAACCTCATGTCCTAGTAGGATTCACTTCCGCTGAGCCACTAGGGGAACTCCTTAGATCTATTTTGAATCAATTTTTGCATGTGGTTTGAGGAACTCACTGAAGGAAGACGAGAATAGATGCCCCTAGTGGGTCAAACCTACTTTCTTGTTAAAAAAATTTTTTTTGGAGTTCCTGTCGTGGCGCAGTGGTTAACGAATCCGACTAGGAACCATGAGGTTGCGGGTTCGGTCCCTGCCCTTGCTCAGTGGGTTAAGGATCTGGTGTTGCTGTGAGCTGTGGTGTAGGTTGCAGACGCGGCTCAGATCCCACGTTGCTGTGGCTCTGGCGTAGGCCGGTGGCTACAGCTGCGATTCAACCCCTAGCCTGGGAACCTCCATATGCCGCGGGAGCGGCCCAAGAAATAGCAAAAAGACAAAAAAAAATTTTTTTTCTGGTCACATATTAGCTCATAGACTAAAGCTTTAGTTTCCCCAACCGTTTGGGGTAAAGAGCACTGGTAACCTGGCTGGGTCCTAAGACCGTCCTCTTGGGCTTGCATCCCTCTCTGCCCCATCACAGCACAGGGAGAACCTAGAGGTACCGGCCCTCCTCCAGCTCTCGCACCGCCTGGTGGACACATTTGGTGCTGCAGCCCCTCTAGCCTGGATTGGATTTCGCGGTCTCTGGCGCTCTCCAGTGTTGAAATGTCGCAACCTCACTCTCGGGATAGTTGAGCGGCATTTTCTGTGTGCTGCTGTGTGGCCAGGTGACCATGATCATCCTTCACAAGGAAGCAGATGAGGAGCTCGTTAGCGGAGGGGCCAGAGCAATCAGTCTGCATGCGTGCAAACAGGCATCCAGTTTCCCCGGGGATGATGTGAGGAAGCTGACACCCTGACTTGGAGCTGGGTGGGGAGGTGACCCTACCTGGACTCAGAAAGAGGAAGAAAACAGGTCATGGTTAAAGTGCTACACACATTCTCACTGCTCTTGCTAAGAAGTAGATTTTCTTTTTTTTTTTTTTTGGTCTTTTGTTGTTGTTGTTGCTATTTCTTGGGCCGCTCCCGCGGCATATGGAGGTTCCCAGGCTAGGGGTCCAATCGGAGCTGTAGCCACCGGCCTAGGCCAGAGGCACAGCAACGCGGGATCCGAGCCACGTCTGCAACCTACACCACAGCTCAGGGCAACGCCGGATCCTTAACCCACTGAGCAAGGGCAGGGACCGAACCCGCAACCTCATGGTTCCTAGTCGGATTTGTTAACCACTGCGCCACGACGGGAACTCCGATTTTCTTGAATAAATATTTCATTTTTGTAAGCCCTTAGGTCAGTTATCAGGAACTTTAAATATTTGTATATAAAGATGTTTGTTAAAATTTATACATATATATTATTATAAATACACATTCATAAACATAAATAAATGATAAATATGAATATATAACATTATTGAGTATACAATTTAAACAAATATATTCATGTATTTTTATAAGTACATGCTTATCAAATATACTATATATATAAATACATGAGTAGGTATATTTAAATATAAATTAAAAAGTAATTTCCTCCACTTTTGCTGACAAGTGGGTCTGCGGACGCTTCGTTGCCAAGCCAGAGGTGGAACGCTTCCCCTCCCCAACTGGTTTCTGAAACTCGAAAGTGGACACCCACTGGAAGGCCCTAAAAATCTTCTACCTTTTTTTTTTTGTCTTTTGTCTTTTTAGGGCCACACCCGCGCAGCACGTGGAGATTCCCAGGCTAGGGGTCTAATCAGAGCTGTAGCTGCCAGCCTACGCCACAGCCACAGCAATGCTAGATCCGAGCCACGTCTGCGACCTACACCACAGCTCATGGCAACGCCAGATCCTTAACCCACTGAGTGAGTCCAGGGATCGAACCCGAAACCTCATGGTTCCTAGTTGGATTCGTTTCCGCTGCACCATGACAGGAACTCCTCTTCTACCTTCTTTAAAAAAAATTTTTTTTCTGCTCATACGCTAATTCATGGACTAAAACACTTGTTGCCCTGAATTTTAGTTTTCTGAGCCTTTGGGGGTAAAGAGCACTGGTAACCTTGCTGGGTCCTAAGACTGTCCTCTTGGGCTTGCATCCCTCTCTGCCCCATCACAGCACTGGGAGAACCTAGAGGTACCGGCCCTCCTCCAGCTCTCGCACCGCCTGGTGGACACTTTTGGTATGCAGCCCCTTGAGCCCGGATTGGATTTCTGGGTCAAGAGGGCGAGTATTTGCAGGGATGTACAGCCAACCAGAGGCAAAGACACGTGCCACTGGGAGTGACCAGAGCTGGGCCACCACTGCTGAAGGTGTGGGGGGCTGGGCAGGTGTTCAGGGGCAGCTCCCCAGTGGGATGCAGCGGAGGCAGTTCTTGCAGCAAGGAGAGGGTTATCTGCAAGGTAGCAAAGCGAGGGGACAGGAGAACTCTTGAATATGCCTCCTGGAAAGCAAGGGGCAGGGATATTTTGGATGAGTAATAAAGCAGCAGGGCGGTCTGGGGCATGGGGAACACAGGGAAAGGTGACAGGGAAAAGGTGCAGGCCCTGTGGTTCTGTGCTGGTGTAACCAACCTGCCTGCTGGCTTCTGCAGGTCTACAGCACCGACCTGGAGGTGGAGTTTTCACAGGGTAGATGCCGGCACATGCCCAGATGGAGAGTCAGTCTTAAGCGCCGCTCAAACCAGACCCAGCTGACTCCAAGATTCTGGAAAATAACCTGGGCAAATGTTTTTATTGATTAGGCTATGTGCAGCTTGAAGGACAGGCAAGTCTTAAAATGAGCTTGATTAATGAAGGCAGGTGGAGTGGGTTTGACTCAGCAATATCCACAGTTTCACCATCACAGGGACTACCCTCCTTCCCCAAATCCTAGCTTACCATGGGGGCAGGGGTACAGGGCGCTGAGATCTGGGGATGACCCAGAAAATTAGAGAGGCGTCTTGGGCCAGATAGAAGCTCTGGGGTCCAGGGCCCCAAGAAAGAGTCCTCAGGAGCAAATGCTTTGGGAGTGCCAGCCTAGGGACTTGTTCTAGGGAAGCTGTGGGGGCTGCTTGGGGTGGGTGTGCTCCTCTGGTAATTCTGTATCAGGGGGTGTGCTGACGGTCTGCAACAGTGACCTGCCCACTGGATGTGGGAATTTACTGCCCACGGGGTCACTTCTTCCCCTTGTACCCCACCCAGGCTTGAAAGCCAGACACCCCATTCCAGCCCCAACACAGAGGAAGACTCTCAGGGGTCCCCCTTGCGTACCCCCAGGTGTGGAGTCTTTCCTAGAGATGACAGGCCCTCAGCGCTGAGCAAGAGGAGAGAAACTGCCTGGTGGGTTGGTGGGGAGGGATTCCTGCTCCTTTTCTTGAGTTCTAGGCCCTTCCGCACCTGGTCTGGGATTGGCTTGGCTTTGCCACTAGGGGCCACCATCTACTTGTACAGAAGCCCAGGGCAGGGCTCCTGCCTCTCCAGCCAGCAGGTCTAGGAAGAGGGCGGCTGCCAGGCGTGAGCTGGTGCTGGGCGGGTGGCCCCGCTCCCAGGAACTGTGGATGGAACGCGTCTCCTCCCAGCTCTGTGTTCAGCGATGTACCTCATCAGCCTGGAAGCCATGCGGTGGAGTAGGTCACGGAAACTGGCAAACGCTATGCTACACATTAGGGTCTCCCCCTGACGCTCCAACTCCGAGTTGGCTGTTCATCTTTTAGCCACACACCACTGGGCTTGGGGACCATTCAGGGACACCGATTGGGAAACTGAGGCTCCAGAGTTTATTGAAATAGCGGCAGAGCTGGGAAGGAACACTGTGCACGAAGCACTGCGCTAGGTGCCGAGAAAGCCCCTCTCCCCTGCTCAGGACAAAGAAGGAGACTCAACCCTTCCTGGCGCCTGGCATAGACGTGGAGTTTGGCTGGCAGTACTGACAGCGGTGAGGGAGGACTGTAGTAGGAGCACCTGGGTGGAAAAGGAAAAGCCTGAGGCTCTCCAGTGTTGAAAAGACTTAGAAAGACAGGACCTGGTGTGATTTAGCACGGTAGCCACAAGAGGGCGCAGAAAAAAAGTGCTTTCCTTTAGACCTGACATCCTCTCTTCTGGGTATTATTAATGGCATTGTTTGCTAACTGCTGCCTTAGTAGTAGTTGAAAAAAATTGGGGGAGTTCCCGTCGTGGCTCAGTGGTTAACAAATCCGACTAGGAATCATGAAGTTGCAGGTTTGATTCCTTGGCCTCACTCAGTGGGTCAGGGATCTGGCACTGCTGTGACCTGTGGTGTAGGCTCACGGCTGTAGCTCTGATTCCACCCCCTGGCCTGGGAACATCCATATGCCACAGGTGAGGCCCTAAAAAGCATAAATAAATAAATAAATAAAGCTTAAAAAAATATGAATGAATGGTCCAGAAAGAAAAGATGCAGCCAGTGTAATCACCTGGACTCAGGCAGCACGAACTGCAATCTGGCCGGCAGATCACCTGGCTCCGTGCCGGATGGCGTGGAGGGTGTGGCCAGTGCTGACTGTAGAAGTGGCGCCAGTGTAGGGTAGCCTTTTGCACTGGCTGAGGCTGGAACTACCACAGAAGAGGCTGCCTCGTGGCCAGATGGGGCCTGAGCGCATTGCTGAACTAGTCAGTCAGGGCTGCTGAGAAGAGCCTGGGCCATCCTCAGCGCTATTACGGACTCCTGAGCCCAATAAAAAGGAAGAAAAGCTGGAAAACAGGGAGGTGCTTTCTGGCACTCGGGTTTTGCAGCATTCCTCTGGCACCCTCTGCTGGTAAAATCTGGCATTGCACCAGCTGGCAAAATCTTGGTTTCTGGCTCAGATGCCCTAACACCCAGAGATCTAACCATCTCCCCAAAATGAGGGGACACATGTCCCGAAGGGTTATTGTAGCCACAGCCAACTCTGTTAATTTCTCCTCAAATTGTCACAGTTCTACTGAATATGTTGCTAACCACCACCAACTGCTATATAAGTAATACTGAGAACAGAGTAAATATGATTGATAAATACAAGTAGGTATATACACAATAATGAGCAAAGAAAAAAGACACAAAGTTACCACAGTTCCTTTTTCACTAGGGATGAATAAAGTTGCCAGATAAAATACAGGATGCTCAAATAGCGAAAAAATTTTAGTATAAGTATGTCCCAAATATTGCCTAGGTCGCACTTAAACTATTGTTCGTTGTTTACCTGAAGTTCAAATCTAATCATCTGTATTTTTATTTGCTAAATCTGGAGACTCTAGTCATGAGGCCATAGTTGATATCTATAATTTCTTTCTTCCTCTACCCATTCAATATTTCTCTTGTCCTCAGCTGGATTCACCTGTTCTTTACCTGGTGGTGCTGAGGGGCTAAATCTTTGTTCTTGGAGGCTCTGCGAACTGAAAAGTACTAAGATGCTTAGTGCTTTGGGTTCTAGACAAAGTCCCCCCTGCCTTAGTTTTGTTGAAGTTGCCTGATTTCTCCTTAGTAATCAGGGCTGACCAGTCCGACCAGTAAGGCAGTCCCCTCTTCTGCCCATTGGCTTCAAATCAATGGAACCGTTGTGGAGTCCCCTGGTGGAGACAATATATTCTAGGAAGTTATTGCCAAAGCAGCAGAGCTGCCAGGACAGAAAGCAAATATTCTTTGGGCGAGTTATTGGGATTAATGGTGACAAAATCTCCTCTTACTTCTATCCCTTGATTCCCAAACTCATGTATTCTATCTCTGGGGGGACCACACCATATAATTGTCTTTGATTCAAAGAATAAACCTCAGCCAGTGAGACATAAGCCCATATTTTAGGGTGCTATCTCTCAACTTGGGCACAACTGAGTCTTGGGTAAGCCACTCCACTTTGCAATAGACCACCTACTTCTGGGCAATGGGGTATGTAGTCAGACCAGTTCATTCCAGGCTGCACGTCCTTTGCTGTGGAATAAGTTCCTTGCTGAGACACAAGGCTTTGTGGGTGAGGCCATGACGGTGGCCAAGCCATTCCAAGAGGCCAGGGACCATGATATGGGAAGATGCATTACTGCCAGGGAAGGCAAACCTTTTCCCTGATGGATGAGGTGCAATGGAATTGTCCTACCACCAGGTGGTTCCCTGGCCGCCCCAGGGAATGGAGCTGCCCCTGGGGCTCCTGATCTTGGCCGATCAGCCACTAGGTGGCGGTGGCAGCTGGGTCAGCCTCTGTGGGGTGGGGACCCTCTTGATGAGCTCATGTGCAGCCTCTCAGCCTGCCACTTGCCACCATCCAGGTGGCTGGGGATGAGGTGGGCTGACATTGTGGGGTGTGATGTTCTGTCCAGCGGATTTTTGAGCCCGCTTCTCCTGGGAGTGTTCAAAGCCCTGTGGGGATACAGGATGGGAACATCACAAGCAATCCATTCCAAGGACCCTGTCCCTAAGCCTCTTCCCATGGTCCTTGTCATTAATTTCCCGATAATGGCCCTTGATCCTTCTGAGGCACTGTGGACAGGGTGGCTTAAACAACAGACCTTTGTTTCTCACAATTCTGAAGCTGGGAAGCCTGCGATCAGGGTGCCGGCAGACTGGGTTCCTGCTGTGGACCCTCTGGCTTGCAGACTCCTGCCTTCTCAGTGTGCTCCTCCATGGCCTTTCCTAGGACCTGCATGGGGAGAGGGGGGGCACCCCCTCCCTTTCCCTTCTTATAAAGGCACTAATCCCATCACAAGGGCCCTCTCTTCATCTTTTCTAAACCTAATTACCTCCAAGGGCCCCACCCCCAAATACCATGATTTTGGTGGTTAGAGCGGCAACATGTTAATTTTGGAGGGACCCAAATGTTTAGCCTGTAACACTGACAACCCAGCCAAACCACTGGTAAATCCTGTGACTCACTGTAGGTCCATATTTCTTGCTGCCTCTCAATCTAGGCCAAGTTGGACTTGAAATGGACCTCTCAGTCATCTGTCCCTGGGGGAGCTGCCCTTCATTGCTGTCCTTCAGGGTCACTTCCAGGACGAGGGCAGGGCAGGAAGAAGCTTAGAGAACAGGGCCAGGGCCTCTGGTTCAGGTGGCCCTGAATACCCCATGCCTGGATTCCAGATTACGTGAGCCAATAAATCCTTCCTTACTTGAGAGTCTTTGAGTTGGGTTTTCTGGGCACTGCAGGATGGCTAGCTGTCTCTGTCTAGAGCAGAAGTCTGCACACAGGCTCTGGAAGCATGGACAGGGGCATGGCCAGTCTGCTCAGCCTCAAATATTGTAGAGAAAAGGCCAAGAAATGTCATAATACAAAGGCTACTGAACTGTTGGAAAGGATAGAAGTGCCAACATGACTCTTGCATGCATATAAATGCTTGGCACACATTTCAGAGATGGATGCTGACTGAACAAAATCATTTGAAGCAGAGCACCCATGTCCAGGCATGGTGGGCTAGGTTATTCAGCTGGCTTGAAAGTAAATGGATGGAAATTCCTGCTATGGCACAGCAGATTAAGGATCTGGTGTTGTCTCTGCAGTAGCTTGGGTTGCTGCTGAGGCTTGGGTTCAATCCCCAGTGTGGTGCAGTGGGTTAAGGATCCATCATTGCTGCTGCTGTGGCATAGGTGGCAGCTGCGGCTCAGATCTGATCCTTGGCCCAGGAACTCCCATATCCCATGGGTGTGGCCAAAAAGGGGGAGGGATTAAATGGATGGAAAAAGATAACATGAAGTGCCGACCCTAAGAGGGCTGGGGTCATTATATTGATATCAGAATTTAAAGGTTTATGGCTAAGAAATAGTACCTAGAATAACTCGAAGAAGGTAACGGCAGATTAGAAGGCTCCCCCGGCTCAGCCTATAGACTTATATACAGAACATGCACCCAGAGTTATAGCATGTAGGTTCTCTTCAAGCAGAAAAGGAACATTGACAAAACTGACCACATACTGGGTCATAAAGCAGGACTAAATACATTTCAAATGACCAAAACCATTGAGCATACACTCTATGAGCAAAATACTAGAAATCAGTGGCAAACTAGAAATCAATAATGAAGACATACTAGGCATCCTCAGATGTCGGGAAATAAAAACATATGCTCCCAGAGTTCCCTGGTGGCCTAGTGGGTAAAGGATCCGACATTGTCACTGCCATGGTGAGGGTTTGATTCCTGGCCTGGGAATTTCTGCATGCCATGGACCTGGCTGAAAGAAAAAAAAAAAAGAAGAAAAGAAAAGAAAAAGAAAAAGAAATATTCACCTACTGATTTAGAGAGGTATTCAAATTGGAAAATCAGAAGACATATTGAACTTGAACAATAATGAAATCACTCAACAGAACCCTGAGGATACAGCCAATGGGGTACATAGAAGGAAACCGATAACCTTAAAATGTACATAGAAATTTTTATAGAAAATAAAAAGGCTTCAAATGAAGGAACTAAGCATATATCTCAGAAAGTTAGAAAACAAGGGAAAAATGGAATGAGGAATAGAAGAAAGGGAAGAACAAATACTGAAGCAGTAGATAACAAAAGTCCAGCAGGGATGATAAAACAAGAAGGTAGAGAGTTGGTTGCTTTAGGATATGACTGAAATTGAAAATGATTTGGTGAATTTCTCAAGAACAAAAGAAAGAAGGTGAAAATTAAACACATTAGGGATGCAAAGGGGAACAATTTTTCTAGACCTGGAATACCTACAATGGTTCATGAGAATCTGCTTTAATAGCATATGTCAATTATTTGAGATGAAATGAGACTATTCCTAGAAAATCTAATTAAATACATATATTTAACTCAAGAAATAATAGAAACTCTCAGTTCTTCTAAAGGCATTGAGCTCAATTGTTGAAAATCTTCCCCTAAAGAAAACTGGCCCTGAGATCTTCACTGGTAAGCAACTCTAACCTTACACAAATTCATCCAGAGAAGGAAACAATTCTTTTAGAGAATAAACGTCTCATTTTATTAAGCTAACACAATCTCGGTTGTGAAACCTAACAAGGGCAGCTCTGTCTCACTCAAGAATATAGGTGCAAATATTCTGAACAAAATATTGAACACAAAATCTAGCCATTGGGCAGAATAAACATGTGGACTAGTCTGGTCCATCCATTCCAGGAATGTAAGATTGGTTCAATGTTAGAAAAATCGAAACAATTTTCAGGATTAAAGGAGAAAAAGCATATAAAGATGCAGAGAAAACACTAGGTAAAATGCAACAAATGATTGTCAAAAACCCATTTATCATACAGAGTATAAGAAAATTTTCTTAAGCTGGTGAGAGAATCTTTAAAGAAAACCAGAAAGCGTTATGTTTTATAATGAAATCTTTAAAAACATCCTTTTGTGACAAGATAAGGAGGCCCATTATCTTCCCTGCTGCTGCCAGAGTACCAGCAGAGGGAAAGAAATGAGACATATAAGAATTGGGAAGATAGCAACCAAATTGTCATTCTTCACAGGTGACATGCTTAAGTATGTAGCAAGTCCCACAGAATGTAGAAAAATTAATAGAATCTATAAAAAAAAAGGGTAGCCAATTTACCAGATCCAGTTTCAAACGTGGAAACTCATTGTATCTCTATATAACAGCAAATGAATAGAAAATAACATTAAGCAGGATACATTTTATAATTGCATTAAAAATATCAGTTTACTAGAGATGAGTCTAAAGAGATGTCCAAAGGCAATTGTCTATGAGGAAAATTTACATTAAACTCCATTGAGAATTATTAAAACCTATGCATGGAAGAGAGAGAGGATATTCATGGATTGAAAGATTCAGTGTGGTAAAGATGCCAATTTCTCCCACATTGATTGATAAATTCCCCTGATAACTGGTTCAAGGTGCAAAGTTTCTGTACCTTTTTTTAAGGGGTAGAAGCCAAGGAGCTGATTCTAATTAAGAGAAGCTCAGATCCTCCTGATGGAGAGAAGTGCTCTCCTTCTTCATCTGGGCAACTTCAGAGTCATGACTAGAAGGACCTGGTTCCTTGGAGGACTCAGAAGCTAGTCGACCAGCCCCCATCTGAGGAGATGGCCTGGAGGGATCCCCCGATGGCCACATCCCTTCCCAGGTTCTGCCCAGAGGGGGGTCTGGGAGGGGCTCCCTGTGTTCTCCGCCCCAGTTCCGGGACCCACCGTCCCCTCCTTGGCCACCAGGGGGCGCTGTCCCCTCTATGGAAGGAGGAGACGCAGAGATCCTGGCTGAGGAACCTCCGCGAGACACCCTGGGAAGTCTAGGGTCCAGGGTCATCCAGGAGTCCACGGTCACCCCAGGAAGGGGCAGAGGGGGCCTGGGGCGGGCTCAGTGACCGCCCAGTGACGCCCATGGACCTCGTCCAGGTTCTCAGCACCGGCGGGGCATGCTAACTGCTGGGGATCACGTCCAGGGGCCACAGGCCAGGGAGGGGCGCAGAGGCAGGACCGGTCTGGCCTGTACCCCTGGCTGTGAGTCCCACTGCCCTGCAGAGCCAGCTGCAGGTCGCCGTGAACCCCACTTGCATGCACTGTGCCCGGGCTCCAAGGTGGGCCTGTACCCTCCGGAAGCGCCGACCCGCGCACCAGGGAGGCACAGGGCTTCCCGGGCCGTGTTAGTGAAGGAAGGACCGGGACTGCCCGATGTCCACCCACGCAGACCCGCCAGCACCTCAGTGTTCACACCGGAGCTCTCTGGGTCCCCCCGCTTGACTGGCTGGGTCCCAGTCCTAGAGATGTTAAGTTCAGAAGTTAGGAATGGTATATGGGCATGAGGTTGCCCAGGTACATTTGAAACTTTGGACAAATCTCCAGATGCTCAGGCTGCTGGGCAAGGCCCTGAGGGCCTGCCCCTCCCCTGACCCCTTCCTTGGTTCCAACCATGCTGGCCTTCTAGCTGTTCCTGCAACTTGCCAGGCACATTTGATCACAGGGCCCTTGCACTTGCTGTCCCTTCTGCCAGGAGCACTTCTCCCGAGGCACATGCCCTGGGAACCCCCTCCTCCATTAGGGGTGACCATCCACCTAAGCCAATAGTTGCACCTGCAACCCCTTCCTTTCATAAAGAACTCACATTATATTTTGCCTCATATTATGGTATAACGTGTTGCTTGTCCGGCCTGCCTCACCCACTGGAACTTTGTTCCAGGATTTGGTCTCTGATGCCCCTGCCGTGTCCCCAGGGCCCAGAGCAGCACTGGGCTTCCAAGCTGATCAGGAGCTACTTGTGGAATGGAAGGTGCTTGTTTCTTCTGGGGAAGGAGGGACAATGGCCACAGGGGACAAGTGGACCTGGTATGACCAGTTTTCCTTCTCTTAGGAGAAGATCTGAGTAATGGGCCACAGGTTAGCATTAGGGGTGGGTGTGTCGCACCTGTCAGTGTTCTCGGCATTTTTTGTGTGTTTCCCTAAAGCCCAGCCCCCTCCCCTCTTGACATCCCATCCTGTCAGCATAGAGGAGACCCATACTGGGGTCTCTGGTCTGGAGATTCCTCTCTCCAAGATGTCTCTTCTCTCTTGCGGGGCTGTGTGCTCTGTGTAGGGGGGAGGACTCCAGCTCCTCTGCCCCAGAGGGCCCAGCCTCTGGGCTCTGGCAGGGCCTTGGGAACTGGAATGAGCTGGAATCAGGGGCCAGGGTTCCACCACTTGTGTGACCTTGGCCAGGTCACATTCCCCCAGCCCGTGAAAGGAGAAAAAGATCTTTCCAGACTTATCCATCTGGGATTTCTGAACAATCTTGGGTCTTTACAGGTATGATTGCGACCTTTTAGAGAAGTGACAGCAGTGGCTACTAGAGGGCACTGTTGGCTGGAGCCTCTGTATGAGTGTGTGCGCGCGTGCACGCGTGCGCCAGAGGGGGCACTGCAGGGACACGGGTATGTTGACCAGTAATGAACCCAGGATACCTCCATGTGGCCCATGAGGACAGTCAGGTGAGGGTGGCAACATCCCTGTGTGGGTGACACCCCTGCATGGTGCGCGGGGACCACCTGGCTGGGATCCTGAACTTGGCTGTCCTGCCTCTGGGTCAGCGCCTGACAGGCCCACCCTCCAGTCCCCAGGCGTGGACCCGAGGCCCCTGGGGCTGGTGGAGAGCTGGGCTGGGGCCTGGCCTGTTAGAAGGGACCCAGGTCTGGGGTCTTTCTCTGCTCCCCAAGGCCTGGAAGTGGGGGTGGGGAAGGCCAGCTTCTCCCCTCCGACATGGAGTATCCCTCAGGTTCAAGAGGGCCCCTCATGCGCTGTCTGCTAAGGGTAGGACTGAGGATCACCCACAGAGGGGTCACCCAGGGGCTGCCCACGGGCGTTGCCTCTGAGCCTGGATTGTGGCTGAGGATGCGGGTGGGAAACTGAAAGGCTGGACTCCACAGGCCCAGGGGAAGAAGGCGGCACTGGGCCTGCAGGAGCCAAGCCAGACTGGGGCCCATTGACCAGAAAGGAATCTGGCTGGGATGTCTGACCATTGGAGGCCTTGACTGCAGACCCTGAGGGCTCTTCAGCTCAGAATGGCTGATGCTGAGTCTTAGATGCAGGTCACAGGTCTGAGGCCTGGCTGAGAGGGGGCCCCTCACGATCAAGGGCACGTGAGTGCTGTTGTGGGGAGAACACTGGGCCTTGAGTCCAGCTGCTGGGCTCATTGTGAGTCTGGCAAGTCCTTTGCCCCCTGTGGGCCTCTGTTTCTCCTGTGAAAGCTGAGAGGGTGGGGCCCAGCCTCAAAGACCCTTTCCGGATTTCCTAGTAACCCCTGGCCTCCCTCTGGCTCCTGGGGAACCTGAGCTGGGCAGCCAGGATCTCTGATAGGCCTGATAGCTGAGGCTCTGGGCCCAGGACAAGGGGATGGGGGCCTCAGGCCCTGCCGTTGGGGGTCCTGGGCTGAAGGCCCCCCTACATCTCCCCCACCAGGGGCAGCAGCCCTGGGAAGGCCAGACTGAGGTCTCTGGCCTCAGAAATTGAGGGGCCATATGTGTCTGAGGGGACCACCAATAGGGCCTTCCCACAGCTCCACATGTGCAGACCCCCCCAGACCCAAGCCCACAGCTGCACATGTGCAGACCCCCCAGACCTGAGCCCACAGCCTACTGGCATCTAGTGACACCCCCAGCTCCCCGCCCAGCACCCCCAATCCCCAGCACCTCCCCAAGCAGCCAGGGCTCAGCTCGAAGCCCTGAGCATTCTATTCTTACTGGGAACTCCACACAGGCCAACCTGGCTGGAGGGGAGGGGTCTGAGGACTCCCTGAGGAGGGGCTTCCGGCCAGGTGCTCGGAGGAGGGACTCAGAGGAGCTGGGAAAAGGCCTCAGACCCCCTCTCTGCTCTCTCCCTCAGAGCACAGCAGGGGTCCAGTGGGATAGGTGAGAATGTCCTTTAGGCCCCCTTTGTCCAGGCCCCCGCCCTCCCTTCCCTAGGATCCAGGGGGCTCTCAGCGGTGGGGGCAGTGTGCCCTGCTTTTCTGGAAGTCAGTCTAAAACATGCTCTCAAAGCCTTGAACAGGCATGATCTCTGATCCCTGGGGTAGGGTCAACCCCAAGTCAGTGTGGTGTTGGGAAGGAGGCCAGAGCGTGGGCTGCGTCCTTTGTGGAACAGTGATGCCCGGCAGGACACACTGGGTGTCGTGAGAGCCACAGTTTCACAAGTGTGATGCACGCCCAGGTCACCACACCTGCATGGTGTGCTGTTCAGTGACAAAAGGAAGATATCTATCTCCTATCTATCTATCTATCTATCTATCTATCTATCTATCAATCATCTGTCTGTCATCTGTCTGTCATCTCTCTGTTATCTCTGTGAAATATGAGGCCTGTCTGGAAGGACAGACTCCAGATACAACCAGCACGATCTTCAGGCTGTGCTGGAAACTTCCCTTCTTTGTACTTTTCCCCCATCTTATTATTTCTTTTAATAATCTGGAGAAGCATTTTTGAAAGCTTAACCAGTAGAAACAATGCCTTGGATAATGATGGCCCCGAAGAAACCCTCTCTGCACCTCCAGTGTTGGTGGCCCTGCTCCAGGGGCAGATTCGTCCAGTGTTGGCCCGGTTGGGGCCATAGCTGGGTGGTGGCCCTCCACGTCCGCAGTGACAGCAGACAGCGTGGGTGGGTATCAGACCCAGTGTTGAGAAAGAAAACACTCACAAATGTCATCTATGTGAAGGTCAAAAACAGGCAGAGCTGAAAAGTAGTCGGTTTAAGGGCACACACAGAGGACATAAAACTAAAGGAAAATTAAAGAAATAATGAACCACATTCTGAGCCTGTGAGGTTAATTAACGGGACATGCATATCACGTAGAGTTCATGATTTCGAAATGAACATTCACAGTGTTTTGCAACCATCACCAGAGTTATTATGACTTTTTAAACTTTACAGATGCATTTTCTTTATTTATGTTGGTTTTAACAGTTTACAATTAAAACAGGATTAAACTAGAAGGAAATCCATCAAAATATGAGCGGTGGCTCTTTCGGGTGAAATATGTTTTCCCCCATTTGTTGTTCTGTACTCTTCACGTTGTTTACAGGGTGCAGTTGTTATTGTAAACCGGAAGGCCAAGACCAATTAACTCTATTTTAAGAGGAACTTGGAAAACAAACAAGGTGATTCTCTCTGACGCTGGGCTGACACCTGTGTCCTGTAGCTCATCGACACCCCATTGCCTCCGGCTGAGCCTGGACTTTGGTGGCCCTGGAGGCCCCTGCACCTCTCTGCTAAGATAGCTCTGAGATGGGACACAGATCTGTCCCAGGCCCTGCAGTTCCCTCCCTGGATTATCCCATCCAGTCATACTCGTGTTTGATTAACTTTCTTCCCCTCTTTGGGCCTCTCCTTGGGTTGATTGTTTTTAGCACAGGCTCATGAACTACAGGTCCCTTGGGAGTGTGGGGGAGATGTTTTGCCACCAGCCACTACCTCTTTCTCCCTTGACTTTAATTTCTTGTTAAAGCCCTCTCATGACAACCTTGACAGACAAATTTAAAAAGAAAGTTGAAAGTCCCCTGCAATCCTACTGCTCAATCCAAACAGTGGCTCCTGTGGTCCTCCTGCCATTCCCCACTCCGGCAGCCTCTGCCTGGTGGCTGCATGCTGCTGGTAATCTTATCTCAGGGTTTGTGTTCTAAGGCAGGCCCCGGCTCCTGGGCAGGGAGGGTCTCATGCTGGACTGAATGCCTGTGTGCTTTGCTGTCCCCTGACCCCCGAGTGGTCTTAGATGGGCCTTGAGTCTCTGTTTCCTTAACAAAGGTCTTAGATTAGATCAGTGTGGTAAGCCTTCTGTGAGTCATGGGCTCTTTTCAGCACAAAGCCCTGGACCTCTCCCCATAATGCACATTTTCACAGATACACATCAGAGTTTCTGGAAGCCCTGAGTGAGATGTTCTGAAACACCTCCAGGTTTCCAGGATACCCTGAGGTGGAGAAGTGGGGGGAATGGGGCTTCTTCTTTGTGACCCCCAAATGGTTGACCTCAGAGTCATCATCCACCCTTGCTGGGTGCTGTGCTGAGTGCTTTCCTGAATTATCCCCCAGAATCTTCTCAAAGCCCTGAGGGGTAGGTGCCACTGTCATCACCTCCACATGACAGGGAGACCATGGAGACAGTCACCTGCTCAAGGTCGCACATTTGGTAAGTGGTAGAGCCAGGACTGGAACCCAGGTCTGTCTGGGCCTCAAGCTCAGGCTCTTCCCACAGCTGTTATCCAGGAGGTGATCAGCCGGGTGCCCTGCAAGTTGCTTCCAATGCCAAGAGCACCCGAGAAGCCTCTCAGGTTTCTAAAGCATCTTCATGCCCGTGTCCTTTAAGTGTTCTTCCTGCAGTTTGTGTGGTGGATAGGGTAGGGGTTAACACCTGCCTTAACCCTAACCCTAACTCACCTCTTTGCCTGTGAAGGGACAAGGCTTAGAGGTTTTAAGGAAATGGCCAAACATCAAACAGTCATGATCAGAGCTTGGATTGGAACACGAGTGTTGGGTTCAGTCCCTTTCCTCAGAACTGTCGGGAACCAAGGTTCTGTTTCTCATGATTAGGATCTACCCAACTATCCATCCATCCACCCATCAAACTACTAACCTACCCCTGAACCCACCAATCCACCCATCTACCTGTCCATCAATCATCCATCCATCCTTCTAACCACCCATCCAACTATTAACCTCCTCGTGAACCCACAAATCCACCCAGTCCACCCACTCATCTACCCATCCACCATCCATCCATCCATCCTTCTAACCATTCACCCACTCATCCACCTACATACCCATCAATCACCCACCTATATCCCTGTCCGTCTACTCACCCAACTGCCCACCACCCCTGCATCCACCAATCCACCCACTCATCCACTTAACCACCCATCCATATCTTCCTTCCTTCCCTCCTCCCTCATTCAGTTTGTTTACTGAGAACTTTGAGGTTGCCAGGCACTAGGCTGGGGGTGAGACACAAAGTCTACAGACCCAGGAAGGAGGCTGCACCTCTTCCTTTGTCAATGATTCTCAAGGGGGAGCTGAGGCAGGAGGCAGGCAGGCTGGAGAAATGGCTGGTGGGTTCCTGCCATTTGGGGCTTTGGGTCACTCACTGAATTGGGTACTTGAATTTTTCTGTGGAGAAAGTGAGGAGTGAACTGCTGAGGTATGACATCTGTCCTGTGTCACTTACAGAACTGATAGCTGGCAATGACCCTAAGTGGAGAGTTTAAAAAGAGAGTTCAAGGGAGTTCCCATTGTGATGCAGTGGAAACAAATATGACTAGTATCCGTGAGGATGCAAATTGGATCCCTGGCCTCGTTCAGTGGGTTAAGGATCCGGCATTGCCATGAGCTGTGATGTAGGTTGCAGACGTGGCTCAGCTGCCAAGTTGCTGTGGCTGTGATGTAGGCTGGCAGCTGTAGCTCCGATTAGACCCCTAGCCTTGGGGACTTCTATATGCCATGGGTTTGGCCCTAAAAAGCAATAAATAAATAAATAAAAAAAAACATATATACAAGCTCCTATAGTTCCTATAAATATAATTGGAATGAACAAACTCGATGTAGTGAAGAATGAGTCTTCAAAATAATTTCTAACCTCTTTCTTCCATTCACTGGACCAGGCATTCTGCTAAGGGACTTAGGTACATTCTGTCATGCATTCCTCAATATGGAGACGTGAGGTGGCCTCTAATCTCATCAGCATTTACTAGATCAGAACATGGGGAGAGAGATTAATTGCCAAGATAAATTGTCACCTAAGTGGCAGAGAAGTTTGTCACCTTAGGTCATCCCACCTACACAGACCGTGCTCTACCACATAATCCTTCCTATCCAAAGAACAGGTAAAAACGCTTGAGGTCTATTCTGGTTTGCTTCAGACAGCGCCGCTTTCCACCCCAACTCTGCTGATCCTGGACTCTGTCCCATGCCGCTCAGTTTTTTTTGTAGGAAATTTCGTGTTGCTCTTTGTAGAAATTGCTTAAACTTTTGTCTTTATCTTTTTAACTGTTTGTAGAGGCTCAGGAAACTTCCTGCTTGGGTGTGGAGCTGGAGCTGGGAGAGTGTGGATTTGGTCAGGAGGTAAAAATCCATCTGTCCAAGAGGGACAGTTCCTTATCTTCCCATCAATGTAATCCCCAACCTGCTTCCGTCCTGTCATGGAGGGTAGCAATCAAACAATAAATAGTTGCTATTTTATTTTATTTATTTTTATATTTTATTTTATTTTATTTTATTTTATTTTATTTTATTTTATTTTATTTTATTTTATTTTATTTTATTTTATTTTATTTTATTTTATTTTGTTGTCTTTCTAGGGTTACATCCTCGATGTATGGAAATTCCCAGGCTAGGGGTCGAATCAGAGCGGCAGCTGCCAGCCTCCACTGCAGCCACAACAACGCCAGATCAGAGCCGCATCTGTGACCTATACCACAGCTCACACGCTGGATCCTTAACCCAGGGATTGAACCTGCATCCTCATGGATACTAGTCAGTTTCTTATCCCACGGAGCCACAATGGGAACTCCCAATAAATAGTCGTTGAAAGTGGAATGACTTGGAATGAATATCCTTACTTAAGTGAAATAAAACTTCTGTTCTTCATAATTACCCAATATATACGTAATCATTGTAAAAAAAAAAATCAGCAAAGTCAAATGTACCAGATGAAAACCATCATTACCTATAAGTCCCCCTCGCAGGCAGCCCCACGTAAGAGATGTGGACATGGATTTGGGTGCAGATACAGAGACACAGGCTTGCATGTGGCAGGTCTTGCCTTGTGACCCCCTGGGGATAATGTTATTTTCACAATGCTCTTTGGACCTTCTAGCACACCATTTTTAGAGGGTCGTTGGTCTTAAATCAGTTTACCATTTTGTTTTCTGACAATAAAAGTAGTCCATGTTCTTTGACCAATCAAAAGGCACAGAGGAACATAAAGAAGAAAGTAAACAAACATCTGATCTTGATGACGGGGAGGATGCCAGTCCGTGTGTTGGTGTGTATCTTCCAGACTTTAACCTGCACGCAGTCATGGCCTTTTCACAAGGATGCGCTCAGAGGAGACCTCTTCTTGTCACCTGCCTGTGTCCCCCCCCACCCCACCTCCTGCCCGGTCCTCTGCTGTGGAATCTGTCCACGGTATGTCTGCAAGGCCATGTGGACTTTAGCCTTTCTGAACACATCGTTGTTGGAAACACAGGGCTGACCTCCGCCCCTCTGTGCCCTGGGCGGGTGATGAACTCCCATGAGCAGGGCTGCTGGGTCAAAGGGGGGTGAATCCCCTGTGTCTCCCAGGGGACTCTCAAAATCACAGGGTCTTGGGAAGTCGGGGTTCCTGCGTGGGCCCCCCCCCCCCACCCTTCTGCTCGGTCTGCTGCAGGAGGGGCCTGGGGCTGGGCCTCCAAAACCCCTCCCTCCTGTGCTGACAGGCTCTGTGACCCTGGTCACCCCCTCCCTGGGGGCCTGCTTGCAACGAGAGCAGCCACTCATTCTGAGATCCCTTGGGGCTGGGACTCCAGGACTCTAGGGCACATCATGGAGCTCAGGGAGGATGTGAGGAGGCAGCCATGGGGCAGCATCAGGCCCAGGCCTGGCTGGGAGGGGGCTGCGGGGGTGGGGGCGGGGGTGGGGGTGGGGTGGGGGATGGGGCGAGAGTTCTGCTACCCCCACCTGTGAGCTGCACAAACATCCGACTACGGCCCTGAAACTGCTCTGACCCCACCCCGGGCCACACCTGGCCCTGTTTGTCACCAGTTCCACGCCCCACTGACCACGAGCTCAGTTTCTCTTCCCCTTACTTCTCCATTTTGTCACCCAGAGTTCTGGTTTCAGCCAGCGCAGGGTTAACTTTAGCTTGGGGATTCCCAGGGGTGGCCAGCTGCAGGCAGGGCCACCCTACCACCCACCTCCTTGCCCTGGACTGGCCCCTAGCCTGCTCCCACCTTGAGCCTCCCTGCCCCTCCAGGCCCAGGGCTTCCCTGCCCCTCTGTGCATCCAGGAATTGGAGAGGTTTCCTATAGGATCCAGCCCACAGGTTTCCCCAGGAAGCACTTCTGGAGCAGAGAGGAAGTCTGGGGCCCAGAAAGGGGGATCATCTTGCCCAGGGTCACACAACATGTCAGGCAGGCCTGGGCAAGAGCCCGGGAGGTGACAGCAATGGCTGGGGAGGGTGAGGGTCACTATGGTCCAGGCACATCACAGACACTGGCCCTTTAATCCCCAAGCCCACCCCAATGGGGGAGATTCATTATCAGCCCCCTCCCCACAGATGAGATGAGGACACTGAGCCCACAGAGGGAAGCAAATGGCTGTGGGTGTGGGACCCTCCCTGTCCACCCTGGGGTCTGGGGTCCCACCACAGGCTTCCCAGGCCCTTTGGCCAGGCCCTCCCTTCTCCCAGCCATGGGGTGGCAGGTGGCCACCGGGTCCACCCTGGGCCTCCTTTCTGCTCCCTGGCAGGTCAGGGCTGGAGTGATGGAGGGAGGTCGCCACATGGGCTTCTCTGGCCTGGCCAGCTCTCCACAGGGTGCCCCAGTGTGGCCTCAGTGTCCAGCCACTGGAGGGGGGCCACAGGCTGGGAGGGGGCACTGGGAGGGCCTCTGCCTGGCTCTGCAGTATATGCATCAGTTTCCCTGCCTGTGAGATGGGGTGACAACCCTGGCATCAGCCTCATGGAATCTGTGAGCAGCTTAGTCAGGTACCGCTTGTCCTGTGTTCTATAAATGGTTCAGGACAATGGGCCACTCAACGGTCTCTGGATGCAGTGGCCCTTTGGAATCACAGATCTGATCCAGGGCTGAGGCCTCCCAGGGCTCAGGACACTCCAGCCCATGCGCCAGCCTCACCCAGTGCATCCACACCCTTCCTGCCTCATCCTGCCTGCGGACAGACCGCCATCCACCCTGGAGACCTCCCTAACCTGGCGTCCTCTTCTTGTCCCTCTCTGCTCGGTGTCCTGTCCACATCCCATTCTCCTTTCTCTTTAGGGCAGGGCCGGGCCCTTGGCACCAAATGCAAGGGATTCCTGGGTGGAGAGAGGCGGCTGGGCCAGGACAGGACAGACGTGACCCCTCTGCTCTCCTAGGGTGACTTAGAGGAGACAGATTAGGAAACAGATAGAGATATAAAGAATCATAGTCTGGGGAGGGATAAATTAGGAGTTTGGGACTAACATATACAATTATAAAAATGGGTAATCAGCAGGGACCTACTCAATATTCTGTAATAACCTATATGGGAAAAGAATCTGAGAAAGAATAGATAATGAGTCTATGTAGAAGTGAATCACTCTGCTGTACACCTGAAACCAACACAACATTGTAAGTCAACCATACTCTGATATAAAATAAAAATTACCTTAAAAACCAAGGTGGCATGGGAGACAGGAGTCTGGGGTCTCCAAGGTGGAGGGGTCAGCTGCTTCACTGTGTTGGCCTGCTGAAGGGGGGGCTGCAACCCCCACCTCTGAGCCTCTGCTCCTGCTGACCCACCAAGAGGCCCTTTGTCTCTCCCCCTCTGCCCTGAGGGTATAGCTTCCAGGCCCTGTTCTGAGGCGGCTGGAGTTGCTGCTGCCCCAGAACCCCCTTTGGTGACCCTGTCAGGACCCCAGGAGCCCCCTGTCCTTGTCTTCTCCGGTGATATTTGTTGGTAGGGTAGCATCTTGTTGGTGCCATGAGCCCCAGGCTGGGCAGGACCAAGTCTCCCTGACTGAGCTTCACCCCCGACCTGACCTGAACCCACGGGGAATGGTGTTCACTGTGAAGGTGAACAGTGGTTGATGGGCTGATTGATCATGGCTGGGATGAAAGCCACACTCCCCTGGGCTCACGAGTGGGGGCCCTTGTTCACTGGCCACTGCATACCTCATGTGTCAAGTGACATGGTGCTGTGGCCATGGCCTTGCAGGCCTGGCTCCTGGCTTCCCTGGGCTGGGGGACCTACTGGCAGTGTCCCTTGAGAATAAGATGGTGAAGTCCCACTGGTGGAAGGGATTTTTGTTCTTTTGGGGGTGAACTCAGGAAACTGTGGCTGGGTGCATTGGTCCCCCATCTCTACTCCCCTTGGGACTTTGGAGCCCTGGAATGGCCTGGACACCTCTCTCAGTGGAGAAGGACAGGGAGGAGAGGAGGAGAAAATGGGAGGGTCAGCCTGGAGGGTGCATCAAGGAGGCCTAGGGGATGTTGGGGTGGAGAGTTTGGAAGTCTTGTCACCCACAGGGCAGGGGGCATCAGGCCTCATCCTGCTGGCCCATCTATCACACCTCTTGCCCTGTCTTTGCCCTCAGCATCTCAGCCCAGCCGGGAAGACTGGGCAGGGATTGGGGTACCCCATGTCCGAAACCCTCCTCTTTCCATGGTGAGGCAGGCACTCTCCAGGTCTGACTTTGGCCTTGACTGGGCCAGTCCTGTCTTGCCTGGGGCACAAGGAGCTGAGAGCCTCACACTAGCAGGAGGCCTCACAGAGGCTTACTGGTTGGATGGACAGATGAAAGGGTGATGGGTGAGTGAGTGGGTGAACAGACTGATGGACAGACACATGTGTGAACAGATGGATGAGTGACTGATGGTCTGAGGTCCTGTCCACTGGAGAAGGACCCTGCAAGGCCTTGTAGGGGAATAGGTGCGCTTCTAGGCTCCTCAGTATTACTCCAGACCTGGGGCTCCCAGGGCAGGGATTGTGAGGGTCCCCATTTCTCTCCCCCTCCAATCCCCCCCCCCGAAGAGTCCTAGGTGTGGGGGCAGCAGGTGAGGTGTGATCCACAGTGTCCCGTGTCCCATGTCCCATGTCCCATGTCTGGGCTCCTCTGGGCTCCAAGTGTCTGGCTGTGTCCACCGTCACCCGCAGCTCTGGGCCTGGGGCTTAGAAAGGTTCCTGGGGGCCTGAGGTGGGGGGGGTACGATCTGCACAAACACAAGATTCTGGAGAAGAAGATGCCGCTTCTGACAATTGATTGATGTCAACTCTGCCTGGCCCAGGCCCTGGTGCAGGGGCTTGGGTGGCCTGGGTGCTGGGATACAGGTCCCTTCTCCAGCTGGACTGGCAGAAACTTCCAGAACCAGAGCCACCCCTCCCCAGCCCAGGCAAATGGGAGGCACCTGCTGCCAGGGCTGGGCTAGTTGGGGTTTCCCGGCTATTTTGGGCATCAGGGCCTCTTGGTTTCGCCAGGCCAGCTGCACAGGGCTGAGGGTGTGGGGCCTGTGGGGAGCCCAGCAGTGCTGGTCTGAGGCTGCCTGGGCCCGAGAAGCCCAATGCTAATGGCAACAACAGTCAACCAAGTGACAAGCAAACATTCATTTTCCATCTGACCATTGGTCCTGTCTCTCCAGGGAGTAAGTTTCCATTATCACCAACCCAGAGGCATAGAGGGGACACAGGCCCCCAGCCACCAACCCAGAGTCGGGACTGTCTCAGCCCCTGGCCACCTCTGTGCTCAGCCGTCACCCCTGTGAGACCCGGCCAGCGTCCCCGGCCCTCACCCCGGTTTGTTTTCTCCAGGGCACAAGCCTGCCCTGCAGGACACTACCCACTCTCCATAGGCTGGTCCCCTGTCTCTAGCCCTGAGTTCCCAGCATGCCTGTGTTGCCACTGCTGATGCCCCCTCACACAGAAGGTGCTCAGGAAAGGGCTGCTGAGAGGTGGCTTTGCTCTGGGCAGTGACCACACTGGCCTCATCCACGCAGGGCCTTGGTCTACCCTGGAGCTCAGCTGAAGCCCCTGTCTGACCAGAGACCCCGAGGATGGGCTCGCCAGGCTGGGGTCCCCCTTCCCTCCAAGACCCTCTCTTGGACGGGGCACGGGGGGCGAGCCAGCTTGGGTCTAACTGAGGCTCCCACCCTCCTCCCAGGATGGCCTAGAAACCCCGACGTCTCCCCAGGAAGGCGGGGCCCTGGGTGGCGGGGGTTGCCCATCGCTGAGGACCCGAGGGTGGTCCAGGCTCTGGTGCCCAGCATCGCCTCTCCCCTGACCCCTGTCCTGGTGGTCCTGATTCCTGCCAGTTTCCCCTGGGAAAAAGGCTGCCCAGAGGCCCCATTACATGCAGTGCTGTCACTGGGTGGGAAATGATGTCAGGCCCACATCCAGGCCTCTCACAGGCTGGCATGGGGTGAGCTCACACCAGGGGCTCCAGTCGAGGCCCACGGAGACCAGGAACCCCATGGTGACCTCCTGGATGTGGCCCCTGGTGAGGCCACAGCCCCCATCCTGATGCCTCTATCAGGGCTGGACCCACAGAGCCTTCGATGGCTCTGCATGGCCTTGGGCCTCCCATTTTAACCTGTTACAGTAAGTGTCATTCAGCAAACAGTTACACTGAGCTCAGATGACCAGAATTTATTGCCCACACTTGGACATTTCTGGAAGTGGAAGGGGCACTATTAAAAATCATGCTTGGACAGAGGCACGAACTGGGAGCAAATCCAGGAGGCAGGTCACCCCTGGAGCCCCCCTGGGCCCGGCATCCTGGGGGAGACTGTCCCTGGGAGATGCCTGGCCAAATGGGTTTAGATTTGCTGTGGTTCCCGGTGACCAACTGGCTTTTCAGATAAACCGGTCCAAAGACTGGCCCTGCCCCGACCCACTAACCCTCCCTCTCATCACTTTGTTTGTCCCCAAGGCCCAGGGGGAGTCCCTGCAGGTGACCACATAGAAGCAGAGGTCCCCCAAGCTGCCCGAAGGGAGCATGGCCCCTGGAAACATCACAAAGTCTCCCGCAAGCAGTGTTTTGGGGAAAGACCGGGCCCCCGTCTTCGGATGCTGGTGGGAGTGCTCCTTGTGTGCGGCCGGGAACATCGCCTGCCCCCCCGCCCCCACCTCCCACGCATCCAGCCAGGGAGCCACAGGAGGAGCTCGTTGCCCCATCAGCAGAGGAGAACCTGCTTGGAGACAGGTGGACCGTCATCAGGATATGTCCTGTGTCACTGAGCCAGCGAGCCTGGCAGTGGATAGCTGACTGCTCCTCGGAGGCCCCTGGAAGCTGTATTTTCAAGGCTGTTGGGAACTTGAGTTTAGACCTTTGTGGTTGGTAGTGAGGGTCTCTGTCCCAGGGAGACACAGGCTTGGGGCAGATAGGCTCAGTGAACCCTGTGGGGTAAAGGACATGGGTGTCCCCCTGCCCAGGCCTGGCTGGGTCATGTTCTCTCGGTGACTCTGCTGGCCCCACAGGGGGCGGGGCAGATGGGAGAGTCACCCAGCTCAGCTCAGTAGTTGCTCCCTCCCTCCCACAGGGCTCAGCAGTCACCTCCCACCCCTCCCCTCCCCCAGGGCCCCTCTGTCTCAGTGGAGACTATTGTGGGCTCTGCTTTTCTGCTGTGAAGGAAGCCGCAACCCCCCCTCCCCCACCTGACTCAATTACCTTCCTGAGGCTTGGCCTCCAGGAAGAAGGAGGCCTGGGAAGGAGGGGCTGCCTAGGGTTGCACACCAGGCAGGCCAGGACCAGGCCAAGCCCCCTCCCCTGACCTGACACTCCTCTCTATTCCACAAGGGGCCCACCCACTGTGCACCCTCCCCACCCAGTGCCCTGAGGCCACCAGTCCTGCAGGGGCTGTCCCAGCTCACAGCTCAAGGCTTATGGCTCACAGTGTGGCCCTCATAGTCTTGTCCCCTCTGTGAAATGGGAAGGGCTCTACAGGGACTTCAAGGCTGCTAGAGGGGCTGTGATGAGCGTGGAGAGATGCCCAGTGACAGCTGTGAAATTTTGTCCCTAGTGTGTGAGGAGATGCTCCTTGGGCGGGAAACTGACCTTGGGGATGGAGGACATGGTGGGGTCAATGGTGGGTGGAAACTGACCTGGGGGCTGGAGGATGGAATGGGGTCAGCGGTGATCACGCACCTCCCTGCCACTGCCTGTCCCCCAGTGCTTCAGCTGTTCCAGGGCAGGAGGTCCTGTCTCCTTGCCCCTAGCACCTGCCCCCAGCAGGGCTCACTGAGGGTTTGCTGAATGAATGAGCGAGTGAGTGAATGAATGACCTGTCACATCACGCAGGGCTGAGGAGCCAAGGAAAGAAGCCAGGGCAGGTCAGCCAGCAGTTCAGCCTATGACCCTGGGCAGGTCCCCGGACCCCTGGCCTCCTGTCAGAGCCTCAATTCTCTCCTCCTTGAAATGGGCCCGCATTGCCCACCCTGATTTTCTTAGTGGACTCAGAGGCCACAACTCCCCCTCCCCTTCTCCCACCCCCAGGAGTCAGTATGGATTTAGGAGCCCGGGTGCCCCCCCACCCAGAGGCTTGAGGCTGCCTCCCACGACCAGAGGCTGAGGGGTTGTGTGCATCACCTCCTGGCCCAGCGCAACACAGCTTCCTGAGGAGGGAGGGCGGCCTTGGGATGGGGCCTGGGTGCCCACGGTGCATGTGGCCCTGAGCACCTATGGGACCCTGGGGGAACCTCTGTTTCCTCATCTATGGGGTAATGAGGGATATTAGTGCCCACCTCCTGGGGTGGTCTGGGGGGTCACGGCAGGGGTGGGGGGGTAAAGCGTGACCCTCAGACAGCATGGGGGTTACTGCCCTTGTGGCAGAGAGAGGATATCTGCCCCAGAGCTGGGAATGGTCAGTCCTGTTGAGGCAGAATGCTAACTCAGGTAGTCAGTGTAGGAGCATGGGCTTCGATGCATTCTTTGATGTGGCCATGGACTAACATTTGTGGTTTAAGGGCTCCAGAGAGTAATTCCCCATAGGCCTTGTTTACTATAAGAAGTGTACCTTCCACCACATGGACCTTAATCTCTAACCCACTCCTCAACTGACAGAAAAGGAATGAGAGCAATGGTGACTCAGTCTAAAGGAAGAGAAGGGCAAAGAAACCGTAAAATTTATGGGGCATTTCCACCCCTAAAACCCCTGTTGGACAAGGACTGATATAGGTAACTGGGCAAGGCCAATGGGAGAAAACCACATCTTTCTGGACCCCACCTTGGTAACCCCCTATCTTTTTTTTGATTTTTTTTTTTTTTGTCTTTTGTCTTTTTAGGGCCGCACGTGCAGCATGTGGAGATTCCCAGGTGAGGGGTCTAATCAGAGCTCCAGCTGCCGGCCTACACCACAGTCACAGCAATGCCAGATCTGAGCTGCATCTGTGACCTGTATCATAGCTCACGGCAATGCTGCATCCTTAACCCACTGAGAGAGGGCAGGAATCGAACCCCCAACCTCATGGTTCCTAGTTGGATTTGTTTCTGCCGCGCCCTGGCAGGAATTCCCTTTTTCTTCTATTTTTTTTGTATCCCCCCACCTTTAAGGGATAAAAAGCCCTATAGGACAATAGAGAGCGGGGAGCTCTTCTCCCCGCTCCCTGCAGCCCTAGGAGCTATCTGCTTTCCTTTAATAAAGGCTTCACTTGCTTGCTGCCTGTGTGTTCGCGGAGTTCATTCTTCGACTGCTAAACAAGAACCAGGATTTCAGTAACATTTTTCCTGCATCACTATGATGGAGCAGAACTAGGTATTGTCATTCCAATGATTGAGAAGAGCTGGGAACAGTCCTGCAGTAACTGATCAGCAGTCACTGAGGGGCTCCCTGAGGGCCCCCCCATCCTGCACCCAGCTGAGCCTCTGAGGCACTAAGAGGGTGCAACCCCTGCCCTTTGGAGCCCACCCTCTGGAGTGAGGCCAGAGCCCTGGTTGGGCTAGGAGGCTGGGCAGATGAAGAAACAGGAGCCCTTTTTAGATGCTGCCAGTTTCTGGCTCCTGAGACAGATAAGGAAGAGCAGCCGGAGGGACGGCTCCCTGGGGCCTGCCTGTAACACCAAACAAACGGGGCACGGAAGAGGGGAGGAGAGAAAAGAGGGCCCAGGAGAGGGGACACTGGGGCCAATGAGTTTCAGGTCGAAGAGAACAGGACGTGGTGCTCAAATCCACCCAGAGGCAGAGACTGGGGAGGACACAGAGGGGATAATTGGACTGGGCTTCCTGGAGGTCGCTTGTTACTAGGAGTGCAGGGAGAGACAGAGAGGAGGAGGCGGAGTCCCTGGAGAACTGTCAGAGGGGCAGGAGAGAGGGCCCAGTGGCTGGAGCGAAGGTGTCATCTGAGAAGGGTCCTGGGTGGGGACAGGAGGGATGACAAGGAGGTGGATTGGCTTCGATGTGCCATCTTGGAGGGTCTGGGCCTGGGTGAGGGGCTGCCAGGAGGGGCCACTGTGGTGAGCCCTGGGATGCCTTGGAAGCTGCGGGGGGTGCTCACTTGCTGAGGGTGGTCAGAGGTCAGAGGTCCTGCTGGAGTGCCTGTGTTCTGGTTTAGGGGGCCTCCCCAAGCAGTCCCTTGGTGGGGGTTCACAGGCAGGCGTTCTACTGTTTTAACGCCAGGAAGTACAATCCTCAGGGACAGGTTAGGTCACAGAGGGGCCATCCTTGAGTATGGGCACTTCCTTACTCCCAGGATATTTCTTCCCCTAGGGTCATATCTGTGATCCTGTGATGGCCACGGGGAGGGGCACTGGCCATTCACCTTGAGATGCAAGAGGCTTGAAAGCTGGTGCTGGTCCAGCCCTCTGACCGCTGGCCTGGTGTCTGGGGCCTCCATTACTGCTATAGTGGGACCTGGCAGGGCTGGAACACTTGGGAAATGACTGCTGATTGGCAGAGCTGGATCACTCGTGGGCTGGTCGTGGCTCCAGCCCCAGCATCATCCTGGGCTCCCAGGGGTTCATGGGGAAGGTGACTGGAGTAGGATACAGGTACGTGAACTCAGGGAAATGGGGTGTCACTGAGGTTTCATGGCGGGCCCTGGGGTCTCTGAGAGGCAAAGTACCCCATCTCCACCCCACCTAGCTAACAGCCCAGCAGCGGCATCCTGGCAGGGCGTCTGTCCATTGTGGGGCCTGAGGCTCCCAGATGTCAGGACATCTCAGCCAGATGCCCTTCTGGACACTCCCTGGGAGCCGTGGTGATGTCTTACATTTGGGAGAAAGTGGGAGCCCTAAAGGTTTTAGTTGGGAAAGGGCAGAAGTGGAACCAGGGGTGTCGGCAGGGAAGAAGGCAGCCAACCCGGGGCTCTGGAGGGTCTGGGGGGAGTGCTGGCCATCCTGCTCCTGGGGTTCACACCATCTGCAGCCACCTGAGCTCCTGCTATGCTTGGCACTGGGCCCCCTTCCCTGGACCCCCAGTTCTGAGTGTTTTTCCTCCCAGAGGAGCCCCTGACTGAAGGTGTTGTGACAGTTCCTGCATCTGAGCATTCCCAGGCAGTCAAGGGATTGGGCCTGGGAAGCCACCTGCCGGGCACTCACTCTCTAGGCTTTGGGGCACTGAAGGCTGAGCCCTGCATTGACCCTCCCCCAGACCCCCATAACCTGCACTGAGACAGGGCCTTCAGAAAGAGGCCCTCTCAGTCCCTCCCCTGGGGCCCTGACCCTGATTTTGGACCCTGAGTAGAGGAAGGGACATGAGAGAGATAGCCACTCTGATTTGAGGCCCCTGTCCCCATTGGTCCCTTCATCAGCCCCAGTAACTCTGTACCCTTAGGTCATGAGTCCCAGGGAGGAGGACCTAGGCCCAGGTGGGCTCAGAGCTCTCTGGGGAGGAGGCCAGATGCATGAGGAGGGGCCAGCCAGGGTTGCATTGCTCTGAGGGCAGCCGCGAACCTGGAGTCAAGAGCTGAGCCCTGGGAGTTCCCGTCATGGCTCAGTGGTTAACGAATCTGACTAGGAAACATGAGGTTGCAGGTTCAATCCCTGGCTTTGCTCAGTGGGTTAAGGATCCGGCATTGCCGTGAGCTGTGGTGTAGGCTGCAGAAGTGGCTTGGATCCCTTGTTGCTGTGGCTCTGGCTTAGGCCAGTGTCGACAGCTCCAATTAGACCCCTAGCCTGGAAATCTCCATATGCTGTGGGAGAGGCCCTAGAAAAGGCAAAAAGAAAAAAAAAAAAAAAAAAAGCACTGAGCCCTGGAGTTGGGTGGGTGACTGGGGTTCAGTCCCTTCTGTGAATGTGAGCAGGTCACTCAGGGTCTCTGGGCCTCGAGTCTCCATCTGTAGGGTAAGGATCATATCAGGGTCTTCCTCCAAGGGCGGTTTGATGACTGACAGGTAAGACCTGGAGAAACCCGCCCTTTAGCCAATGGCCAGAAGGAAGCAAAGCCCCAGAGCCAAAGCTGAAATCAAAGTTCTCTCCCCGTGAGCGGAGGAGGAGATGGGGCCACAAGAGGCCAGGGAGAAAGGAGGGGGAGCCTGAGCTGAAGGGCCCTCGGGAGTGGCCCATCCCAAGGACTGGGCAGGACACAGAGGGAGAGGAGCTGGGAGAAGTTTCCCTAATGCCCGGGGGTCTGGGGGTCTGGGAACTGGAGTTGTGATCAGATGAATAAGGCCCCAAGGTGTCCACGTCCTAACCCCCAGACCATCAGTAGGTCCATTATGGGGTGACAGGGATTTTGCAGATGGGATGGAGTTAAGGGCTGGAAGAGGGGCGATTACCCTGGATTATCTCCGTGGCCCCATGCAGGGTCTTTATAAGGGAAAGAGGGAGGCAGGAGGGTCAGAGTGAGGGGACAGGGTATGAGGATGGGAGCAGAGGTCAGAGGGGAAGGGAGAGAGATTAGAAGCTTCCGTGGCTTTGAAGCTTGAGGGAGGGGCCCAGAGCCAAGGACTTGGGACTCTAGAGGCTGGAAAAGGCTTCCAGGAGGAGCTCAACCCAGAGACACCTCAAATTTAGCCTATAGGACTCATTTTGGACTTCTGACCCTGGGACCCAGAGGAATAAATGTGTGTTGTTTTAAGCCTCAGAGTTTGGGTAATTTGTTATAGCTGCTAATTCAGGATCCACAGGAGAAAGTCACCCAGGGTGCCCCCAGCTCATGGGCAACATGCCTGACCACAGCCACCACCCACCCCTCTGACCCCAAGTGCAATGGGGGAGCCACAGCCCAGGGTCCCGGCAAGAAGGGCTGGGGTGGGGTTTTTCACCACATCCCTCATCATCATAGTGTCTAGAGGCCCCAGACTTTGGGGGCCTCACAGTGGCACTAAGTCCCCCCATGGGACCAGTTTTCCCCACTGACATTGAGATGCAAGGGAGGTGACTCCCAGTGGACAAGCCCTAGGGAGGTACCTTTCTGAGCTGCAAACCTGAGAAAGTGTCCCTCGCCTCTTTGTACCCAGGTGGAAGAACCATGAGTAGAGGGCAGCTCGGGAGCCCTGGGACACCCAAGGGGGCCTCAGGCAGAGGTGGGAGTGGTCTTGACTGTCTGGCATGTGCAGGGTAGTGGGGAGCAAGGGTCCACCCTGGGTCCAGAGGCGGGAGCTTGCCTGGCTGCACTCCCGAGGGGCGAAATCAGGGGACTACTGCTATGGAACTACCTCCCCCAGGGTGAGACAGAAGCATGGTGGACTCCCCATTCAGGGGCAGCTGTCCCAGCTTGTGGTCATTGCTGTGTTCTGAGGCTGCCGGGCCTCACTTGTGTTTGTGTCAGCGCCCGGTTCCCATTAATGCTGAGGCCTCAGGTAAAACAAATACCCACTTTTAACTGTGGTACAAGATGCTGGCCCTCAAGGTTGAGCCACTATTTTCCCTCTAGCAAAGGCTTTGCTGAATCTCATAGAGATTCTGAGGCACATACTCCCTCCATGCTTTGGTTCCTGGGGAGCTCAGAGCTCATATTATTTAAGTACTGAACCATCAGGCAGGACTTTCATGCAACAGTTTCCTCCCTGGCTTCCTCCTAGACCTTTCACATCTCTGAACCTGCCATCCGGTGAGGAATAGAGATGGGCCATGGATTTCAGAGCCCATGAAGCCAAGGCTGCTGGAGTGTCCTGGCCCCAGTGGATGGTCCAGTCCTAGGGAGTGACAGGAAGGGTGAGGGTGGGCAGGTGCTGAGCTGGGCAGAGAGGGAGGAGGGCATGGGATTGGGGGCAAGGGTTCCCAGGCTGAGGAAAGTGTGGGTGGATGGAGGGAAAAAAAAATTCGAACTGAACTGAGAAGCTGTTTTGAGGTGGAAAAAAACAGAAGCAGATAATCAATGGGTCAGTTTATTATAGGATGACTTACAAGGTGAGATATGGATCTAGCAGAGAAATGATCTGGAAGCATGAACTCTGCACCACACAAGGACCGTTGGGACAGTTTTATAGTTAGCCTAGGGGAGGGGTGGTTGCTTGGAGACAGGATGTGCATCCCTAAGTCAAGATTTATGGATGGGCAACAGGAAGCTGGGACTATGCCAACGAAGGTTTTCATCAGTGTTTGGAGACTAACAGAGCATAGAGGCCACCTGGTCCTAATGATGATGAAACACTATCTATCAACTACAAAGCCCTGATGACAGAGAAGTGACTCACTGCACAACACAGTCCCGGGTGGGTCAGCAGAAGGACAGGAGAGCCTGTACGGCCCAGCCCATGATGGCATCAGTTATGCTCAGGGCCACATTGGAAAGAAAGGACAACAGGGTCCAGGGGGAGGTATGGAGGGTCCCACTAGGGCAGGCAGGGAGGGAGGGCTCATGTGAAGGTCACCAGCCATGGACAGTTCTGGCCAGGAACGTGGCAGGGGGTGGGCACAGTCCTGTCTGGAGGAGGAGTGGAAGGAAGGGGAGGGCGGAGGACCGATGTGTCCTGGCCAGTTTCCTGGGAGATACCTTCCCTCCTCTGCCGATCCCTAGAGTCCGTGAGCCTCTCCCCTTGGATTACTTTCCCAGTGGGTGCCTAGGATTCCCCACCCACCCCCAGAATCCTGGAGAGGTTGTGAATTAAATGTGAAAGACAGGAGTTCCCATTGTGGCTCAGGGGTTAACGAACCCAGCTAGGATTCATGAGGATGCGGGTTCGATCCCTGGCCTTGCTCGGTGGGTTAAAGATCTGGCATTGCTGTGAGCTGTGGTGTAGGTTGCAGATTGCGTTTCAGATCCCACGTTGCTGTGGCTCTGGCTTAGGCCAGCGGCTGTAGCTCCAATTCAACCCCTAGCCTGGGAACATCAATATGCCATAGGTGTGGGCCTAAATAAATAAATATGAGAGACAAGAGAAAAAATGAGCAGACCACATGATTTGGGGGGGGGCGGGGGTTGTGTTTTGCAGCATGAGAAAGTTCCCAGGTCAAGGATAGAACCCGTGCCACAACAGTGACCCAAGACACAGTAGTTACAATGCCACATTCTTAACACCCTGAACCACCAGGGAGCTCCATGCACTCTTTCTTTTTGGCGGGGGGAAGGGAGGCCACAATGTGCAACAGATTGATGTGGGATTTCAGATCCCAGACCAGGAATTGAACCTGGGTGGCAGCGGTGGTCTAACCATTAGACCACCAGGGAACTTAGCATGACTTCTGAATGGCAATAAGGACATTTTATTACCAGTTGTTTGGTGCAGGGAAAGGGTTGGGGTGGACCCGGGTGGGACAGGGAGAGACCCTTATGGGATCCCATTGGCAGAGTCTCAATGCCCTAATCTTGGGGGCTTTGGGCCCGCTGTTTGGCCTCGTCAGGTTCATACATCATCATACCTCGACCAGCCCCCCTGTGCTCCCCAGTGCTGCTGGCATCAGCCATGATCTCTCATCCTTCCAGAGGCTTCTGTCTGCCTGAAGATGCTCCATCCCCAAGACCCTCCCCTAGTCCCTCCCCTGTGTCCTCATATAGGATGGCATTCTGTACTGGTTTCACACTTCCCTCCCTTGGAGAGGGGTTTGCTTGCCTCAGTCGCAGACCATATAGACCCCAATGCAGGCAAGGAGCTCAGACATGACTCTGGGGACCATGAGGAGGCAGGGGAGTGGGTGCAAGGGGCTGGGGGCTGGCAGGGGGCACACAAGAACACTAAGTATAGGGACATGCCAGAGGTCTCCACCAAAATATACACTGGCATGATCTCAGTGAGAGTGAAACTACCCCTCAAGGGAATATGAAGACTCTATTGCTCACAATCCAAGGGAGAAGTTCTCCTGGAGAAGGCCAGGGTGACAAGAGGCATAGCAGGACTGTCAACGGTAGCATTTCACCAGTGCCCAAATGCATTCCAAAAGAGTCAAAAGTCCAAAAGAGTGAGGATTGCATGCACCAGAGAGATTCAATCCCAGTCTGAGTTAAAAAGGAAAATTAAAAAAAAAAATCTATTTAATTTCAAATCCTGCCCAGAGAGAAAGTAGAAAGTAAAAGACTCACCAAGGACAGTTCGATGGGTCCCTTCACCGAACATATCGCACAGTGATACAGCCTCAAACATAAACCTCCTGTCCCAGGCCCCTCCACCCATGTCCCGGCTGAGGGCCACCTGCAGGTGGCTGGAGGCTCACAGGCCGCCCCTGCCACGGGGGCTGGTCTGGGTCTGGGAGGGTGAGGGGGGTGCCCTCTCCCCACCTGCACCTTCACCCGTGGGAAGGGGGGAGCCGTCCAAGCCCAGGCAGAGGAGGGGCAGCAGGGAGGTCTGAGTGTCCCCGCCTGTCCCAGGCCCCTTCCTCTCCGGGTCAGCAGCTTGGAGAGATCCTGATGGGAGCGTGAGGAGCCCTTCAGGGCACGGAGGGGATGGAGCTGTGCCCTCTGCAGAGGGGACCCCCGAGAGTTCTAGACACTCCACTCGGCCTCGAGGCACAGCTACCGTGGCCATCTCTGCAATAGCTGAGGGCTCGCTCTGCGTGTGTGCGTGCGTGCGTGCATGCGTGTTTGTGTGTGTGCCTGTGTGTGTGTCTCACAGGGCAGCTGTGGGATCCTGAGGGAGCGCCTAGGACAAGGTCCCGCATCCCATGCTGAGCTCCTCCAAGTGCATCATTTCCCAGGCAGACCCATGGCGGAATCCCAGAGGCAGAACCTGGACTTGGAGGTCGCGAGGCCTATGGACACTTGGACGTTAGGCAGTGGTGGTGGGGCCAGGCGTGGGCTGGCTTCTGAGGGGTCGGGGAGAGCAGAGAACTGGCCATTGTCCCAGGGGCCTTGCTGCATCTGGGACCTTGGGACACACGCGGGTGGAAGGCTACCTGAGGGGACCGAGGGATGAGGGAGCAGGGTCTCGGGACGAAGGGCCCTGTGGTACGTGTGACAGGGAGGGCCTGGGGAAGGGGCAGAGGGTGGTGTCCCCGGGGCGGTCGGAGCTGGCTGTGCCCCTAAGGATGGGGCTGGGGGTGGGGCTCTAGGACGTGGTGAGTGGGCGTGAGCAGAGTGGTCACGCTGTACATGTGGGTCGTCCTGAAATGGACAGAGGCCCTCAGAGGGGGACACTGTCGAGTGCTGAGCTATCGTCCTGGGGTTTCGGGGAAACAATGCATGAGTGGCTGGGCCAGTCAGGGGTGGACAAGGTCCACACGGAGGAGGGAGCCTGGGGGCCCGGGGGAAAAGTGGGCAGCCTTCCACTCTGGCGGTGGCCCCACGCCCCTGGTTCTAGAAGGTCCTCAGGGGCGTGGAGGTGACCCCCCTCGCTGGCACATGCCTCAGGCCTCCCCCCACCCCGATTTCCCCAAGGCCAAGGGGGACTCTCTCCACCTTCGAGGATGACCCCATGCAAGCCCGAAAATGGGTAGACACAAGTGAGCGGAGAGCATGATTTCTGAATGACAAGGAGGACGGTTTATTGGGAGTTGACAGGTGCAGGAGGAAGGGCTGGGCTGGAGCAGGGTCGCGGGGAGACCCTCGCGGGGGTCCTGTGGCTCCAGGCCCCTGAGGGTGGGGGCCCAGGGACCTAGGCGCACTCGGAGGGCGTCACTGTCTTCTCCACATTGGTCCCCTCGTGGGTGACCTGGCAGGTGAAGCCGCTGGAAGATTTCCAGTCACTGGCGGACAGGGCCAGGTAGCTGCTGGCCGCGTACTTGTTGTTGCTCTGTTTCGAGGGCTTGGTGGTCTCCACGCCCTTGGTGATGACGGTGCCGCCTGCCTTCCAGGTCACCGTCACGGCGCCCGGGTAGAAGTCACTTATTAGACACACCAGGGTGGCCTTGTTGGTGTTGAGCTCCTCAGTGGAGGGCGGGAAGAGGCTGACCGTGGGAGCGGCTTTAGGCTGACCTGGGGGTCGGGGAGAGACGGGAGGTCGTTGGCTCAGTGTCCATCAGGAGAATCCCCTGCGCAGGCGATGGGGACACAGAGTCCCAGGCTGAGCCTTGTCCCCCTGAGGTCAGGTCAGCCACAGGTGGGGTCACTCACCTTGCGTCCGAGCATCTCAGAGCCCGAGGCCCGGAGCTGGGGGCCTGCTGAAGTCTCCAGCTCCTCCTCAGGCTCCCATGTCCTCACCCTCCCAGCCTCGCTCCCTCGTGCTGCCTGGAGCCTAGCCCGACCGAGGTGCCCTCTTCCCTCGGCAGGTCTGTCGGTCCCGGGCATCTGTCTGTCGGAGACCACCCCCCCGCCCCCGTCCGAGGTCTTCCTAGGGGAGGACATTTCTGTCCCCTCTTGAGCCTCTCCGCCCTTTCAGGGAGGGGGCACAGGCTCCCCGATGCCACCGTCACCACAGCCCCGACCCCACCGCCCACAGAGGACCGTGTCCAGGGCTGCCAGGGGGCAGGGGCCTTGGGTCCTGGGGCGGGATGCCGGCCAGGCCCCCGGATGAGGGTTTTGGGTGTCAGTGCATTTTCTGTGCTGAGCCTGGGTCTGGGTCTGTGCCTGTTCGGAGGGCCCCTTGTTCAGGGAAGTTGTGCGGAACCCAGTATAACTGCCAGGATCAAGCATCTGCCTGGCGGGGGCCTCTATCTGTCAGCTGCCCCTGTGAGGAGACCCTCCCCGCCCACCTGGGGTGCCTGCTCTGGGGTGTCCTCCCTGCTGGGAGCACGAGGGGGACCCAGCCCGCGGAGGCCACGTTCTCCAGGGACACTCCCTGCCTCCCTCACTGCAAGTCCCTAGGCCCAGGGGCCCCTCAGTCCCTCAGGGTCCTCACAAGGACCCTGGGCCCACAGGGCCCAGGAGGAGTCCCCGGCACCGTCCGCCCCCTCCCAGCGCCCTTGTCACCTCCCTGGACCTGGTGTCCCTGCCTGAACTCCCCACACCCTGTCCTCTGTCCCTCCTTGTCCTCAGACCCCAGGGCTGCAGGCTCTGAGTGAGGAGCTTTGCTCCCAGGGTCCCTGGGGCAAGGGTTCCTTGGGCAGCGCCCTTGGGTCTCAGAGCCTGGCCCTGGACTAGCAGCCTCCATGTCTGCCCTTAGCTGGACCCTGTGTCAAGAGGGCGGGTCGGGCTCGAGGGGCTGAGGAGCGTGGCCTAGGGGCCTCCTCTTCGGACCCCACCGAGGTTCAGACCTCAGCCCCAGTCGGAGGAGAACGGAGAGAAGATCGACCCAGATTTCACTCGGATCCCCAAGGAGGAGAGAAAAGGGGAGACTCACCGAGGACGGTCAGATGGGTCCCATCGCCGAACGGAACACACAGTGATACAGCCTCAAACATAAACCTCCTGCCCCCTCCACCCCCCACCCCAGGCCACCTGCATCTGGCTGGAGGCTCACAGGCCGCCCCTGCCACGGGGGCTGGTCTGGGTCTGGGAGGGTGAGGGGGGTGCCCTCTCCCCACCTGCACCTTCACCCGTGGGAAGGGGGGAGCCGTCCAAGCCCAGGCAGAGGAGGGGCAGCAGGGAGGTCTGAGTGTCCCCGCCTGTCCCAGGCCCCTTCCTCTCCGGGTCAGCAGCTTGGAGAGATCCTGATGGGAGCGTGAGGAGCCCTTCAGGGCACGGAGGGGATGGAGCTGTGCCCTCTGCAGAGGGGACCCCCGAGAGTTCTAGACACTCCACTCGGCCTCGAGGCACAGCTACCGTGGCCATCTCTGCAATAGCTGAGGGCTCGCTCTGCGTGTGTGCGTGCGTGCGTGCATGCGTGTTTGTGTGTGTGCCTGTGTGTGTGTCTCACAGGGCAGCTGTGGGATCCTGAGGGAGCGCCTAGGACAAGGTCCCGCATCCCATGCTGAGCTCCTCCAAGTGCATCATTTCCCAGGCAGACCCATGGCGGAATCCCAGAGGCAGAACCTGGACTTGGAGGTCGCGAGGCCTATGGACACTTGGACGTTAGGCAGTGGTGGTGGGGCCAGGCGTGGGCTGGCTTCTGAGGGGTCGGGGAGAGCAGAGAACTGGCGTTGTCCCAGGGGCCTTGCTGCATCTGGGACCTTGGGACACACGCGGGTGGAAGGCTACCTGAGGGGACCGAGGGATGAGGGAGCAGGGTCTCGGGACGAAGGGCCCTGTGGTACGTGTGACAGGGAGGGCCTGGGGAAGGGGCAGAGGGTGGTGTCCCCGGGGCGGTCGGAGCTGGCTGTGCCCCTAAGGATGGGGCTGGGGGTGGGGCTCTAGGACGTGGTGAGTGGGCGTGAGCAGAGTGGTCACGCTGTACATGTGGGTCGTCCTGAAATGGACAGAGGCCCTCAGAGGGGGACACTGTCGAGTGCTGAGCTATCGTCCTGGGGTTTCGGGGAAACAATGCATGAGTGGCTGGGCCAGTCAGGGGTGGACAAGGTCCACACGGAGGAGGGAGCCTGGGGGCCCGGGGGAAAAGTGGGCAGCCTTCCACTCTGGCGGTGGCCCCCCGCCCCTGGTTCTAGAAGGTCCTCAGGGGCGTGGAGGTGACCCCCCTCGCTGGCACATGCCTCAGGCCTCCCCCCACCCCGATTTCCCCAAGGCCAAGGGGGACTCTCTCCACCTTCGAGGATGACCCCATGCAAGCCCGAAAATGGGTAGACACAAGTGAGCGGAGAGCATGATTTCTGAATGACAAGGAGGACGGTTTATTGGGAGTTGACAGGTGCAGGAGGAAGGGCTGGGCTGGAGCAGGGTCGCGGGGAGACCCTCGCGGGGGTCCTGTGGCTCCAGGCCCCTGAGGGTGGGGGCCCAGGGACCTAGGCGCACTCGGAGGGCGTCACTGTCTTCTCCACATTGGTCCCCTCGTGGGTGACCTGGCAGGTGAAGCCGCTGGAAGATTTCCAGTCACTGGCGGACAGGGCCAGGTAGCTGCTGGCCGCGTACTTGTTGTTGCTCTGTTTCGAGGGCTTGGTGGTCTCCACGCCCTTGGTGATGACGGTGCCGCCTGCCTTCCAGGTCACCGTCACGGCGCCCGGGTAGAAGTCACTTATTAGACACACCAGGGTGGCCTTGTTGGTGTTGAGCTCCTCAGTGGAGGGCGGGAAGAGGCTGACCGTGGGAGCGGCTTTAGGCTGACCTGGGGGTCGGGGAGAGACGGGAGGTCGTTGGCTCAGTGTCCATCAGGAGAATCCCCTGCGCAGGCGATGGGGACACAGAGTCCCAGGCTGAGCCTTGTCCCCCTGAGGTCAGGTCAGCCACAGGTGGGGTCACTCACCTTGCGTCCGAGCATCTCAGAGCCCGAGGCCCGGAGCTGGGGGCCTGCTGAAGTCTCCAGCTCCTCCTCAGGCTCCCATGTCCTCACCCTCCCAGCCTCGCTCCCTCGTGCTGCCTGTAGCTGAAACCCCAGTCCAGGCCTTCTGGCTTGAGCTGTAGCCGAACAAGTCGTATTCCTGGAGGCAGCTGCTCCTGCTGTTGGGGCCCTTCTTGCTGGTCACCCCAAGACCAGCCACCTCCCCCACAGAGAAAGAGGGTCCAATCCTTGATGCTCGTAGGGCAGGGGGGAAGCAGCCCCCAGAGAAAAAAAGTGACTTTCTTGGGATAGCAGAGGACAGGACGGCTAGGAAAGGCATGAGAACCACTTAACCTAGGATGGTGAACTGGGTCCCACTGCCAAAAGAATACCATGCTGACTGAGGCTCGAAGAAAACCCTGTTGGGACTAGCACCTGAGTCCTGTCCCCTGGGGCCGGGCTGGATCAGGGACAAGATGGGCGTTACGGGCACAGGGCTGCAGCAGGTAGGGCTGTGTTCTGGTGGTGCTTGGATGAGTAGGCTAGCCCACCAGAGGCCAGAGCAGCCCTGGGCGGGCCCGTGGTCTGGAGGTGTCCCCATGCCCAGGCCCATGTGCCGAGGCAGGCATGACCCACGCCTTGGAGTCACCCAGTGTGTGACCCCCTCCCCCATTCTGAGACTGTCCTGATGGATGATGCTGAGAGCCACATGCCCTTAGGTGGCCATGTGGTGATGGACAATGAGTCCTTAGCTGGCTCAGACCCTCCTGACCACTCCTGGCCTCATTTTAGGGACTCTGAAGGTTTCTTCCCCCACAATTTCCCGCAGACAGCTTCCTTCCTGGGCCTGTGGACACTAGATTATTCCTGACCCCTGGTGCCTCCATGTGGAAACCCCCTATACCATTGTCTCCACCCACTGAGACAGTTCAGTTCCTCTCCTTTCATGAAGCCTTCTCTGCTCTCTCAGATCACTGTCTTTCTGTCCATCTGTTTGTCCTTCTGTCCATCCATCCATCATCAATTTATCCATCATCTTCCATCCATCCATTCATCCATCCATTCATCCATCATCCATCATCCATCCATCTGTCCAACAATGTCTTCCAAGCACCCATATTCTGGGCACCGTTTCATGTCAGGACATGTGCAGGAGCCCTCTCCTTCCCACCCTCAACTCCTGGAAATCTCTCAGGTCAAGGCCAACAAGGCCCTCATCCCAGTGAAGTTGGAGATCCCTCTCTGTCCCCTGTGTTCTTCCACTATCTTCTGACCCACACTGTGCTCTCTGACTGCCACCCTGGTGTCTCGGCATCTCTATTTCCAGTCCTGACCTCTCTTTTTGCCTCTAGATTTATGCTCCTTCTTCCTCCTGAGTGCATCTCTGCTTGCGTGCCCTGTAGAAACCTCAAACCCAACATTCCCCATCTAAATTCCTCACAGTTCCCTGCAAACTTGCTTCCTCTCATTGTCTTTACTTCAATAGAGCTCTCCCCAAACCAGAGGCCTAGAGTCATCCCAGAATGCGTTCCCCTCATTGAATCACTCTCTGTGTCCTAGACTTCCTATTGTAACACAAAAATACCATTAAAATACTTAGAAAAGGAAAAAACACCCAAGTCATGCTCTGAGAGTTATGGCAAGAATCCACAGGCTTTGCCAAATCTGATTTTATCTCCCAATGTAGTTTATCTGAGTCGGGAGGTAACCTGTGGCATTGGGGCCAACATTTTCATCTCAGCAGGAGGACTATTTGGTCATGGTTATCTTTAAGATGTGCACGTAAATTTTTTGAAACAAAATTAAACAGAATAGCAATATAAATTCAACACAATTCTGATTTGAAGAAAGCAAACATCCAGTCTTTTATTAAGTTAATTATCTAAGGAAACATCCGCAACTTGATAAAGAGCATGTCCTGAAACATAGCAACATTCACATGTAAAGGCAAAATCGACTTAAAGGCTAAGGTTCCCACTCTTACTTTTATTGTGTTCTACAGATTTGACCCAATGAAAGGAGATGAGCGGGGGTGGGGGTGGGGAGAGTGTGAGTGTTAAGAAAAATTCGATAAAATTATTCTTTACAGACAAAGGGCTAGTCTATTAAAGAAAACCCCAGACAGTCAGCTGAAAGACTCTCAGAATTAACACAAGGGTTAACTAAAATGATTGAATACAAGAGCAATAGGCAAAAGTGAGTAGGTTCCTTTTATGCAAACAGTAAGCACTGAGGCGATGAAATTGTGGAAACACTGACGACTTCAATAAACATCCTGTTAAAAACCCTGGGAATAAACTCACATAGAATATGCAAAATTGGCATGGGTAAAATATTACACAACTTGACAAATGGACACAATAGCAAAGACATCAATTCCCCACAAATGAATCTATGTACTTTATGAAGTATAAAGTATTCCACATCACCAAAGGAATAACTTTTGAAAATTAGTAAATTGATTTTAAAGTCTAACAGTAGAACAATGGCAGAGAATAGACAGGACTATTTTGAATGAAAATAATGGAGGCTTTGTTCTATACCAGGCACCAAAATCCACAAAGCTAAAATAATTAAAAGAGCGTGGAACAGGAATTGATCATTAGATCAATAAACCAGAGAAAAGTTGTGATAAATCAATGATTTGGTGTTTGATAAAGTTGCATTTGAATTCAACAAATATACAACCATTGGCTCTCCATTTGGAAAATATATAAGGTTATATTCCTGCCACACAAAAACAAACCCCAGGCAAAGTAAAATCAGACACCAAAACAATGGACAGTACTTGAAGAAAATAGGAAAAAAACACTAAAGTAGAAATGTGTTTCCTATGTTGGCCGCAGATTACAGACACAATCAAGAAAAACAACCAAGCTGAGGTATAAAAACTAAAAAGGCTTTCTTGTGAAAGACCCCACAAACAAAAGCATAAAACAGATCAGGGAAATTTTTTTGCAGCACAAATACTTAATGAGGAATTACTATTCCAAATAGATGAAGAGTTTCTATAGCTCTCTAAGAAAATACAACCAACCAAAACTAAAACCGGAATAAAAACACCCAGGCAAAACTATGACCGGTAAATTCATAGGAGAAATAAAATCAGTCAATAAAAATATAAAAGGAAAATAAGTTTCACCAATGATCAAATAAAGAAATGATGATCATTTTTGTTCTTATTTTTTTTTTTGCACTCTTTTTTTTGGGCCTCACCCACGGCATAAGGAGGTTCCCAGGCTAGGGGTCCAATTGGAGCTATATAGCTGCCGGCCTACACCACAGCCACAGCAAGACCAAATTTGCACTGTGTCTGCGACCTACCCCACAGCTCACTGCAACCCTGGATCCTTTACCTACTGAGTGAGGCCAGGGATTGAACCCGAAATTTCATGGTTCCTAGTCAGATTTGTCTCCACTGCACCACGACAGGAACTCCTGTTCTCATTTTTTGCTTGTCAGATACGCAAAATAGAAAAAGATCCACCTGTCACATTATTGGCAAGGGTGGAGAGGAAGAGGCACTGTCATTTGCTGTGGTGAGTGTAAACTGGAATAGCATTTTGAGAAGCCCATTGCTACTACCTATGAGAATATCAAAGCCTGTCCTCTCTGTCTAGCCAACCCACTTTTAGGCAACTATCCCGCGAGGAGACACTAGTACATTTTATACATACATGGCATTTGCACACACTTGGGGATTTCCTTGTAGCCGTCTCTTGTAATTTGTATTTTTATTTTATTTTTTCATTTTCATTTTTTATTTTTTTGTCTTTTTGCCTTTTCTAGGGCCGCTCCTATGGCACATGGAGGTTCCCAGGCTAGGGGTCGAATCGGAGCTGTTGTTGCCGGCCTACGCCAGAGCCACAGCAACGTGGGATCCGAGCCATGTCTGCGACCTACACCATATCTCACGTCAATGCTGGATCCTTAACCCACTAAGCAAGGCCAGGGATCGAACCCACAACCTCATGGTTCCTAGTCCGATTCATTAACCACTGAGCCATGACAGGAACTCCTTGTAATTTGTATTTTTAAATGGAAACAATCTAAATGTCCATGCAAAGTGGAATGGTTAAAAGCATTCTGGTTCAGGGAGTTCCTGTTGTGGCTCAGCAGAAATAAATCTGACCAGCATCCATGAGGATGCAGGTTCAATCCCTGGCCTTTCTCAGTGGGTTAAGGATCTGGCGTTGCTGTGGCTGTGGTGTAGGCCGGCAGCTACAGCTCTGATTCAACCCCTAGCCTGGGAACCTCCAAATGCTTCAGGTGTGCCCTAAAAAAGACGAAAAAAAATCCACACAACCCCCCAAAAACCATGCTGGTTTACCCAGACGTTGATGTCTTACAAAGCCATTCCAAGAACATGGGAGATCCATATGGGCTGATACAGAAAACGTCAACAGATTGTTTAAAAAACTAGTTGCCGGCTAATAGGTAGAGCATGACCTCCCTTTTGAAAAACTAAATCCCAATGCTAATTAGATACGTGTGTGTGTGTGTGTGTGTGTGTGTGTGTGTTTTACGGACATACACACACAGGAGGAGGGCTGGAAATATATAGACCCACCTGACGATGTCTGTCTCTGGAGAACGGGTTTTAGCATAAGATATGGGCAGGGGTGGTAAGTAGAAACACTCAATTTTTACTATTTTTTTTTTGGCTTTTGACTTTTTAGGGCCGTATCTGAGGCATATGGAGGTTCCCAGGCTAAGGGTCCAAGTGGAGCTGTAGCTGCCGGCCTACGCCAGAGTCACAGCAACGCCAGAGTGCTGTGTCTGCAACCTACACCACAGCTCACAGCAACGCTGGATCCTCAACCCACTGAGCAAGGCCAGGGATCAAATCCATATCCTCATGGATACTAGTTGGGTTTGTTAATCAGTGAGCCACGATGGGAACTCCTCAATTTTTACTTTATATACTTCTGTGTTGAATATTTTTTTAAAGCACAAATTACTTCTGTGTTATAATTATTTTAGAAGCTAAAATGAAATATATCTTCTTGTGAACATTTTCATAACTATGGAAAATTATAAAGCCAAAATTAAAATTAAGCAAAATCCCATCAGCCAGAGACATATCACTGACATTTTTCTGTATTTTCTGGCAGGCTTTTTAAAATGCAAACGTACTTTAAACCCAATTTCAGAAACACAATTTTGGAGGTTTGTGTAAGATTCCTTATGATGGCTATTCCATGCTGTATTTAGCCACACCCTTTCTGCTGGGTTATTTAGGTTACTTCCAGTTTTCTCCCATCATTAATAATGTTGGAGTTCCTGCTGTGGCTCAGTGGTTAATGAATCCGACTAGGAACCATGAAGTTACAGGTTCGATCCCTGGCCTCACTCATTGGGTTAAGGATCCAGCGTTACCATGAGCTGTGGTGTAGATCCTGCGTTGCTGTGGCTCAGATCCTGTGTTGCTGTGGCTCAGATCCTGTGTTGCTGTGGCTCTGGCGTAGGCTGGCAGCTGTAGCTCCGATTCGACCCCTAGCCTGGGAACCTCTATATGCCGTGGGAGTGGCCCTAGAAAATGCAAAAAGACAAAATAATAATAATAATAATAATAGTAATAATAATAATATCGTTGAAATAACAACAAAGAAGATTAATGATGAGTTCTTGTTTGTAAACCTTTGGTTACATCTTTGATTATTTTCCCCCCTTGGGATGAATCCTTAGAAGTGGAATTACATAATTTAAATATATATGTGTTCTTTTATGACTCACTGCATATTGCTAAAATGGGTATACATTTTAGATTTCTATAGACAGTCCATGACAGTACCTGCTCCTCCTCATCTGCCCTCTGGTGCCACCACTTTAAATTCACTTGCCAACTCCATAGGCCCTCTTGCTACCTGGCCACCCATCGACTTTCCACTGCCTCTTCTCCATCATCTAATCTGGCCTCACACTGGTCGCTGCTTTGGAGCCATTTTTCCAAAACACAAACCTGGTTCTGATGGTCCCCCACTTAAATCCCTCAGTGACCCCTCCTGGACCCCAGGATAAAGGGTGCGTTGTACAAGACCCTGGAGGTCTGCACCCTGTTCTCCCCAGTTCTGAAAGCTTCCTGCTGGCTTCTCCCTTTGCCTGGAGGAGCGACCCGCGTCACTAGGTCAAAGCCCTGGATCTGTAAGACCAGCTTGGTATCCTCCCTGCCATCTTATTGCTCTGAAAATGGTCCATGGGTCTGCCCCACATGTAGATATGACCCCCTTGATTCAGGCCTGGCTCCAGGAAACATTTAGGACCCCTGTTGAGGAACTGACCTCCTTGGGGGAGACTGAGCCAAGCTCTTGCTCCCTTCTCTGGGCACATTACAAACAGCCTGTTCCCTTGGAGTGCTTCTTAAAACACATAATAATATATGTCGTTACATAATATGTCAGTATGTCACTGACATACTAAAATAAAATCAATACCAACAATACACACCAGACAAAATGCCAACACTTCAAATAAAGCCAGCATCTGCCTAGGCCCATCCCCTCCGGCTGATTTTCTGCTCATGGCCGCCGTCCCATTCTGTCCTTCATGCCTGGGCCCCATCAAAGGGAAGCCCACACCCCCTGCGCCATGACTGCTTCGGCCCCTTACTGGTTTTGTGGGCTCTGCAGGCTGCATCCCGTTGGGGTTTCCATGCTGGGGTCCTGCTCTGGGCAGTACTGCCACTACCATCAGGGGCAGCAGGCCTTGGGATCCCGTCAAGCCCTGCAGAATGAGAGGCCAGTGCTGCCCAGGGACAGAGCTCTGTCCCCTGGGGTCTTCACAGCCCACCTAGCCTGGCCTGGGCTTCATCTGCCCTCAGGGTCAATGGCACCTCCAGCTGACTGCTGAATAAGTTCCCTGGACGGGTTGGCAGCTGCCCCTGCTGGCAGTGGCCATCTCAGTGCACCCCTCATGGCCCTGTCCTCTGCCTGGGCCGTCTCTGTCCCTGCCCTCAGCTCCTGGCCCCCTCAAGGGCCCATGGCCCTTACTCCTGGGGCCTCTCCCCAAATGGCATCTACCAACTGCCCTGCTGTGGTTGGGATCCAGGGCTCAAGGGCTTCACACCAAATCCAGCCCACCTGTCCCACCCCTGGGGCGCTGGATGGGGCACATCTGTTCTTGTTCCCTGTTCAGCAGGGCCATCTCTAAGCTGTGACGTCCTCTCCCTGGGGCCTGGGGGCGCTGTGGAGGGGGGCGAGTGCCCAGTAGAACAGGAGTCACTGGGGCCTGAGTTCAGCGGACTAAGGCCTCTCTGTGACAGCTGATAGTCCGGCTGCCTCTCTCGCTGTGACTCGCTGGCCTTTGTCTCTGACCCAGGATCCTGTGTCTTCTGCCATCACCAGCAGGCTTATCTTTTGGCTTGTGGGTGGGAAGAAATCCCAGACCCTCCCCAGCTCTTGATAATGATGGGAGGTGGGGAGAACGAAGTTGATGATGGCGATCAGGACCTCACAGTTTGACCTAATTCAGAGAGCAACTTTGGAGGAACCCCAGGCTTCGGAACCGGATGCGGAGGGGTGTACTATACCACACACTCACACGCACATCCCTGGCCTTGGAGATGGGCCAGGCCCTGACTGGTGATGTGGTGTAGGTACCCTAACATGTCACACAGGGTGTAGGGAGTCCCAAGGAGGCCCTGATCCAGTCCAGCTCCACCTCCCCCACTCCCTGGCCATTGCGGTGCTTGGCCCACTCTAGCCTTGGACCTGGGCCCCTTGCACCTTTGGAGCTGGGTTCCCTCCCAGGATCCAGGATGAAGCTCTTCCCTCCCAGCACCCACTGCCCAGGGCTCAGAAGCTGTGGTTTCCCCCAAGGATGGCCCCAGGTTTAGGGGAAAAAAAGGGGCTGTCCCCAAACTCAGTGACCCCAGCTGCCCCCAGCTGCCCCCATCCCCCCACCCTGCACCTGCTGCAAGGTCTGGGCAGCTGCCACAGCAGACCACATCCTCCTGTGGTGGCTGCGGTCGGAAATCTGGGTCTGGCAGGACCCTGGGAACCCTTGAGGGATGAGCTCTGGCTGCCCAGGCCTGCCCCATGCCCCTCCTGGACAGAGAACAGGCTGAGGGCTAGACTCTCGCTGGCCCAGAGAAGTCTGGATCCAACTGCCCCACTGGTGGACCCCTTGCTCAGGGTCCCTGGCTCCTCTGTGCCACCACCCACCTGCCCTGGAGCAGAGGGGTATGTCATGTACAGAACATGCCCTGCTCCCGTGTCAGAGGGTGTCCCCTGCCTCTGGTAAGCCCCACCTGGGCTCCACCATGCCCCTGGGCCACCCTGTGTCCATCCCGCAGGACCCAAAGAGTCCTCCTGTGGCCACCAGGGCTCCTATCTCTCAGGCCAGATCTGCTCACTCCCTGTTCCCCTCCACCCCCAAACTTAAGCTGGCTTGCCCTTCTCTTAATATCTTCAGCATCTCACTGTTGGGGCCTGGAGGGTCTGAGGCGGAGGGGAACGAAGTCTCCGTCTGGGCATATGACAAAGGTTCTGGCATCAGGGTCTGGCTCTGTGGCCCTGAGTTGATCCTGGGGGTGAAGGATCAGTTCTCCTCCAGCAAAAGGAGAGAGAATCCTGCTGCTTCAGCAGACGTCACAGACCCTCCAACCTGGCAGCTCCTTTTATTGATGAGGAAACTGAAGCACAGAGAGGGAGAGTTTCTTTCCTAAGACACACAGCAAATTGGTATAAAGACTATGTCCTGGGTCCTACCAATACCAGCCAGAGATCTGGGAAGATGGGTTTCTTTGGACATGGCGGTGGGGTGGGGGGCAGCCTGGAACTGGTGGCTTTGGGAATTTTCCATGCTTTAACTTCTAACTTTCCCAGTCCAGTGCCTGGAGCTCAGCCCCAGGGGGAGGGCCTAGTAGGGGGCAGCTGTAGAGGTAGGCAATGCCACAGGAAGACTGAAGCTCAGAAAAGGAGGTGGGAGACCTGAGGGGCTCCAGTGGTGGGGGCAGGTGGGGGTGTAGGGGCTGGACTCCTTTCTGCATCTTCCTTTGAGGTGGGGGGTACATGAGGCAAGTGAGGGCAGTGCAGGGTCAGGCTGACTTCATGTACATTTTGATGCTTCATTCATATGGATTTTGGGATTTTATTCACATCATATGAGCAAAGATGCACTAAGATGACAGATATTTAAATTTTCCCCAATCTAAGGGGACTCAAGTGAAAGAGTGACAGATTTAATTTCAATTTTCAAAAATATTGCATTCAGGAGTTCCCCTTGTGGCTCAGTGGTTTACGAACCAGACTAGTATCCGTGAGGATGTGGGTTTGATCCCTGGCCTCACTCAATGGGTTAAGGATCTGGCGTTGCTGTGAACTGCAGTGTTAGTCACAGATGTGGCTCAGATCTGGTGTTGCTGTGGCTGTGATGTAGGCTGGCAGCTGCAGCTCTGATTCGACTTGTAGCCTGGGAACTTCCATATGCTGCAGATTAGGTCCTAAAAAGAAAAAAAAAAAGTGCATTCAATATTATTTATCTTGATGACTGAGTTTGGGGGCACTTCACAAGCAAGGAGGATGTCTTATTCACCTCACTCTAGTACTGGCTGTGTCTGGGAAACCTGTTAACCTGCAGCCCAGGGAGCTTCTTTCCATAGGGTCTGCCCATCCCCTCCCCGCATGATGGAGTGGGCGTGGCTAGCCCCCAGCATTTGCTGCCTTACCTGACCAGGCGGGTTGGTTGGGCAGAACGGTGTTTTCCAGGTCCTTCCCAAAGCCTTAGTCTGATACCTGGGAGGGGTGCACCCCCATCATGAGGGGACCCTACTTTGTGAGGTGGTGGCTTCGTAGCAGCCTCTGCTCCTTTAACTGTTTACCAGGAACTATCAGCCTGGTGAGTCCTCCTAGGACCCTGCCAAAGGGTGGTCCACAAGTAAACATTTTTTTTTTTTTACACATTTTAGGGCCGCATTTGTGGCATATGGAAGTTCCCAGGCTCGGGGTCGAATCGGAGTTATAGCTGCCAGCCTACACCACAGCCACAGCAGTGCGGGATCTGAGCCGCGTCTGCGATCTACACCACAGCTCACGGCAATGCTGGATCCCCAATCCACTGAGCGAAGCTAGGGATAAAATCTGCATCCTCATAGATACCAGGAGAATTCATTTCTGTTGCGCCACAAAGGGAACTCCAGACTTAAATATGAGATAACAAGCATTTTTCGCAAATACATCGTATGAGCAAAGATGCACTAAGATGACAGATGTGTAAATTTTCCCCAATCTAAGGGGCATCTTAAGTGAAGGAGTAACAGATTTAACTAGTAGGTTCTGCACAAGGCCTCTTGGTGTGCATCCCTGACATGGAGAAAGTGGATGACAAGTGGCTGGGTGACACACTCTGCAGGTAGTTTCTGGAAAAGCTGACTCTGGGGTGGAGCCATCTGGCAGGAGGTTTGTTAGGAAGAGCGCTTGGGACCAACCCCAGTGAAAGTGGCTGGGCTGGCCAAGGGATAGTTGGCCAAGGGCCGGCTTCTCCTCGCTGCTCCCTGGCCACCGCCACCAGGGGTCCTACTGCTCAGATGCCCTTCCAAGCCGTCCCATGCTGGCCCTTCTCTGGCCCTCATCATGATTAGGCTTCAAGGGCAGCTGACCAGAACAGGAGCAAGGCACAGGGTGAAGTGGCTCTTCACTTGGTGGCTGATCCAAGATGGCGGGACCATCTGAGGGTGCCTCTCCAATCAGATGGGTCAATGGGTCCTCCTCCTGGAACAATCTGGAGGTGCATCCAACTGCCCACCACACAAATCCTCTTGGAGTTGGGTGGTGTCCAATCCTTTGCTTTCCACAAAATTAAAAGAGTGTGAAATGGAGCTGCCAGCTGATAAATCATTTAAAGGAATAATTTTTGACCATCAACCACGAATGACTTTTGGCGTATAACTAGGAGGGAGTTCAGATCAGAGAGTGACCCTGGATTATAAAGTTCCTATGTATGGGACCAAAATTTCACTGAGGTTTATATAGAGACAAAAGCCGGAACAGCATTGATGCTGCACCACTTCATTCTAAGAGGAAAATTGCATTAATTGATGGATCCACAAAAAAGCACCAGTTAATAATTATTTATGAAAATGTCAAAATATTACGTTATTTTTTGTTTTTGTTTTAATCGCACCCATGGCAAACAGAAGGGCCCGAGCCAGGGATTGAACCTGCGCCACAGGCAGTGACAATGCCAGATCCTTAACCCACTAAGCCACCAGGGAACTCCTACTTATGTGGTTTTGATCAAATTCTGCTATGAATAATTAGGATAATAACTCGATGTGGGAGAAAATTTTTAGTACTTAAAATCATGGGAAATTTTAAAAATTTAAAGTAGTGTTTATTATTATGACATAGATGTTTGACAGAATAATGAATCAGACTTTTGGGGGAAAAAAGATAGGAGCAGACCAAATTTAGGAAGGGATGCAGAATGAAAATAAACCTAAGGAGAAGGGAAGATGAATGCTATAGAAGAATTTTCTATCAAAATTTGGTATCAAATCATGATGATTTTTGGCCACCAATGAATATATGTAAAGGAGTGATGTGAACATTTTATAAACTTCTGACGAACATTTTCAGGTTACAAAGGAGCCGACATTCGTGGGGAAGCCCAGTCCTTAGACCGTCTGGGGGTGATGGTGTTGAGGGCCTGGCTGCAGCCCCATACCTTCTCCTGGTTGGGAACTGGGTCTCAGTGTAGGACGATCGGGCAAGTAACAAGAATGACCGCAGTGATGGGAAGTTCTTGTTGTAGCTCAGTGGTAACGAGCCTGACTTATATCCATGTGGATGCAGGTTTGATCCCTGGCCTCACTCCGTGGGTTAAGGATCTGGCGTTGCTGTGAGCTGTGGTACAAGTTGCAGACACAGCTTGGATCCTGAGATGCTGTAGCTGTGGTATAGGCCAGCAGCTACAGCTCTGATTTGACTCCTAGCCTGGGACCTTCCTTATGCCATGGGTTTGGACCTAAAAAGCAAAAAAGAAGAAGAGGAAGAGGAAGAGGAAGAGAGGAAGAGGAAGAGGAGGAGGAGGAAGAGGAGGAAGAGGAAGAAGAGGAAGAAGAGGAAGAAGAAGAAGGGGAAGGGGAAGAAGAGGAAGAGGAAGAGGAGGAAGAGGAAGAGGAGGAAGAGGAAGAGAGGAAGAGGAAGAGGAGGAGGAGGAAGAGGAGGAAAAGGAAGAAGAAGAAGGGGAAGGGGAAGGGGAAGAAGAGGAAGAGGAAGAGGAAGAGGAGGAGGAGGAGGGAGGAGGAGGAGGAGGAGAAGGAGGCGAAGGAGAAGAAGGAGAAGGAGAAGAAGAAGAAGAGAGAAGAATAGAAAGAAGAAGAAGAAGAAGAGAAGATAGAAGCAGAAGCAGAAGAAGAAGAAGAAGAAGAAGAAGAAGAAGAAGAAGAAGAAGGAGAGTGACCACGGTGAATCAGGGCTCTTTGGAGGCAGGGCAATTCCCTTCCCATATCTGCAATATTCCCACCACTCCTGAGAATAGCTAGTGGAGAAGGTGAACCTGGAGAGGAGACTCGGCTGTCCTAGGTCTCAGGCTCTGCCTCAAGGGTGCTGACAACAGTCTCCACAACTTCATTTCTCAGGAGGATAAACAGAGGCCTGAAGGACAGAAGATGCCCAACACTGAGATCTGAACAGCAGCTGCTCACAGGCTGGTGGAGGGTGTGCCAGGACAGGCAGGGAGTTTGTGTCGCACTTCCCCATCTATCTGCCTGTGCCACAATGAGTCACTGGGTGCTGTTCCCTTTGCCATCAGCTGCTGCACAGTAATAGTCCTCCTCATCCTCAGCCTGGGCCCGGCTAATGGTCAGGGTGGAGCCAGAGAACCGCTCAGGGATCCCTGAGAGCTGGTGGCTATCGCTATATATGACCAGCACAGGGGCCTGGCCCACCTTCTGCTGGTACCAGAAAGTGTGTTTATATCCAATATTGTTCCCCCCACAGGTGATCCTGGCCGTCTGTCCTAGGGACACTGACAGTGAAGGTGGCTGAGTCAGCTCATAGGAGACCACGGATCCTGCAAGAGAGAGAAGGAGATGTGGGCTGGAGGGGAAGAACCTACACAGAGAGACCACCTGACCACCCTGCCTGACTAAATTCCAAGATTATCTGGGCCCCCAGGGCTGCCCTGCCCATCAGCCCAGGGGTCAGGCTGCAGGATGGAGTCTCTGAACTCATGGGACCCCCGCCCCCCTTCTCTGGCAGCTGCAGCCCTCAGGGCTCACACAGCAGTGAGCACAGGGCTCAGCCCCTCCAGCCCCTCCTCCTGCAGCAGGGCCCTGAGCCTCCTGCCCCCACAGGCAGCGCCTGCTGAACTCAGAGTCAGGCCCAGGCTGGTCCCCAATCCCTGGGCATGGGTGGCTGTGACCCAGGGGTGGCACCTGTGCAGTGAGCCAGGAGGCTGAGCAGGAGAGGGGTCTAGGCCACGGTGGAGGCGCCCTGATTCTGCTCCCCGAGGCCCAGGCTGGGCAGGGCTCCTCCCAGGCCTGTCTTATCCCCTGGCTGCAGGGAGAGCTGCTAGGCATGCAAATCAGCCAGAGCCCAGGCGGGCTGCCTGAGGAGCTCTGTGCTCTCAGACAAGGGCTCAGCCCCCAGGGCCCCAGAGGGGGAGGGGTGGTCCCTGGGGACCCCACTGCGCCCGGGTGTCCTCCTGCACCTACTGGCCCCATAATCTAATGTGACATGTCAACCCTGGACTCTGTCCTGGACTCACTCCTGGATGAACCTGGTCACAAGAGCCCAGACCCGGATCTGTGGTCTCTGAGCCCATCTAGGAGGCTTAGACTAGAAAAGGATTCGACCCTGAACCCCAGCTCCCAGGACCCAGAGACTGAATAAGATACTCGTGTCAGGAGTCTGTGGAGTGTTCCAGGCCATCACAGGGCTGTGTCAGCACAGGGCTCTGAGCTCCTGGGGCAAGGCCTGTCCTGAGCCTCAGGGGCCCCCTTTGGCCTCAGGGGTAGGAGCAGACCAGGTGCTAAAAGAAATGTTTGCTCTATAGGAGGAGGAGAGGGGGCTTGGTGGTTTAATAATTCTGTCAGCGAATGTTATCCTAAGCAGTTTCTCTCCAGCTGCTGAGGAAAATATATAAGCAGTAAGTGTCATAATGATGGAGTTAGTCCTGAAGAGCTTATTGAGTGACTGCTGTGTGTCAGGAACAGGGAAACAGAAGATGTGGAAATTTCTGGTCCCTCCCGCTTCCCTGTGATGTCAAGTGGTGGGGGGGCAGGTGGGGGATGGTGGGGGAGCAGCTATGTCTGGAGGTTGGGGGCTCTGAGCACAAGGGTTGGGGAAGGGTCTGTGCTCACAGGGAGGATGGGCGGGTGTGGACAGTGAGGGCTTTTGAGCAGGATTAGCTGGGCTGGAAGAATCAGGCGCCCTCTCTGTGTGCAGGACCTGGGAGCCCCCAGAGCCAGAAGATGTGTGCTTGAGAGTGAAGGTGACAGTGAAGGAAAAGGACACCGGTCCTCAGGGGTGAGATCACCCTGCTCCCAGGACTCCTCCCCTCCAGGTGGCCCTGCAGGGAGTTCTCTGCTGCCCCCTGGTGGCCGCTGGTCCACACTGGCTGGGGAGGCTCAGGGGCGGCCTCTGTCCCGGTGGAGCCTCAGAACCCAAGATTCAGGTGCTGATCCCTGGTCCAGGACAGTGGCCTTATTGAGGATTTACTTCCCCTCTGCCCCCCTTCCCTGGCTTGGTCTGCCTCCAGGCATGAAGGAGGGGCTGAGATGACCCCCGAGGCCTCTTAAGTTTGCTGAGGGAAGAATGCAAAAGGCCAAGTTGCTAAAGCAGGAGAGATTTATGGAGGCATCCAAGGGGCACGGGCTGAGCTCAAGATGGTGCCAGCTCTGACTGTGAGGAGGCGCTAGGCTTGTAAAGGATCTGTGGCGGGAATCCGTGGCTGGAATTCATGGTGGGAACTTGTGGCAGGAAAGATGAAGGAGGGGAAGGTCAAGGGAGGGGTAGGGGGCCTAGTCTCATGACAGAGGGCAGTTAACCCATGTAGGGGTGTAATCTATGCAGGCAGTTGTTTTCCGCAGGTCATTGTTTCTTGCTGCCCAACTTGAACCTCCACATTCCGGGAGAGGGTGTAGATCCTGTGTTGGGCCTTACTCATGTCCACAGCAGGTCTCCAAGGGGAACAGTCACATTCGGTGGGTGGGTGGGGGTCTGTCTCCGTCCTCCTGGGAACCTATCAAGATCGTGGCCAGGCTCATTGGAGAGGCAGGCGCTGGGCTCCCAGCAGGCTTCCCTGTCCCTCGTCTATGGGGCAGCGGGGGTCATACAGGCAGTTTGGGCACTGGGGCCACCGCCCTCAGGGGATGGCTCTTATGGGTGCCAGCCGTGGGTGCAGGGTTGAGGGCCAGGAGGATGGCGCTGCAGCCCCAAAGCACAGATGGACAGCACCTACCCAGCAAATGGTCATTCAAACCCATGCTGGGCTGGTGCAGCCCCTCCTGGAACTCAGCTTGAACTAGACAGTCTCTGCCTGAAGGGACTTCCCCCTGGTGGAGGGGACAGTGCAGGGGACACCCTGGGTCTGCAGACCCGGCAGAGGGTCTCCACCTCCGACTCCTCACCCTCAGCCTTCCGTGTTACTTTAAAAGACAAAACACTTGTGGGAATTCCTGTCATGGCTCAGTGGTTAATGAATCCGAGTAGGAACCATGAGGTTGGGGGTTCGATTCCTGGCCTTGCTCAGTGAGTTAAGTATCCAGTGTTGCCGTGAGCTGTGGTGTAGGTTGCAGACACGGCTTGGATCCCGCGTTGCTGTGGCTCTGGCGTAGGCCGGCGGCTGCATCTCTGATTAGACCCCTAGCCTGGGAACCTCTATATGCCACGGGAGCGGCCCTAGAAAATGCAAAAAGACAAAAGCAAAAAACAAAAAACAAACCACTTGCTTTGTTCAGGCCCCTGGCTGTCAGGTGTGACCACTTGGCCAAAGGTCCTCCAAGGTCTTGGGTGGGGGTTTCCTTGTTTCCTCCCACATGGGGTCATTGTATCTGAGGAAAATCTGGGCCCTGCACCGGGAGCTCTATGCAGCTTCTCCTCTTGGACACACTACCCTCTAGATCTGCGTTTGTTGTGGGCTCCCTGGAAGCAGACCCTGGATGGAGACCTGCAGGTCTGGGGTTTGGGGTGAGCTCTGGAGGAGCCCGGGAGACGATGCTGGTCAGGGCTGCCAAGCAGCGACTCCTGGGGACCGAGCTGGGCAGCCGTGCATGTTACCCTGAGCTGAGCCAAGGACGTGGGACCCTGGCCTCAGGCAGCCCTGGACCTGAGTCACACCCAGAGCCTCTGGGTGGCCAGCAGCATGGCCCCGACACTGCTTTCTCTCTGGAATCCCGGCTCTATGTGGACACAGAGCTGAGCTGAGCTGAGGAGGGAGCTCAGAGCTGAGCTGAGGAGGGAGGTTCTGGGCATCAGTCTGGGACAGGTGGCCAAGGAGAAGTGGTCCATGGGGCACTGTGTGGTAACCCAAGGGCCAGCACTGCCTGTTAGTGTTAAATTACTTCTGGGGGGAGGAGGTCCTCAGACTTGTGTGTCTTTCATGCCTTAGGAGCTTCGTAAGCAAACCCAGACCTAAGGCTGTCACGCCTCAGGGGTAAGAAATGGAGTCCAGAGACAACAAGCAGCCTCCAGGTTCCCAGTGCAGCAACCTCTGCCCTCCAGTCACCACAGGAATCCTTGCTTTGCTTCTGCATCTTCTCTCCCAGCCTTTCCCCAGCTCCTGACCGCACAGTGCTCCCACTGCTTCCCGTCTGCTGCTACCATCAATACATTGTTCCTTGAAGCTTCCTGCTGTGGCTCAGAGGTAACAAACCAGACTATTATCCAAAAGGACGTGGGTTCAATCCCTGGCCTCGCTCAGTGGGTTTAGGATCCAGCGTTGCTGTGAGCTGTGGTGTAGGTTGCAGGTGTGCCTCAGATCCTGCATTGCTGTGGCTGTGGCTGTGCTGCAGGCTAGTACATGCAGCTCTGATTCGACTCCTAGCCTGGGAGCTTCCATATGTCATGGGTGAAGCCCTAAACAGTTAAAATATCTACCGATCTATCTATCTATCTATCTATCTAGATATCTACACATACACACACATGTATGTATGTATATATGTGTATATATATAAAATATTGCTCACCTAGAACCTTGCATTATAAAAATCCCTAAGCTTTTTTTTTTTTTTTTAAAATCACATTCGACATATATCTTCCTCTGTCTTTCACCTAAGATCCTGTTTCCCAAACTCACACCATTGCCCTTAAAACACCGGACAACCTGGTCCTTCAAACCCTAAACCCACTGTTGAGTCCCCTTACCTCCAGCAGAACCTGCCTGACAGCTGGGGGAGGGGAAACCTGGGGAGCCCAGACCTGGGGAAACCGGGCTGCATCTGTCCCTGCAGCTGAAACCCGGGCTCTGGACTTGGACACACGTTCAGGCTCAGAGACAGAGTTCTGGGTGAAGCAGAAAGAACAGCTTGATTGCTTTGCCAGGCAAAGGACGCCCCAGCAGGCTAAGCCCTTCCAAGCTGCGTTCTCCCTTGAGAGGGACTAGAGAGGGGTTTATTGGTTTAACCTGATATCATTTGAGAAGGCTCAGGGAGCCTGCATTCTTCTCTCTCCAGAGGTAATTTCCAAGTCATCAAGGCTGGAGTCAGGTGGTCCTGTGACAGTTTCTGGTGATCTTTGGGGTGATTGCCCCTTGACCTTCTCTGGGCAGTGAGACTGCTTACAAAAGGAAGGGGGTGGTAGGGAGCCTTTCAAAGGAAAGGGACACACTAGGCAGCTACAGACCTCTACAGAGTGATCATGAGTAAAAGAAAGCAAGGAAGCAACGAAGAAAGCATTTGTGCAAAGCAGGTGAGAGTCAGTGCTTGGGCCAAGGCAGGGCATCACATAATGGAGCTGTTTGAACTAGTTTTTAGCTGTATCAATATTTCCTACTCATAAACTCTGGAATCAGCCTTTTGAGACGGAGGGGAGGCTGCGAGGCTAAAGGCAAAGCCTTTTACTCGAAGACACAAGGACTCAGGGGCTTGTGAAGGGTTTCCTCTCTGCTTTGTCTGCAGTCTTCCTGGGGCTGGAGGAGGGGGACCCAGCCGGGGAGGGGTTTGTGTCCCCCTTCCCCATCTGGCTGTGTCACTGTGAGCATTACCACTGCTGTCAGCTGACTGACAGTAGTAGTCGGCCTCGTCCTCAGCCTGGGCCCCAGTGATGGTCAAGGTGGCTGTGCCTCTTGACCTGGACCCAGAAAACCGCTCAGGGATCCCTGAGGGCCGCTTACTACCACCATAGATGACCAGGATGGGGGCCTGTCCTGGCTTCTGCCGGTACCAGTTGGCTGCATAGATAGAGTTGCCTCCTTGGCAGGCGATGCTGGCCGTCCCTCCCAAGGACACAGACACTCCCGGGGGCTGAGTCAGCTTAGAAGAGGCCACATAACCTGCAAGAGAGGAGAGGAGAGTGCGTGTGAGGAAGAGGGTCTCACTCCCAGAGCCGCAGGCTCCCTGCAGCCTCCCCTGGGCCGAGCTGACGTTCGTTGGGAACCCGGCTGGTCCTTCATGACCTTGGGGGCTGAGCCTGGGGGGCAGCACCTGTGCAGAGAGAGAGGAGGGGGAGCAGGAGAGGGGTCCAGGCCATGGTGGAGGCGCCCTGAGCTCTGCCTCTGAGACTCAGCAGCAGCCAGGGCTCCCCAGGGCCTCTCTTATTCCCTCCAGGGCCCTGGGGCAGGGAGGCTTCAGGGTTCATGCAAATTTCCTCCTCCTCTGGGGCTGCAAATGGAGTCACAGCAGGGGCGGCCTCAGCACCTGTGACTGAGCAGGAAGGACAAGGCCCTGGGTCCCTCCCAGCAGCCCTCAGGTTGGCCTGGGCCTCAGCTCTTGGATCAAGGTCACCTTCCTGGGGGAGTGACCACATGCCCGCTGTCCCTACCCGTCCCGGCCTGTGGCCTCTCCTGGGCTGCCCAGGGGCTGTGCTCCTCCAGGGGCCTGGCGGTGGGGCTGAGCTGGGCCCCCGAGAGACAGGAGACCCCTGGTCAGCGCCATGCCCTGTGGCTTCACTCCCTCCTCCTCCGGGGTTGTCCTGTCATCGCTAGAGTACCTGTCCCATCCTGGTGTTGTTAGAGTCGGGTCTGTCCCCTCAGGCTGTGGCCCGTCATCTGGTACATGGTCCTCTGTCCCTTCCGCACGCGCTTGTTCCGGGCAGTGGTCACAAATCCCCGTCTCCTCTTCCCCGTGGGGTCTCCCACCTTCTCTGACATCCGCGCCCACAGGAGACCCCGATGGTCCCTGTCAACCATCTCATTTCTTTTCTTTCTCATCAACGTCATGTGGAGACGTGGTAAACGCTCCAGTGTCCCAGACCTGCCGGGAAAGCGGCTTTGCACTACGGGGGCTCTGAGGAGACTGTGGGGTCTCCACCCAGTGCTGAGGACAGCGGCCCTTGGACCCCAAATGCGGACAAGGACGAGGGAAGAGAGGAAGAGCCCAGAAGGATATGCCCCATGGATGGGGACACAGCATTGTCAGTCACACAGCAGGTAAAGCCACCAGAGGGGAGCCTCCCCCACCCCCCCAAAGAGCCCATCGTGGCTCCTGCTCCCCTTCATCCTCACCCCCTTGAGCTCTGGGACCCTTCCTCTCCTGATGGGATGTGAGCTGCTGCCTTTCCCCTCAGTCTGGTCTGGGCTGAGATCTTGGGGGCTTTGGTGGGACAGGCGGGGCCTTTTAACAGCTGGGGCTCTCTGGGCTCTCTTTGGTGGGTTAGATGGGGGTTTGGAAGCTGGTCCTGCGTTTGCACACATTCTTTTACGTCATGAAATATAACGTAGGTGTTTGGTGGGTGCTATTTAGTGGGGTCCTTGGGAAAATTCAGCCTGACCATATCTCCTTTTTAATTGCGGTATTTAGACCACTTACACTCAGTGTGGCTCTTCCTACAGGTCAGTGCAAGTGTCTCATCTTGCTTTTCATTTCTATTTGTCCCATCGTTCCTTCTTCCCATTTTTCTTTTCCTGCCACTATTTCATGAACTGAGTGTGTTTTAGGATGCGATTTCATCTCCTTTATTGATTTACCGGCCAAAGTTGCAGTCCCAAGTCTTCATTGGGAGTTACCTGTGGCACATCGGGTTTAGGAAACGGCCTTGTCATTGCAGCAGCAGTTTGGGTCACGGCTGTGGTGCCAGTTTGATCCCAGGCCTGGAACTTCCACATGCCTCAGGTGTGGCCAAAAAAAAAAAGGGCAAGATTTTATTATAATGTTCGCTGCAGGTTCACTGTACGCGGCTAGCTTATCCGGATGTCGTGTCCCTTCACACAGGATGACAGCATCATCCCATGTCCTCTCCCTCTCCAACCTCTGAGATGACAACCTCTTGAATAGACCTTAGAAGCCGGCAGCACCAACACTCTTCCTCTTTCCTGCTCTAAACCCTTTGGTATCTTTCCAGACTGTGAAACAACACAAAGTTCCTATATTCCTCCACAAAGTCAGCCCAGCAGTGCTTTCCAGGTCTGTGTGGAGTCCCATTTCCACCCGGGCGAGCGCTCTCCTTGGTGAGTCCAGGTTCAGAGGCTCTGCTGGTGACCAACTGTCAATATTCGTTTTAGGAATGCGAACTTTTGATTTGTCCTTCTTTTTTGAAAAGCGTTTTCACTGAGAAGAGTTCCATGTGGACAGGGGTTCTTCTGAGGCTGTGGTTTTGTTGTTGCTTTTTCATTCCAAAGAGTTGGCTGCTGGGTCTCCCGTTTGATGGTGTCCAAGGAGGGATCTGCTCACATCATTGTGCGTCTTCCTCTGGGTGGAACGTGGCTTTTCTCTCTGGCTGCTTTGATGATGACTCTTCCCTGCTGCTCTTAAGGGGGGGTGATGGTGTGTGCTGGGGTGTTTCCTTTGTGTCTGTCCTGCTTGGGGGTTTGGGGAGCTGCTTGGATCTGCGGGGTCATAGTTTCCCTGATCTTAGAACGTTTTGGCCAATATTTCTTCAAATATTTTTCCAGCTCCCCACCCCACCATCTCTTCTGCTTCAAAGGCTCCAACACACGCGCATCATGCCTGTTGAACTTGCCCCACAACACGTGATGCTGCTCTTTATTCCTTTTCCAAAGTATTTTTTCTCTGTAATTTAACTTCTTTCCGGGGTGTCTATTCTATGTCAATGATTCACTAATCTTTTTTTTTTTTTTTTTTTGCTCTGTCTAACATACCGTCCGTTTCTCAGGTGTAACTTGCATTGCAGCCAGCGTAGTTTTCATTTTTAGAAGTTTGACTTGGGCTTTAAAAAAAAAATCTTCTTTGTCTGTAATTAACATAATCAGTCTTTCCTCTACCCATTGAACAAATGGAGTATGGTTCTAACAGGAGCTTTTTCTATCTTGTCCATCCAGTTTCATGTCGGCAATTTCATGGCCAGTTTGGAAAGATCTTTCTTTCCGTCTGTCTGTCTTTCTGTCTTTCTTCTTTTGGGGCTGCATGTGCGGCATACGGAAGTTGCCAGGCTAGGGGTCCAATCGGACCTGTAGCCATGGGCCTACACCACAGCTTTAGCAACCCCATATCCAAGCCGAATCTGCGACCTATACCACAGCTCACGGCAACGCCACATCCGTAACCCACTGAGCGAGGCCAGGGGTAGAATTTGTGTCCTTATGGATGCTAGTAGGGTTCATTAACCATTGAGTCATGACGGGAATTCCATGGAATGTTTTATATACATTTTTAAAACTTTTTATTTTGTGCTTCTTTTGGCTTGTATTCACCTGCTTCCTTTCAGGAAATTTTGATTCCCAATTTTTTGACCACACATGCTGCCTGTGGAAGTTCCCAGACCAGGGACGGAATCAGAGCCACAGCTGTGCTGGAAGTCACCACTCTGGCATGCCAGATCTTTTAACCCACTGTGCAGGGCCCAGAATCGAACCCATGCCTCTGCAGCGACCCAGCGGCTACAGGCAGATTCTTAATGCACTTAATGTGCCAGGACAGGAACTCCCTTGCAGGAAATTCTAATAGGATGCCCGAGGTTGCGAATGACTCCTTGCTTAGGGCGCGCTATGTTTCCATTTCTCACTCTATTTTTCCTTTCCTCTAGATTTGATAACTGAAATGGGCAGATTTCGATCGTTTGTCAACCTGGCCTTCCCCTTTCGCACACGGGACCAGAGCAGCGTTTAGTCTCGCGCAAGTTTCCCCCACTGTCGAGGCAAAGCTTTTCTGACTAGTCCCCCTGAGGCCCCTGGGTAGGAGCTTTCCCCCCTGACTGGGAACCACCTTGACCCCGAGTGTGTGTGTGAGCTCTCACTGCCTTCTCTTCAGGCCTCTTCCTCCCCCGTGAACGAGTGGTTGCTCTTCGGGTTCCCCGGAAGCGCACTCGCAGAGGGAGACCTATCTGCACAGGGGCTGCGGGGTCGGGTGTGATGTCTCTGCAACAAAGCCTGGAGCCCAGCCTGCTCAGCCCTGCAGTGCGGTGACAGTTGAGGACAGGGGGCCGGGGCCCTGCCTGTCATCCTGACCTGAGGCAGGGACTTGGGTCCTGGCTCAGGCATCTCTAGTCCCGAGTCACACTCAGGGAGGGGCAGGCAGGCCCCTGGGGAGCCCATCTCTGGCACAGCCCTGTGCAGGGAGGGCGGGGCTGCGAGCTGAGGAGTCCCAGTGGATGGGAGGGGTGTTGGCCTTGAGAGGGACCCAGGCAGACACCACAGCGCCCACTGCACTAAGGTGCTCCCTGCAGAAACCCTGGCCGCTTTGGATCCCCAGGCTTCCAAAGCGAGCTTTGGAAGCGAGCTTTGGAAGAGAGCCAGCTTCCCCCTGCAGGTCTGGGGCCCACACAGGACATGGGGGCCAAGAGGTGGCCCATCACTCTGGTTTGGATCCAACAATGAAGGTCCCTTGGTCTCTGTCCCCCTCCCTCTGTCCTTTCATTCAGTCCTTCTTTCCCCAAGTCACTCCCAGGGTCACACAACACCCTGTGCCTGAAACTCCCAGCCCTAAATCCCCTCCTGAACCCCCTGTGCAGAGCCTGCCTGGGGGCTGGGCGAGGGGAAGATGGGGGAGCTCAGATCTGTGGAACCCAGGAGGCACCTGTTCTTGCTTTGCCCACAGGCCTCCTGGGGCTGGAGGAGAAGGTGCCCCAGTTGAGGAGGGGTTTGTGTCCCACATCCCCCTCCGCCTGTGTCACTGTGAGGAGTATAACTATCATCAGATGACTGACAGTAGTAGTCGGCCTCGTCCTCAGCCTGGGCCCCGCTAATGGTCAAGGTGGCGGTGTCTCCTGAGTTGGACCCAGAGAACCGGTCCGGGATCCCTGAGGCTCTCTTGTTGTATTCATAAATGACCAGCACGGGGGACTGGCCAGGCTTCTGCCGGTACCAGTGAACATAATAGCTTCCAAAGTTGCCTCCTTGGCAGGCGATGCTGGCCGTCCCTCCCAAGGACACAGACACCCCCGGGGGCTGAGTCAGCTTAGAAGAGGCCACATAACCTGCAAAAGAGGAGAGGAGAGTGCGTGTGAGGAAGAGGGTCTCACTCCCAGAGCCGCAGGCTCCCTGCAGCCTCCCCTGGGCCGAGCTGACGTTCCTTGGGAACCCGGCTGGTCCTTCATGACCTTGGGGGCTGAGCCTGGGGGGCAGCACCTGTGCAGAGAGAGAGGAGGGGGAGCAGGAGAGGGGTCCAGGCCATGGTGGAGGTGCCCTGAGCTCTGCCTCTGAGCCCAAGGCTGGCTGGGCCTCTGGGCCTCTTTATCCTCAGGAGGGAGGTCCTCATGCAAATCTCCTCCCTGCTCCTGGGGCCTTGGTGACCGGCTCCCTGCTGAGCAGAGAGCAGCTGGCTCAAGGGAGGCGCTGACCTGGGGCCTCACGCCCAGGCCTGTGCTCAGAACTGTCCTGTGCTGCCCCCTACCCCCGCCCATGCACACACACCCAGTCTGCACAGGGCTCCCCTTCGGGCCTGGGGGCCCCACAGTCCCCCTCTGTGGTGATGAGACATCCACATGGTGGCAGGCTGTCCAGCACTGGGAGCTGGTGCTGTGGGGACAGGGGTCGTGCTGCTGTGAGAGGCCAGACTTCCTTCATCAGACACAGTGACATTGGTCCTGTTCCCATGAGAATGAGTTTCTGATGTTATGGTTGTGAGTGCTGTTTTAGTAAAATACAGGGGAGAAGCTCATTAGGATTTAGGATTAGACAGAAATTATCTGATGAGACCAGAGGCATAATTTTTACAAGAAAATTATGATTTGCTGAAGCTCATCAAAAGTAAGGTATCCTGGAGTTCCTGTTGTGGCGCAGTGGTTAACGAATCCGACTAGGAACCATGAGATTGCGGGTTTGATCCCTGGCCTCGCTCAGTGGGTTAAGGATCCGGCGTTGCCGTGAGCTGTGGTGTAGGTTGCAGATGCGGCTCAGATCCTGCGTTTGCTGTGGCTGTGGCGTAGGCCGGTGGCTACAGCTCCCATTGGACCCCTAGCCTGGGAACCTCCATATGCGGGAGCGGCCAAGAAAACGGCCAAAAAAAGACAATAAAAATAAAAATAAAAAAGTAAGGTATCCTGAGAGTTGCCTTCGTGGCTCAGCAGTTAACGAGCATGAATAGCATACATGAGGATGCGGGTTTGATCCCTAGCCTTGCTCAGTGGGTTAAGGATCTGGCTTTCCAGTGAGCTGTGGTGTAGGTCACAGACTCAGCTCAGATCCCACATTGCTGTGGCTGTGGTATAGGTTGGGTATAGGCTGGCAGTTGTAGCTCTGGTTGGACCCCTAGCCTGGGAACTTCCACATGCCATGGGTGCGGTCTTAAAAAGCACACACACACACACACACACACACACACACACACACACACACACAAGAACTAAGTTATCCTACTTTAGAAATTCTTTAAAAAATGAAATAAATATTAATAGACAGAACATATTTGAGCCCGTCACATCAAACAAATACCTAGTGTTTAGAGTAGAGAAAGACCTATTAAAAGAAACAACGAAGACCACAGTCCACGTCCAAAATGAGGAAAAGCCAAGAGGGGATATTTCACGGAGAAGGGTGTGGAGATGCGAATAGCTCATGACAGATGCGCACCCTCAGCCAGGCGGGAAACCGAAACAAAACCCCATGAGGTGTGACTGCACACCCGTCCGAATGGCTGAAGCAAGAGGTCATGAGAAGCCCCGGTGCTGGCAAGGACCGAAGGAGCAAGATCCCTCGAGCATGTGGCTGATGGCGACATGAGATGGTCCAGTCATTTGGCAACATTGACGCTTCTTCACACCCTAAACTTGAGGACCCATAGGACCAGGAGCCGCAGCCCTGACCCTGATGTCAGAGCATGAGGAGCTGAGTTCACAGGGACGGCGCACAGAAGTCCCTAGACCCCTGTGCACATCAGCCCCTGCTGAGAACATTCCAGATGCCCTTCAGTGGGTGCCTGGGGAACTGAACCATGGGATCTGACTCTACCCTGAAACGACTGGATTCTTAGTGCCCGGGGCAGTTTCATGACCCTACAGGGCACTGTGCTGAGGGACAAAGGCCAGTCCCAGGGCTACATACTAGATGGGACTCTATTGTTTACGCCTTTGTATTATTTCTGAAAAGACAATATTTTAGAAACAAAGAGCACGAAATGGCGCCAGCGGTTTGGAGCTGGGGAGGGGACCCCGTGGAGGAGGTGGGCGTTGTCATGAAAGGACAGCTGAGGGCTCCTTGTGGAGAAGGAACTGCCGTGTGTCCTGACTGTGGTGGCGGATCTGTGACCCTTCACCTGGGATGAGATGACAGAGCCAAACACACACACACACACACGCACAGGCACACGAGGATGTAACCCTGGGGAAATCCAAATTTGAGAATGGGGTAAATATTTGATCACACACTTGGCCAAACAAGGTACAGAGATGAGAAGTGAGCACGTGAAAGGGGCTGAACATCACAATCACTGAGGAAATGAGAATGAAAGACACAAGGACGATCCCCTGCAGACCCAAGAGAAGGGCTTTGCTGCCAACCTGACCACCTCAGGCGTGAATCAGGCCACAGGGCACCTGAAGCTCTCAGCATGGCTGGTGGTCAGGAAACCCCAAGTCCAGCTGGCAGGGGGTTAAGAGCTGGGTCATTTCTCGAGTTCCTATTGTGGTGCAGCTATAAGGAACCCGATCAGAAACCACGGGGATGTGGGTTTGATCCTTGGTCTTGCTAAGTGGGTTGGGAACTGGGCCTTGCCGTGAACACGGCCTTGCCGTGTAGGTCGCAGACGAGGCTCGGATCCTGCATTGCCGTAGTGTGGCGTAGGCCGGTAGCTGAGGCTCTGACTTGACCACTGGCCTGGGAACTTCCATATGCCACAGGTGCAGTCCAGGAAAGCAGAAAAATAAAAATAAAATAAACTTAAAAGAAGAGTCGGGCAGTTCCTTAGTCAGGGAGACGCACATCCACCATAGGACCATCAGTTCCATTCCCAGCTGTTTACCCAACTGAGATGCAAACTTGGGCCCACAAAATACCGCTAAGAGGTGGGACAAAGGCTTTATGTGAAGTTGCCAAAGAGAGGACGCTGGCTTCCACCCACGTGTTACAGCTGACGCGGGATAAATAAACAGTGGTCCATCCGCACGGAACCTACTGAGTGAGGAACGTGGTGTGAACCGTTGGCACCTACGACAACTTGGTGGATGTCACATGCCCTGAGCTGACTGAGGGAGCCAGGACCAAAGGGCTGCCACGTGGGACTCCCTTTCCAGGAGGTTCTTACAAAGCCCTGCCTGTCAGGACAGACAGCGGGTCAGTGGTCCCAGAGCTGGGGGTGGGGAGGGTCTGACTACAGAGGGGCCTGAGAAGTGATGGGGACTGGTCTATACTGAGGTTGTGGTCTGTGTGCCTTTGTAAATTCTCATACAAATGGTTCTAAAAATGACAATTTTTAGTCTATGCCAGTCACATACAAAAAAAAAAAAAAAAGTTGAAAAGCATTAGAGGGAGGAGAAGATTCCCAGGGCAAATGGTCACTTGGAGCTCTGAGCAGGGAGTGGACAGAAAGCAGAGCGCAGGCTTAGGGATGGGGGGCAGATGTGGGAGGAGACGGACACTGGCCTCGAGGCTGTCCCAGCCAGGCCACCCTGGCCATCCCTCTCTGCCCAAGGCCATCCTGGCAGCTGCCTCACTCCTGGGTCCCTTCTAAGCACAGAGGGCTGCTCTTCTCTGCTTCCCTGTCCATCCCTATCCTCACGTCCTGCCGTCTGTCCCTCTGTGTGTCCATCCGAGCCTCCTGCTGACTGTCTCCAGTCTTAGCAGCACAGGCCCCTCGGGGCATGGGTATTGTAGGTCCATTTGCGGGGGGAGGGGGCTCACTCCTTGCCATCCTGCCCCCTCCCTTTCCTGCTGTGTAACAGGGACAGCAGATGCCCCACTAGAGGGACCGGCAGGAGGCCTTGTTTGTCCTGGGACAAAGTCACTGCAAACCCTGGGAGAGAACAACCTTTTCCTGGAGTGGGGGATGGGATGGCCCTTGTCCCTCCTGGGCCCAGCCAGACTCAGGGACAGAGGTCACTGCAGGAAGGAGCCCTGAGGTCCTGTCTATTCTATTCCCTGCACACAGTCCATCCTTCCCAGGAAATCAGCCGCCTCCTCCCCTCCTGCCCACGGGGTCGAATCCAGGCCCCGGGCAGCTCCTGGGCTTTCCTCTCAGCCTTCAGTCCCTGGGGCCCTGGCTGACCTTCGGGATCCAGAATCAACATGCCATGCATCCTCGCTCAGCTCAGTGTCCAGGCTCAGTGGACTCTGGTGCACAGAGCTGCTCAGGAGGACTCAGGGACTCAGAAGGGTGTGAAAGATGCTTATTTTTCCAATTTCAGGAAAATTAATGGAACTCCCATGTCCACCAACCTCCCCCCCAAGTGCATTTCAGGTTGGTCATCACAGGCTGAGACGCCCAGGGCGGCGGGGGGGACCATATTGTCCACTTTAGTGTTGCCACCCCCATCCTTGCCTCTGTCCCAGTGAACGTTTTCGTGGCTGGTCCGTAGAATAGCCTGTGGGTGGCAGTGGAGCCAGTCTGGGCACCAAGATGATACTATCCCCCAGGGGAGCAGCCACGTTGTAGGCAAGTCTGTCTGCCACCGACCCCCTCACATGCCCAACTCTCTGAGGACCCAGCCTTGCACCCAGCACTGGGTCAGGATCTCACCCTCTATTCTCTGAGGCCAAGCGCTTCCTGCTGAGCCCTCAGTCCTGGCAGGAGTCCTGCTCTGGTCCAGGGGCACCTGAGTCAGGACAGTCCCTACTGCAATCTCCATTGTCACCTCTGGACCCCAGGAGCCACCCTGTCCCTTCTTCACAATTGGAGCACAGGGCCTGGTGGTTCTCAGGAACAGGCCATCTCAGCCCAGCCCCCTCCCAGTCCTGTATTCCCCTGGAATGGGCTGGGCTGGTCTCTCCCAGCATCGCCCCGTCAGGCCTGTGGAGGAGGAAACAGGATGTCGTGCTGTCAAAACCATGTAAAAGAGTTCCCGTCGTGGCTCAGTGGTTAACAAATCTAACTAGGAACCATGAGGTTGTGGGTTCCACCCCTGGCCTTTCTCAGTGGGTTAAGGATCCGACATTGCTGAGAGCTGTGGTGTAGATTGCAGACGTGGCTCAGATGCCTCGTTGCTGTGGCTCTGGTTTAGGCTGGCAGCTACAGCTCCAATTAGACCCCTAGCCTGGGAACCTCCAGATGCCGCGGGAGCGGCCCTAGAAATAGGAAAAAGACCAAAAAACAAACAAAGAAACAACCATCTAAAGCTTAACCTCCACAAATAAATGCTGGAGGGGGTATGGGGAAAAGGGAACCCTCCTGCATTGTCGGTGGGAATATAAGCTGGTACAACTACTATGGAGAACAACTACTATGGAGGTACCTTAGAAAACTGAACAGGAGTTCCTGTCGTGGCTCAGTGGTTAACACATCCGACTAGGAACCATGAGGTTGCGGGTTCGATCCCTGGCCTTGCTCAGTGGGTTAAGGATCTGGCATTGCTGAGAGCTGTGGTGTGGGTTGCAGATGTGGCTTGGATTCCTTGTTGCTGTGGCTGTGGCATAGGCCGGTGGCTACAGCTCTGATTAGACCCCTAGCCTGGGAACCTCCATATGCTGCGGGAGTGGCCCTAGAAATGGCAAAAAGCCAAAAAAAAAAAAAAAAGAGAGAGAGAGAGAAAAGAAAAAGAAAAGTGAACATAGAACTACCATATGACCCAGCAACCCCACTCTTGGGCATATATCCGGACAAAAATTTCCTTGAAAAAGACACATGCATCCTCATGTTCAATGCAGCGCTATTCACAATAGCCAAGACATGGAAACAACCCAAATGTGCATTGACAGATGAATGGATTAGGAAGATATGGTATATATACACATGGAATACTACGCAGCCATAAGGAGAACAATATGCTATTTGCAGCAACATGGGTGGAACTAGAAACTCTCATCCTGAGTGAAGTCAGGCAGAAAGAGAAAGACAATTACCACATGGTATCACTTATATCTGGAATCTAAAATACAGCACAAATGAACCTTTCCGCAGAAAAGAAAATCATGGACTTGGAGACTAGACTTGTGGTTGCCGAGGGGGAGGGGGAGGGAGTGGGATGGATTGGGAGCTTGGGGTTAATTGGTGTAGACTATTGCCTTTGGAATGGATAAGCAACGGAAATCCTGCTGTGTAGCACTGGGAACTATGTCTAGTCACTTGTGATGGAGCAGGATAATGTGAGACACAAGAATCTATGCATGTATGTGTAACTGGGTCACCATGCTGTACATCAGAAAATTGACAGAACACTGTAAACCAGCTATAATGGGAAAAAAAGTCATTAGCTAAAAGAAAACAAACAAACAAACAAACAAACAAAAAAAAAACAAAAAAAGGGAGTTACTGCCGTGGCTCAAGGAAATGAATCCAACTAGGAACTATGAGGTTGTGGATTCGATCCCTGGCCTCTCTCAGTGGGTTAAGGATCTGGTGTTGCTGTAAATTGTGGTGTAGTTCACAGTTGCGGGTGGGATCTGGCGTTGCTGTGGCTGTGGTGTAGGCCGGCAGCTGTAGCTCCGTTTAGACCCCTAACCTGGGAACCTCCATATGCCTCAGGTGCAACCCTTAAAAAAAAAAAAAAAAAAAAGAGAGAGAGAGACAGAGAGAGAGAAAGAGAAAGAAACGAAGCAAAAAGGCCTGGCCTTTTCTTCAACATCTGCTGATAACTCTGTGATAGTTTGTCTTTCTGAGCATGAGCGTCGTGAGTGTCTGGGGTCCCGTCATGTCTCGTGACATGCTCATGGGGCTCCCGTGAGCATTTCTCTCCACAGACGAACACTGTCCTTCGGAGCACAGTGAACACACGGCTGGCTGCCTGGGGAACTTTGCCAAAGACCCCATCGCCCAGGGTTCTAGGGAATCTGAGGTGACACGTGCTGGATCAGACAGAGGGACAAGCAGATGGGAGGCTGGGACCTTGAGGGTCTCATCTGGCGACAGACCTGACAGCTCTAACAGACGCCTGGGCATCTGGGGCCGCGCTGTGGGCTGGACACGCGAAGGCTCCGTTTCCGCGAAGAAGAACCTCAGGAGAGGCCGGGCCTGGGGCAGGGGGCCGGGGCTCCGAGCTCTCCAGGCCTCAGGCAGCCTCTCGGGAGCTGGGGGACCCTCCTCCAGGAGCACAGAAGACCCCAGTCCCGGGCCTCACCCAGCCGGTCCCCCCAGGGGAGAGGTGCTCCTGCAGAGCCCCGCCCCCTCAGGCAGCGCCCCCCTCTCCTGGGACTCAGGCCCCCTCCTGGGCCTGAGGCACGTCCTGACCCCGGACCCTTTCCTTCCCTCTGCACCCTGACAGCAGCCTCCGCAGCTGAGGGCAGCTTCCTTCCTCCTTCTTCCTCGGGGCAAACCGAGGCCCTGAGAGGACGGAGTGTCCAGGCCTGGAGGAGCCGGGCCAGGACCAGAGAGGCCCCCTGAGCTCAGGGCTGAGCTGCAGCTGCTCTGAGGCAGGGGGAGGGAGCCCTAGGCCAGGCAGGGAGTTTGTGTCCCACTTCCCCCTCTGCCTGTGTCACTGTGAGGAGTATAACTATCATCGTATGACTGACAGTAGTAGTCGGCCTCGTCCTCAGCCTGGGCCCCGCTGATGGTCAGGGTGGCGGTGTCTCCTGAGTTGGACCCAGAGAACCGGTCCGGGATCCCTGAGGGCCGGTTACTACCACCATAGATGACCAGGATGGGGGCCTGTCCTGGCTTCTGCCGGTACCAGTTGGCTGCATAGATAGAATTGCCTCCTTGGCAGGCGATGCTGGCCGTCCCTCCCAAGGACACAGACACCCCCGGGGGCTGAGTCAGCTTAGAAGAGGCCACATAACCTGCAAAAGAGGAGAGGAGAGTGCGTGTGAGGAAGAGGGTCTCACTCCCAGAGCCGCAGGCTCCCTGCAGCCTCCCCTGGGCCGAGCTGACGTTCCTTGGGAACCCGGCTGGTCCTTCATGACCTTGGGGGCTGAGCCTGGGGGGCAGCACCTGTGCAGAGAGAGAGGAGGGGGAGCAGGAGAGGGGTCCAGGCCATGGTGGAGGTGCCCTGAGCTCTGCCTCTGAGCCCAAGGCTGGCTGGGCCTCTGGGCCTCTTTATCCTCAGGAGGGAGGTCCTCATGCAAATCTCCTCCCTGCTCCTGGGGCCTTGGTGACCGGCTCCCTGCTGAGCAGAGAGCAGCTGGCTCAAGGGAGGCGCTGACCTGGGGCCTCACGCCCAGGCCTGTGCTCAGAACTGTCCTGTGCTGCCCCCTACCCCCGCCCATGCACACACACCCCAGTCTGCACAGGGCTCCCCTTCGGGCCTGGGGGCCCCACAGTCCCCCTCTGTGGTGATGAGACATCCACATGGTGGCAGGCTGTCCAGCACTGGGAGCTGGTGCTGTGGGGACAGGGGTCGTGCTGCTGTGAGAGGCCAGACTTCCTTCATCAGACACAGTGACATTGGTCCTGTTCCCATGAGAATGAGTTTCTGATGTTATGGTTGTGAGTGCTGTTTTAGTAAAATACAGGGGAGAAGCTCATTAGGATTTAGGATTAGACAGAAATTATCTGATGAGACCAGAGGCATAATTTTTACAAGAAAATTATGATTTGCTGAAGCTCATCAAAAGTAAGGTATCCTGGAGTTCCTGTTGTGGCGCAGTGGTTAACGAATCCGACTAGGAACCATGAGATTGCGGGTTTGATCCCTGGCCTCGCTCAGTGGGTTAAGGATCCGGCGTTGCCGTGAGCTGTGGTGTAGGTTGCAGATGCGGCTCAGATCCTGCGTTGCTGTGGCTGTGGCGTAGGCCGGTGGCTACAGCTCCCATTGGACCCCTAGCCTGGGAACCTCCATATGCGGGAGCGGCCCAAGAAAACGGCCAAAAAAAGACAATAAAAATAAAAATAAAAAAGTAAGGTATCCTGAGAGTTGCCTTCGTGGCTCAGCAGTTAACGAGCATGAATAGCATACATGAGGATGCGGGTTTGATCCCTAGCCTTGCTCAGTGGGTTAAGGATCTGGCTTTCCAGTGAGCTGTGGTGTAGGTCACAGACTCAGCTCAGATCCCACATTGCTGTGGCTGTGGTATAGGTTGGGTATAGGCTGGCAGTTGTAGCTCTGGTTGGACCCCTAGCCTGGGAACTTCCACATGCCATGGGTGCGGTCTTAAAAAGCACACACACACACACACACACACACACACACACACACACACACACAAGAACTAAGTTATCCTACTTTAGAAATTCTTTAAAAAATGAAATAAATATTAATAGACAGAACATATTTGAGCCCGTCACATCAAACAAATACCTAGTGTTTAGAGTAGAGAAAGACCTATTAAAAGAAACAACGAAGACCACAGTCCACGTCCAAAATGAGGAAAAGCCAAGAGGGGATATTTCACGGAGAAGGGTGTGGAGATGCGAATAGCTCATGACAGATGCGCACCCTCAGCCAGGCGGGAAACCGAAACAAAACCCCATGAGGTGTGACTGCACACCCGTCCGAATGGCTGAAGCAAGAGGTCATGAGAAGCCCCAGTGCTGGCAAGGACCGAAGGAGCAAGATCCCTCGAGCATGTGGCTGATGGCGACATGAGATGGTCCAGTCATTTGGCAACATTGACGCTTCTTCACACCCTAAACTTGAGGACCCATAGGACCAGGAGCCGCAGCCCTGACCCTGATGTCAGAGCATGAGGAGCTGAGTTCACAGGGACGGCGCACAGAAGTCCCTAGACCCCTGTGCACATCAGCCCCTGCTGAGAACATTCCAGATGCCCTTCAGTGGGTGCCTGGGGAACTGAACCATGGGATCTGACTCTACCCTGAAACGACTGGATTCTTAGTGCCCGGGGCAGTTTCATGACCCTACAGGGCACTGTGCTGAGGGACAAAGGCCAGTCCCAGGGCTACATACTAGATGGGACTCTATTGTTTACGCCTTTGTATTATTTCTGAAAAGACAATATTTTAGAAACAAAGAGCACGAAATGGCGCCAGGGGTTTGGAGCTGGGGAGGGGACCCCGTGGAGGAGGTGGGCGTTGTCATGAAAGGACAGCTGAGGGCTCCTTGTGGAGAAGGAACTGTCGTGTGTCCTGACTGTGGTGGCGGATCTGTGACCCTTCACCTGGGATGAGATGACAGAGCCAAACACACACACACACACACGCACAGGCACACGAGGATGTAACCCTGGGGAAATCCAAATTTGAGAATGGGGTAAATATTTGATCACACACTTGGCCAAACAAGGTACAGAGATGAGAAGTGAGCACGTGAAAGGGGCTGAACATCACAATCACTGAGGAAATGAGAATGAAAGACACAAGGACGATCCCCTGCAGACCCAAGAGAAGGGCTTTGCTGCCAACCTGACCACCTCAGGCGTGAATCAGGCCACAGGGCACCTGAAGCTCTCAGCATGGCTGGTGGTCAGGAAACCCCAAGTCCAGCTGGCAGGGGGTTAAGAGCTGGGTCATTTCTCGAGTTCCTATTGTGGTGCAGCTATAAGGAACCCGATCAGAAACCACGGGGATGTGGGTTTGATCCTTGGTCTTGCTAAGTGGGTTGGGAACTGGGCCTTGCCGTGAACACGGCCTTGCCGTGTAGGTCGCAGACGAGGCTCGGATCCTGCATTGCCGTAGTGTGGCGTAGGCCGGTAGCTGAGGCTCTGACTTGACCACTGGCCTGGGAACTTCCATATGCCACAGGTGCAGTCCAGGAAAGCAGAAAAATAAAAATAAAATAAACTTAAAAGAAGAGTCGGGCAGTTCCTTAGTCAGGGAGACGCACATCCACCATAGGACCATCAGTTCCATTCCCAGCTGTTTACCCAACTGAGATGCAAACTTGGGCCCACAAAATACCGCTAAGAGGTGGGACAAAGGCTTTATGTGAAGTTGCCAAAGAGAGGACGCTGGCTTCCACCCACGTGTTACAGCTGACGCGGGATAAATAAACAGTGGTCCATCCGCATGGAACCTACTGAGTGAGGAACGTGGCGTGAACCGTTGGCACCTACGACAACTTGGTGGATGTCACATGCCCTGAGCTGACTGAGGGAGCCAGGACCAAAGGGCTGCCACGTGGGACTCCCTTTCCAGGAGGTTCTTACGAAGCCCTGCCTGTCAGGACAGACAGCGGGTCAGTGGTCCCAGAGCTGGGGGTGGGGAGGGTCTGACTACAGAGGGGCCTGAGAAGTGATGGGGACTGGTCTATACTGAGGTTGTGGTCTGTGTGCCTTTGTAAATTCTCATACAAATGGTTCTAAAAATGACAATTTTTAGTCTATGCCAGTCACATACAAAAAAAAAAAAAGTTGAAAAGCATTAGAGGGAGGAGAAGATTCCCAGGGCAAATGGTCACTTGGAGCTCTGAGCAGGGAGTGGACAGAAAGCAGAGCGCAGGCTTAGGGATGGGGGGCAGATGTGGGAGGAGACGGACACTGGCCTCGAGGCTGTCCCAGCCAGGCCACCCTGGCCATCCCTCTCTGCCCAAGGCCATCCTGGCAGCTGCCTCACTCCTGGGTCCCTTCTAAGCACAGAGGGCTGCTCTTCTCTGCTTCCCTGTCCATCCCTATCCTCACGTCCTGCCGTCTGTCCCTCTGTGTGTCCATCCGAGCCTCCTGCTGACTGTCTCCAGTCTTAGCAGCACAGGCCCCTCGGGGCGTGGGTATTGTAGGTCCATTTGCGGGGGGAGGGGGCTCACTCCTTGCCATCCTGCCCCCTCCCTTTCCTGCTGTGTAACAGGGACAGCAGATGCCCCACTAGAGGGACCGGCAGGAGGCCTTGTTTGTCCTGGGACAAAGTCACTGCAAACCCTGGGAGAGAACAACCTTTTCCTGGAGTGGGGGATGGGATGGCCCTTGTCCCTCCTGGGCCCAGCCAGACTCAGGGACAGAGGTCACTGCAGGAAGGAGCCCTGAGGTCCTGTCTATTCTATTCCCTGCACACAGTCCATCCTTCCCAGGAAATCAGCCGCCTCCTCCCCTCCTGCCCACGGGGTCGAATCCAGGCCCCGGGCAGCTCCTGGGCTTTCCTCTCAGCCTTCAGTCCCTGGGGCCCTGGCTGACCTTCGGGATCCAGAATCAACATGCCATGCATCCTCGCTCAGCTCAGTGTCCAGGCTCAGTGGACTCTGGTGCACAGAGCTGCTCAGGAGGACTCAGGGACTCAGAAGGGTGTGAAAGATGCTTATTTTTCCAATTTCAGGAAAATTAATGGAACTCCCATGTCCACCAACCTCCCCCCCAAGTGCATTTCAGGTTGGTCATCACAGGCTGAGACGCCCAGGGCGGCGGGGGGGACCATATTGTCCACTTTAGTGTTGCCACCCCCATCCTTGCCTCTGTCCCAGTGAACGTTTTCGTGGCTGGTCCGTAGAATAGCCTGTGGGTGGCAGTGGAGCCAGTCTGGGCACCAAGATGATACTATCCCCCAGGGGAGCAGCCACGTTGTAGGCAAGTCTGTCTGCCACCGACCCCCTCACATGCCCAACTCTCTGAGGACCCAGCCTTGCACCCAGCACTGGGTCAGGATCTCACCCTCTATTCTCTGAGGCCAAGCGCTTCCTGCTGAGCCCTCAGTCCTGGCAGGAGTCCTGCTCTGGTCCAGGGGCACCTGAGTCAGGACAGTCCCTACTGCAATCTCCATTGTCACCTCTGGACCCCAGGAGCCACCCTGTCCCTTCTTCACAATTGGAGCACAGGGCCTGGTGGTTCTCAGGAACAGGCCATCTCAGCCCAGCCCCCTCCCAGTCCTGTATTCCCCTGGAATGGGCTGGGCTGGTCTCTCCCAGCATCGCCCCGTCAGGCCTGTGGAGGAGGAAACAGGATGTCGTGCTGTCAAAACCATGTAAAAGAGTTCCCGTCGTGGCTCAGTGGTTAACAAATCTAACTAGGAACCATGAGGTTGTGGGTTCCACCCCTGGCCTTTCTCAGTGGGTTAAGGATCCGACATTGCTGAGAGCTGTGGTGTAGATTGCAGACGTGGCTCAGATGCCTCGTTGCTGTGGCTCTGGTTTAGGCTGGCAGCTACAGCTCCAATTAGACCCCTAGCCTGGGAACCTCCAGATGCCGCGGGAGCGGCCCTAGAAATAGGAAAAAGACCAAAAAACAAACAAAGAAACAACCATCTAAAGCTTAACCTCCACAAATAAATGCTGGAGGGGGTATGGGGAAAAGGGAACCCTCCTGCATTGTCGGTGGGAATATAAGCTGGTACAACTACTATGGAGAACAACTACTATGGAGGTACCTTAGAAAACTGAACAGGAGTTCCTGTCGTGGCTCAGTGGTTAACACATCCGACTAGGAACCATGAGGTTGCGGGTTCGATCCCTGGCCTTGCTCAGTGGGTTAAGGATCTGGCATTGCTGAGAGCTGTGGTGTGGGTTGCAGATGTGGCTTGGATTCCTTGTTGCTGTGGCTGTGGCATAGGCCGGTGGCTACAGCTCTGATTAGACCCCTAGCCTGGGAACCTCCATATGCTGCGGGAGTGGCCCTAGAAATGGCAAAAAGCCAAAAAAAAAAAAAAAAGAGAGAGAGAGAGAGAGAAAAGAAAAAGAAAAGTGAACATAGAACTACCATATGACCCAGCAACCCCACTCTTGGTCATATATCCGGACAAAAATTTCCTTGAAAAAGACACATGCATCCTCATGTTCAATGCAGCGCTATTCACAATAGCCAAGACATGGAAACAACCCAAATGTGCATTGACAGATGAATGGATTAGGAAGATATGGTATATATACACATGGAATACTACGCAGCCATAAGGAGAACAATATGCTATTTGCAGCAACATGGGTGGAACTAGAAACTCTCATCCTGAGTGAAGTCAGGCAGAAAGAGAAAGACAATTACCACATGGTATCACTTATATCTGGAATCTAAAATACAGCACAAATGAACCTTTCCGCAGAAAAGAAAATCATGGACTTGGAGACTAGACTTGTGGTTGCCGAGGGGGAGGGGGAGGGAGTGGGATGGATTGGGAGCTTGGGGTTAATTGGTGTAGACTATTGCCTTTGGAATGGATAAGCAACGGAAATCCTGCTGTGTAGCACTGGGAACTATGTCTAGTCACTTGTGATGGAGCAGGATAATGTGAGACACAAGAATCTATGCATGTATGTGTAACTGGGTCACCATGCTGTACATCAGAAAATTGACAGAACACTGTAAACCAGCTATAATGGGAAAAAAAGTCATTAGCTAAAAGAAAACAAACAAACAAACAAACAAACAAAAAAAAAAACAAAAAAAGGGAGTTACTGCCGTGGCTCAAGGAAATGAATCCAACTAGGAACTATGAGGTTGTGGATTCGATCCCTGGCCTCTCTCAGTGGGTTAAGGATCTGGTGTTGCTGTAAATTGTGGTGTAGTTCACAGTTGCGGGTGGGATCTGGCGTTGCTGTGGCTGTGGTGTAGGCCGGCAGCTGTAGCTCCGTTTAGACCCCTAACCTGGGAACCTCCATATGCCTCAGGTGCAACCCTTAAAAAAAAAAAAAAAAAAGAGAGAGAGAGACAGAGAGAGAGAAAGAGAAAGAAACGAAGCAAAAAGGCCTGGCCTTTTCTTCAACATCTGCTGATAACTCTGTGATAGTTTGTCTTTCTGAGCATGAGCGTCGTGAGTGTCTGGGGTCCCGTCATGTCTCGTGACATGCTCATGGGGCTCCCGTGAGCATTTCTCTCCACAGACGAACACTGTCCTTCGGAGCACAGTGAACACACGGCTGGCTGCCTGGGGAACTTTGCCAAAGACCCCATCGCCCAGGGTTCTAGGGAATCTGAGGTGACACGTGCTGGATCAGACAGAGGGACAAGCAGATGGGAGGCTGGGACCTTGAGGGTCTCATCTGGCGACAGACCTGACAGCTCTAACAGACGCCTGGGCATCTGGGGCCGCGCTGTGGGCTGGACACGCGAAGGCTCCGTTTCCGCGAAGAAGAACCTCAGGAGAGGCCGGGCCTGGGGCAGGGGGCCGGGGCTCCGAGCTCTCCAGGCCTCAGGCAGCCTCTCGGGAGCTGGGGGACCCTCCTCCAGGAGCACAGAAGACCCCAGCCCCGGGCCTCACCCAGCCGGTCCCCCCAGGGGAGAGGTGCTCCTGCAGAGCCCCGCCCCCTCAGGCAGCGCCCCCCTCTCCTGGGACTCAGGCCCCCTCCTGGGCCTGGGGCACGTCCTGACCCCGGACCCTTTCCTTCCCTCTGCACCCTGACAGCAGCCTCCGCAGCTGAGGGCAGCTTCCTTCCTCCTTCTTCCTCGGGGCAAACCGAGGCCCTGAGAGGACGGAGTGTCCAGGCCTGGAGGAGCCGGGCCAGGACCAGAGAGGCCCCCTGAGCTCAGGGCTGAGCTGCAGCTGCTCTGAGGCGGGGGGAGGGAGCCCTAGGCCAGGCAGGGAGTTTGTGTCCCACTTCCCCCTCTGCCTGTGTCACTGTGAGGAGTATAACTATCATCGTATGACTGACAGTAGTAGTCGGCCTCGTCCTCAGCCTGGGCCCCGCTGATGGTCAGGGTGGCGGTGTTCCCCGACTTGGAGGCAGAGAAGCGCTCAGGGATCCCTGAGGGCCGGTTGGTGTCCTCATAGATGACCAGCACAGGGACCCGGCCCGGCTTCTGCTGGTACCACTGAATATCTTTTCTCCCAATGTTGTTCCCCTCACAGGTGATGCTGGCCCTCTGTCCCGGGTTCACTGACACTGAGGGTGATTGAGTCACCTCATAGGAGGCCACAAATCCTGCAAGAGAGAAGGAGAGGTGACCTTGATGCTGAAGCCCTCTGCCTTCTTAGCCTGGATTGAGCACCAGAGATTCCATGGATCCCCAGGCCGGCCCCTCCCGTCAGTCTCAGCCCCTGGGGCCTGTGGGCCAGGCTGCAGGACGGAGTCTCTGAACTCATGGGACCCCCCACCCCTTCTCTGGCAGCTGCAGCCCTCAGGGCTCACACAGCAGTGAGCACAGGGCTCAGCCCCTCCAGCCCCTCCTCCTGCAGCAGGGCCCTGAGCCTCCTGCCCCCACAGGCAGCGCCTGCTGAGCTCAGAGTCAGGCCCAGGCTGGTGGTCCGCAGGCCCTGGGCGCGGGTGGCTGTGACCCCGGGGCGGCACCTGTGCACTGAGCCAGGAGGCCGAGCAGGAGAGGGATCCAGGCCATGGTGGAGGCGCCCCGATTCTGCTCCCTGAGGCCCAGGCTGGGCAGCGCTCCTCCCAGGCCTGTCTTATCCCCTGGCTGCAGGGAGAGCTGCTGGGCATGCAAATCAGCCAGAGCCCAGGGGGGCTGCCTGAGGAGCTCTGTGCTCTCAGACAAGGGCTCAGCCCCCAGGGCCCCAGAGGGGGAGGGGTGGTCCCTGGGGACCCCACTTCCCCCTGGGGCTTCTCCTCCACCTGCTCGTCCCATGTTCTACTGTGACCCATCCACCCCAGACTCTGTCCTGGCCGCACTCGTGGATGGGCCTGGTCACTAGAGCTCAGAGGTAGAATCTGTGTTTGTCTGAGCCCACCCTCTGGAGACAAGAAAGGCCTTAGATAGGGGTAGGTTCTGTCCCAAGTCACAGCTCCCGGGTGTCAGAGCAGAATCCATTTCCTCCTTAGATAAGGGCACATGGGGTGTGTATGAGCTGATGATGAGGTGCAGGAATTCTGTCCTTGGGCAAAGCTCCTGGGCAGGTCACAGACCCTGTGCCTTCCTTCCCAGCGTGAGCTCAGTGCCAGGGGCAGATTTGGTGCTGGAAAAGTGATGGACAGCAAGGGTGTTTTAACAGGAATAGGGTCAGTGGGGGTGAAATGAAGTAACCTGAACGTGAGCCAAAGAAACAGGAAAATTCCACAGAGACACATCTGAGAGACGTGGGGCGAGAGGAAGTTGCATTCGTGAGTCAAGTACAATAGTGCAGAAAACTTCCCCTCATGTGTGTGGTCATGCTTACCAGCCCCTGCATGTGGAACCCTGATGCCCTGGTCACCAGGCTCCAGGAGGCTGTGCCACGCGACGGTGCCGCCCCCTGGTGGCTGCCTCAAAAGGCGGCAGGAGGCCAGGAGCTGATACTATGCTGCCCAGGACAGGACAGGACACTGTGCTCACTTCTGCTCCTGTCAAGATGCCTATTTATCCCCAGCTTATCTCGGGAGCAGGTGACCTGTCCCTCTTTCCCAGGGCCACCCACACGGAGGGCCTCGGCTCCTAGGAGTCCATGGAGCCTGTAAGTGAAGCGAAGAGAAAGGGCTTGAGGATGGAGGACCCAAGCCCTGGAGGACCCACTTCGAGGCTGTGCCTGGAGAAGCTCTGGGTCTGGGACGAGATGAGCTCGGGGTCCTGTGGGGTAGGACCCAGCAGAGAGTGAGGAGGTGGAGCAGGGGAGGGGCCCACAATTTAGGGAACTCGTCCCAGGGTTCCCCCTGCAGAGACCCCACAGCTGGACAGGGTTCCAGGCCCTGACGGCATCCAGGGCAGAGCCTTCCCAGGGGTAGAAATCAGACCCACACTCATCGGCCCCCTGAGGAGGCTGGTGCAGGTTTTGGGGGCAGGCAGCTTCCAAGCAAACGAGGGAGTCTTTAACCTTTAACCCTCAGCACCAAGTCCACAAACTCCCCCTCTTAAGTGTAGGCAACCCTGTCACAACCTTAGGACTCCATGGAGAGTCTTACATGGCTTGACTGGTGATGGTCATCACTAGCTCAGCCTCTGGTCTGACTTCTGTCCCTTGACTGCTCTACCCAAGGACAGCTGGGAAAGGAGCCACTCTTTCTTTCTGTGGGGGTGGGGCGGCCCTGTCCGTGGTGCTGATCCCGGCTCTGTGCTCTGGAAGGTCCAAGCAGGGAGGGAGGTGGGGTTGAGATCCGAGGTTCTCAAGACTCTTCCCTTGACTCCCCTCCATCTATTTCTAGCTATGGGGACTCAGAGACCCAGGCAGAGACCTCCCTGGAGCTGAGTGCGGGGAGCCCTGGGCAGGAGCACAGGAGCAGGTCCCGTCCTGCCTCCAGCACAGGTTGACCATGTCAGCTCACGCTGGAGCCTTTGAAGGCCACTCAGGATTGATATTTCGGGAGCAGCTGTCATGGGACAACACTCTGCCCCATGCCCCACACACTCATTTTGCCATTTCTGCTCCCAGGAAGTCTGAGCCGCAGTGAGAGAACAGTCCCCATTGCACACCTGATGTCCCGAGCCTGGACCTGGGGACAACTCGCCCACAGTCCCAGAGTCATGACGGAAGATCTCGGACCACTTCTGCCTTGTGCCTCACTCCTGGACATTGTTCCAGCTGATGGAGAGGCTGCGGATCTCTTCAACTGACCTTGCTCTGCCCTCCAGAGTTGTTTTGAGTGTCATTGTGTGATCAGGGATTGACACAGAAGTGGCCCAAAGGAGGGGCTCCAAATTTCTGTGGACTAAAGGAATCGAAGCGACATATAACACGCACGAGTGTTTCACCTGATCTTAGCCACGAGGCCGAGAAGCCGTATGTGAGAGTGTTTCAAAAGATGTTCTGTTTGTAGTCAAGATGCCTTCAGGTTCCTCACCCAGAGAAACAGACATTAATGAATTAACCACATCAACAAATCTGTAGTGACATCCAGGAGCAACCATCCTACCTAAGACATTAGGTCTCTGCTCAGGAGCGGGACAGTATAAAAAAGCCAAGAAAAGGAAAAGAAAATCCTCAGCTGACGCAGGTCACTTCTCTGGAGCGACGTCTCACTTGGAGTAGGAATTCTAGATAAAAGAGACAAGACTGTCCCCCAGGAAAGACTGGGGTGAAGGACACAGTGGTGACCTGGGAGGGCATCCCCACCAGGCCTGCAGTATCTCTTACTGTCCCCCCGGAGGGATGGACAGGGTGCCGGGGAGCAGAGGGCCTGGACTCACTGGGGACAGAAGGCCACCCCATCCCCGACTGCAGAAAAGGGTTGTCCTCTCCTAGGGTTTGCGGTGACTGTGCCTCAAACAAGACCTCCTGCAGGTCCCTCTAGTAGGGAGTTCGCTGCCCCCCTAACAAGGTAGGAAAGGGAGGGGGAACGGCCACAGGGAGTGAGCCCCCCCCATGCCACGTCCTATCACATCCAGGCCACCCCCCACCCCGGGACTGTGCTGATGAGACTGCATACACAGAGGGACAGACTGCAAGACATGGGGACAGGGATGGACAGAGAGGCAGAGAGGACCATTCCCTGCTGTGCTACAGGGTGACCCAGCTGTGAGGGGAGGGACTGGAAGGAAGGGGAGGGGAAGGGGGAGAGCAGGTGGGGAGAGGGGGAGGAGGAGACGTCAAGCAGCAGCAAAGAAACAGGGGCCAGTGTGAAATCAGAGCTCTGGTCTCCACATCCTAATTCTGGGGTCTCTGCTGGTGTAAGGGGTACAGTGTGAGCCAGGCTGGGGACAGCACATGTGTCTCCTTCTCCCTGGGGCTGTGTCACTGGGAGCTGCGTTGTCAGCCCCACTTGGGCCTCAGCCTGGCCCCAGCAGACGGCCAGCTGGCCGTGTGCCTAGAAAAACGTCTGCGCTTCTGTGTCGAATCCCTTGGGGCGGCCGCCACGCAGGACAGACTGAGCTCGGCCAGCCGGGACCTGCAGCTCCAAGACCCAGCAGGCCTCCTGCCTCATCCTGGGCAGTGGGAGGGGCATCGGCCCCTGGACAACCGAGGGGCCCTGGAGCATTACCGCCTTGAGGGGCCTTGATAGTGACCCAGGGGCTGCTGAGCTCAGGGATCCCTCTGGTGTCTCCCAGCTCTAGGTCAGAGCCAGGCGGAGCACAGCATCTGTCTGAGTCCAACTTTCAGGGCGAGGTGGCTGCAGCCTGAGGGACGGAGGGGAGCAGCCTAACCTGTGGCCAGAGGACAGGGTGGGGAGCAGGGCTGAGCCTGGGGACTGCCTGTTCCGTGGTCCCCCTGGGCAGACACAGCTTCCCTGGCTGTGGATTCTGAGTGGAGGGCTGGCACCTGGCTGTCTGGAGGGGGTGCAGGAGGGGAAACGGGGAGAAGGAGACGCTGAGCTGACTGGTGGGACTGAGGCCTTATGTTCCCAGGTGCCTCTGGTGCTCTGAGGCCCCACAGGGTCATCCCAAGGGGAGCAGGGCCAGGGGCCCAGGAACCAAACCTCCTAGAAGAGGCCTGGCTGTGGGAAGGCCGCCTGCCTGCAGCACCAACATGGCCGGGGTAGTCAGTCGCTCAGCCCAGAACAGGGTCTGGGAGGCTCCAGGGGGCCCACAGCACAGCTCCTCCATGCAGGGATCCGGGCAGCCCTGGGCACTGTGGGGAACTAGTTCAGGACCTGAGGGCCACAGCGAGGTGGCAATGGCCTGGACGTGGTCACCACATGTGAGAAATTTGGGGACCATAGTGAGGGTTTTGTGTCTGTTGTGTCATTTTCTCCAAATCTTCCTCCAGCCCCTGCTCAGTACAGCCTGGTCCTGTGAACCCCAAATTCCCTCCTGCCCCCCCTGTGCAGAGCCTGCCTGGGGGCTGGGAGAGCCGGGCCAGATCTGCCCCTGTAGCCAAAACCCGGCCTCTGGACAGGGGTGCCAATTCAGTGTCAGAGACGGAGTTCTGGGTGAAGCAGACAGACCCGCTTGATTGCTTTGTGATTCAAAGGAGCCCCCAGCAGGCTAAGCCCCTCCAAGCTGTGTCCTCCCTTGAGGGGGAGAGCAAGGGGGTTTGTAGGTTTAGCTCAGAAACGACAGGGCGGTTGAGAAGGAGTAGGGTCCCTGCTTTCTCCTCCCTCCATAGGTCCTTTCAAAGTCACCAGGGCCAGGGTCAGGTGGAACTGTGACAGTGTCTGGCAGTCTTTGGGGTAATTGCCCCTTGACCTTCCACCTGCAGGGAAGAGGCTCGCAAAAGGAAGCGGCTCTTGGGGAGTGTTTCAAAGGCGCACACCAGGCACCTGCCAGAGCCCTAACTGGAGAGGAAGCATCAACACCAGGAAGTAACTGAGCCATGACGAAAGCATTTGTGCAAAGCCTGTTAGAGTAAGGTTCGGGGCCAGGGCAGGACACCACACAATGGAGACTGTTTTTACTAGTTTTTAGCTGTGTGACCATTTCCTGATCATTAACTCTTTTTTTTTTTTTTCAGTTTTCTATTATCATGGATTTACAAGGTTCTGTCATTTCCTGCCCAACAGAAGAGTGACCCAGTTCTACATGTATATACATTCTCTAGTCACATCATGCTCCGGCATGTTCTGTCCCAGTGACTGGCCCTAGTTCCCTGTGCTCTACAGCAGCACCTCGTTGCTTATCCACTCCAAAGGTAAGACTCTGCATCTCCCAACCCCCACCTCCCAGTCCTTCCACTCCCTCCCCCTCCCCCCTTGGCAGAAGCCCAAGTCTGTTCTGCATGCATTCACTCTGGAGTCAGCCTTTGAGATGGAGGGGAGGCTGCGAGGCTAGAGGCAAAGGCTTTTACTCGAAGACACAAGGACTCAGGGGCTTGTGCAGGGTTTCCTCTCTGCTTTGTCCGCAGTCTTCCTGGGGCTGGAGGAGGGGGACCCAGCCGGGGAGGGGTTTGTGTCCCCCTTCCCCATCTGGCTGTGTCACTGTGAGCATTACCACTGCTGTCAGCTGACTGACAGTAGTAGTCGGCCTCGTCCTCAGCCTGGGCCCCAGTGATGGTCAGGGTGGCCGTTTTCCCTGAGCTGGACCCAGAGAACCGCTCAGGGATCCCTGAGGGCCGCTCACTGTCCTTATAAATGACCAGCAGGGGGGCCTGGCCTGGCTTCTGCTGGTACCATTGCGTATATTTTTCATCCAGCAGATCCCCGGAGCAGGTGATCTTGGCCGTATACCCAAGGCCACTGACTCTGAAGACGGCTGGGTCAGCTCATAGGAGGCCACGGAGCCTGTAAGAGAGGAGAGCAGCGGGGCTAGAGGCGGAAGGGCCCTTTCCCAGGGGTCCCCCCTTCCCCACGAGGTGGTGCCTGCGCTGAGCGGGGGTTCAGGTCTGGAGAGGTCTGGGCCTGTGGGCAGGGCCGGGGGGCAGCACCTGTGCAGAGAGAGAGGAGGGGGAGCAGGAGAGGGGTCCAGGCCATGGTGGAGGCGCCCTGAGCTCTGCCTCTGAGACTCAGCAGCAGCCAGGGCTCCCCAGGGCCTCTCTTATTCCCTCCAGGGCCCTGGGGCAGGGAGGCTTCAAGGTTCATGCAGATTTCCTCCTCCTCTGGGGCTGCAAATGGAGTCACAGCAGGGGCGGCCTCAGCACCTGTGACTGAGCAGGAAGGACAAGGCCCTGGGTCCCTCCCAGCAGCCCTCAGGTTGGCCTGGGCCTCAGCTCTTGGATCAAGGTCACCTTCCTGGGGGAGTGACCACATGCCCGCTGTCCCTACCCGTCCCGGCCTGTGGCCTCTCCTGGGCTGCCCAGGGGCTGTGCTCCTCCAGGGGCCTGGCGGTGGGGCTGAGCTGGGCCCCCGAGAGACAGGAGACCCCTGGTCAGCGCCATGCCCTGTGGCTTCACTCCCTCCTCCTCCGGGGTTGTCCTGTCATCGCTAGAGTACCTGTCCCATCCTGGTGTTGTTAGAGTCGGGTCTGTCCCCTCAGGCTGTGGCCCGTCATCTGGTACATGGTCCTCTGTCCCTTCCGCACGCGCTTGTTCCGGGCAGTGGTCACAAATCCCCGTCTCCTCTTCCCCGTGGGGTCTCCCACCTTCTCTGACATCCGCGCCCACAGGAGACCCCGATGGTCCCTGTCAACCATCTCATTTCTTTTCTTTCTCATCAACGTCATGTGGAGACGTGGTAAACGCTCCAGTGTCCCAGACCTGCCTGGGAAAGCGGCTTTGCACTACGGGGGCTCTGAGGAGACTGTGGGGTCTCCACCCAGTGCTGAGGACAGCGGCCCTTGGACCCCAAATGCGGACAAGGACGAGGGAAGAGAGGAAGAGCCCAGAAGGATATGCCCCATGGATGGGGACACAGCATTGTCAGTCACACAGCAGGTAAAGCCACCAGAGGGGAGCCTCCCCCACCCCCCCAAAGAGCCCATCGTGGCTCCTGCTCCCCTTCATCCTCACCCCCTTGAGCTCTGGGACCCTTCCTCTCCTGATGGGATGTGAGCTGCTGCCTTTCCCCTCAGTCTGGTCTGGGCTGAGATCTTGGGGGCTTTGGTGGGACAGGCGGGGGCCTTTTAACAGCTGGGGCTCTCTGGGCTCTCTTTGGTGGGTTAGATGGGGGTTTGGAAGCTGGTCCTGCGTTTGCACACATTCTTTTACGTCATGAAATATAACGTAGGTGTTTGGTGGGTGCTATTTAGTGGGGTCCTTGGGAAAATTCAGCCTGACCATATCTCCTTTTTAATTGCGGTATTTAGACCACTTACACTCAGTGTGGCTCTTCCTACAGGTCAGTGCAAGTGTCTCATCTTGCTTTTCATTTCTATTTGTCCCATCGTTCCTTCTTCCCATTTTTCTTTTCCTGCCACTATTTTCATGAACTGAGTGTGTTTTAGGATGCGATTTCATCTCCTTTATTGATTTACCGGCCAAAGTTGCAGTCCCAAGTCTTCATTGGGAGTTACCTGTGGCACATCGGGTTTAGGAAACGGCCTTGTCATTGCAGCAGCAGTTTGGGTCACGGCTGTGGTGCCAGTTTGATCCCAGGCCTGGAACTTCCACATGCCTCAGGTGTGGCCAAAAAAAAAAAGGGCAAGATTTTATTATAATGTTCGCTGCAGGGTTCACTGTACGCGGCTAGCTTATCCGGATGTCGTGTCCCTTCACACAGGATGACAGCATCATCCCATGTCCTCTCCCTCTCCAACCTCTGAGATGACAACCTCTTGAATAGACCTTAGAAGCCGGCAGCACCAACACTCTTCCTCTTTCCTGCTCTAAACCCTTTGGTATCTTTTCCAGACTGTGAAACAACACAAAGTTCCTATATTCCTCCACAAAGTCAGCCCATGCAGTGCTTTCCAGGTCTGTGTGGAGTCCCATTTCCACCCGGGCGAGCGCTCTCCTTGGTGAGTCCAGGTTCAGAGGCTCTGCTGGTGACCAACTGTCAATATTCGTTTAGGAATGCGAACTTTTGATTTGTCCTTCTTTTTTGAAAAGCGTTTTCACTGAGAAGAGTTCCATGTGGACAGGGGTTCTTCTGAGGCTGTGGTTTTGTTGTTGCTTTTTCATTCCAAAGAGTTGGCTGCTGGGTCTCCCGTTTGATGGTGTCCAAGGAGGGATCTGCTCACATCATTGTGCGTCTTCCTCTGGGTGGAACGTGGCTTTTCTCTCTGGCTGCTTTGATGATGACTCTTCCCTGCTGCTCTTAAGGGGGGTGATGGTGTGTGCTGGGGTGTTTCCTTTGTGTCTGTCCTGCTTGGGGTTTGGGGAGCTGCTTGGATCTGCGGGGTCATAGTTTCCCTGATCTTAGAACGTTTTTGGCCAATATTTCTTCAAATATTTTTCCAGCTCCCCACCCCACCATCTCTTCTGCTTCAAAGGCTCCAACACACGCGCATCATGCCTGTTGAACTTGCCCCACAACACGTGATGCTGCTCTTTATTCCTTTTCCAAAGTATTTTTCTCTGTAATTTAACTTCTTTCCCGGGGTGTCTATTCTATGTCAATGATTCACTAATCTTTTTTTTTTTTTTTTTTGCTCTGTCTAACATACCGTCCGTTTCTCAGGTGTAACTTGCATTGCAGCCAGCGTAGTTTTCATTTTTAGAAGTTTGACTTGGGCTTTAAAAAAAAATCTTCTTTGTCTGTAATTAACATAATCAGTCTTTCCTCTACCCATTGAACAAATGGAGTATGGTTCTAACAGGAGCTTTTCTATCTTGTCCATCCAGTTTCATGTCGGCAATTTCATGGCCAGTTTGGAAAGATCTTTCTTTCCGTCTGTCTGTCTTTCTGTCTTTCTTCTTTTTGGGGCTGCATGTGCGGCATACGGAAGTTGCCAGGCTAGGGGTCCAATCGGACCTGTAGCCATGGGCCTACACCACAGCTTTAGCAACCCCATATCCAAGCCGAATCTGCGACCTATACCACAGCTCACGGCAACGCCACATCCTTAACCCACTGAGCGAGGCCAGGGGTAGAATTTGTGTCCTTATGGATGCTAGTAGGGTTCATTAACCATTGAGTCATGACGGGAATTCCATGGAATGTTTTATATACATTTTTAAAACTTTTTATTTTGTGCTTCTTTTGGCTTGTATTCACCTGCTTCCTTTCAGGAAATTTTGATTCCCAATTTTTTGACCACACATGCTGCCTGTGGAAGTTCCCAGACCAGGGACGGAATCAGAGCCACAGCTGTGCTGGAAGTCACCACTCTGGCATGCCAGATCTTTTAACCCACTGTGCAGGGCCCAGAATCGAACCCATGCCTCTGCAGCGACCCAGCGGCTACAGGCAGATTCTTAATGCACTTAATGTGCCAGGACAGGAACTCCCTTGCAGGAAATTCTAATAGGATGCCCGAGGTTGCGAATGACTCCTTGCTTAGGGCGCGCTATGTTTCCATTTCTCACTCTATTTTTCCTTTTCCTCTAGATTTGATAACTGAAATGGGCAGATTTCGATCGTTTGTCAACCTGGCCTTCCCCTTTCGCACACGGGACCAGAGCAGCGTTTAGTCTCGCGCAAGTTTCCCCACTGTCGAGGCAAAGCTTTTCTGACTAGTCCCCCTGAGGCCCCTGGGTAGGAGCTTTCCCCCCTGACTGGGAACCACCTTGACCCCGAGTGTGTGTGTGAGCTCTCACTGCCTTCTCTTCAGGCCTCTTCCTCCCCCGTGAACGAGTGGTTGCTCTTCGGGTTCCCCGGAAGCGCACTCGCAGAGGGAGACCTATCTGCACAGGGGCTGCGGGGTCGGGTGTGATGTCTCTGCAACAAAGCCTGGAGCCCAGCCTGCTCAGCCCTGCAGTGCGGTGACAGTTGAGGACAGGGGGCCGGGGCCCTGCCTGTCATCCTGACCTGAGGCAGGGACTTGGGTCCTGGCTCAGGCATCTCTAGTCCCGAGTCACACTCAGGGAGGGGCAGGCAGGCCCCTGGGGAGCCCATCTCTGGCACAGCCCTGTGCAGGGAGGGCGGGGCTGCGAGCTGAGGAGTCCCAGTGGATGGGAGGGGTGTTGGCCTTGAGAGGGACCCAGGCAGACACCACAGCGCCCACTGCACTAAGGTGCTCCCTGCAGAAACCCTGGCCGCTTTGGATCCCCAGGCTTCAGAGAGCCAGCTTCCCCCTGCAGGTCTGGGGCCCACACAGGACATGGGGGCCAAGAGGTGGCCCATCACTCTGGTTTGGATCCAACAATGAAGGTCCCTTGGTCTCTGTCCCCCTCCCTCTGTCCTTTCATTCAGTCCTTCTTTCCCCAAGTCACTCCCAGGGTCACACAACACCCTGTGCCTGAAACTCCCAGCCCTAAATCCCCTCCTGAACCCCCAGTGCAGAGCCTACCTAGGAGCTGGGGGAACCCCGGAGGTACCTGCCCCTGCTTTGTCCACAGTCCTCCTGTGGCTGCAGGAGGAGGACCCAGCTGGGACGGGGTTTGTGTCCCACTTCCCCATCTGCCTGTGTCACTGTAAGCATTACCACTGCTGTCAGCTGACTGACAGTAGTAGTCGGCCTCGTCCTCAGCCTGGGCCCCGCTAATGGTCAGGGTGGCGGTGTCTCCTGAGTTGGACCCAGAGAACCGGTCCGGGATCCCTGAGGGTCTCTTGTTGTTGTTATAAATGACTAGCACAGGGGACTGGCCAGGCTTCTGCTGGTACCAGTGGGCATAAGAGCTTCCTAAGCTGTCTCCTTGGCAGGTGATGCTGGCAGGTGATGCAAAGAGCCGAGGAAGGGAGCTTGCCTGAATGGTGCAATTCCGAGGGCAGATTCCTAGGCAAGGGGATACGTGCCCATATGGTGCAATTCCAAGGACTGGCCCTAGAAGACAATAAGGCTCGCCCACTAACTTTGGTGGGGAACTGAATTTTCTGGGAAACAATTTCCATTTTGCGTTGCTGAGTGTGGATTGTTCCATGGATGACAGTTTTTTTCTGTTATTCACTTGTTCAGTTCTTCCTCAGTCTTTCCTGATTATTTGTTTATTATTCTTATTTTCCATTCTTATTTTCCTTTGGTGATTTGTGATTTAACAAAATTACAACAATAATATAATAAGAATTTCATCCTGAAGGACTTTCCCCTATTCAAATCTAATCTCATTAAAAACATAGTGTTTATCTACTAACTAGTTATAAACTTTAGAGTTAGGATTTTAATGAGGTTCATAGAAGTTAGACATATATTATTCATGACCAAAAGACACCTAGCTATGAGTTATAGAAGCTTTTAAGTGATAGCTAGTTAAGTTGGTTTATATTTTCTCATACTGTCTCCCTGCCATAAACGCTTTAAAGATAAGCACTGATCTAAAAACAAGATTTGTTATGTCTGTGACCTTTTTAACTTGTGGAGATTGACTGGCCATGAGATAATTTGTACTGAGTCTCCCCTTTCCCACATGATGTATTGTACCTATTTTCCCTTAAATTGTACCCATTAAATTCAGTTACATTAAAGATCTTAGAACATAACGTATAGCTGCCGTACCATGTAAAAGTTAACCAATGTACTTTTAATGCTGTGATGTAATCTGTATTTAAAAACTGTCTATGTAAACACTCATCTATGCCAATAAAATTTGAGCAGTTCAGCACCCTGAAAGCAGGGACAAAGAGACTGTCTCCGTATGCAATCGCCGATGTTGCCCCTCTCCTTTCAGGGTGTGCACTGCCTGGCAGCTGGAGCTGGCCTCCTGCAGTTTATTATGTGGGTGGGCTCAGAGGAGATTGCTCTCCGGAGTCTGAGCCCCAAGGAAGTGTTTCAGACGGCTTTTATGGGCTAGTTCTTCCGGGTACATGCTTGGCAGGACAGACCAGAGTGAGGACAGGCAAGGGAGTAGATGCTAAAGCAAGTTTACAGAGGCGGATGCCTGGGGGAGGGGTGGTTGGGGCAGTTGGCTGGACTTTGCTTAGTCAGCATGGCTGGGGAGTCTCCTTTCTATCTTTTTATAGGGGCATTTTCTCCTTCAGGTGGGCAGCTGCAGTGGCTCATGTTTCACTCCCTGTCGAGGCTGATGGCAAGTGCCCAACTGCAGTTCCCAAGACCCTGGCCCTTTGGGGCAGAACTTGACCAGGAAGGGAAGTATGAGGGCCAGGCTGCTGAGAGGATGGGTTTCCCCAGGGTTCACTGTGGTACCCCCACATCCTGGTTGTCCTCAGGAGCCCCTTGTCTGCACATGGGGGTCGTCAGGAGGGTGGTTAGAGCTAGAGAAACTGTGGGACTGGGGTCTGCTTGGGTGTGCAGGGGCCTGGCTAGGTCCTGGGGGCTCTGCTGAGGTGTTGCTTGGTCCTCACCCCCCCTGACAGATGGGAGGGACAGGTGTGGCATGGCCAGTCTTTAGGGACAGCTGGGATCTTTAGGGCCCATGGTTTAGGAAAGTCCATTGAGGCTGGGTTTGGGGAGGGCCTTGGTTTTGGCCCAGAGAGTTAAGAATACTGGGTGTCCACTGAGGTGTTCACTGTGGGTTCCATCGCTGGCCTGGAAACTTTCTCTTGCCCCGGGTGAGGCACAAGAAGAAAAAAAAAAAAGAAGAAGAAGAAGAAGAAGAGAGGCGTTCCCATCATGGCTCAGTGGTTAAGGAATCTGACTAGGAACAATGAGGTTGCAGGTTCGATCCCTGGCCTCGCTCAGTGGATTAAGGATCCGGCGTTGCCATGAACTGTGGTGTTGGTTGCATGCCTGGCTAGGATCTGGCGTTGCTGTGGCTCTGGTGTAGGCTGGCAGCTGCAGGTCTGATTAGACCCCTAGCCTGGGAACCTCCATATGCCGTGGCTTTGGTCCTAAAAACACACAAACACAAAAAGAGAGAGAGAGAGAAGGAAGGAAAAAGGCCTGGCCTTTTCTTCAGCATCTGCTGATAACTCTGTGATAGTTTGTCTTTCTGAGCATGAGCGTCGTGAGTGTCTGGGGTCCCGTCATGTCTCGTGCGGGGCTCCCGTGAGCATTTCTCTCCACAGACGAACACTGTCCTTCGGAGCACAGTGAACACACGGCTGGCTGCCTGGGGAACTTTGCCAAAGACCCCATCGCCCAGGGTTCTAGGGAATCTGAGGTGACACGTGCTGGATCAGACAGAGGGACAAGCAGATGGGAGGCTGGGACCTTGAGGGTCTCATCTGGCGACAGACCTGACAGCTCTAACAGACGCCTGGGCATCTGGGGCCGCGCTGTGGGCTGGACACGCGAAGGCTCCGTTTCCGCGAAGAAGAACCTCAGGAGAGGCCGGGCCTGGGGCAGGGGGCCGGGGCTCCGAGCTCTCCAGGCCTCAGGCAGCCTCTCGGGAGCTGGGGGACCCTCCTCCAGGAGCACAGAAGACCCCAGTCCCGGGCCTCACCCAGCCGGTCCCCCCAGGGGAGAGGTGCTCCTGCAGAGCCCCGCCCCCTCAGGCAGCGCCCCCCTCTCCTGGGACTCAGGCCCCCTCCTGGGCCTGAGGCACGTCCTGACCCCGGACCCTTTCCTTCCCTCTGCACCCTGACAGCAGCCTCCGCAGCTGAGGGCAGCTTCCTTCCTCCTTCTTCCTCGGGGCAAACCGAGGCCCTGAGAGGACGGAGTGTCCAGGCCTGGAGGAGCCGGGCCAGGACCAGAGAGGCCCCCTGAGCTCAGGGCTGAGCTGCAGCTGCTCTGAGGCGGGGGGAGGGAGCCCTAGGCCAGGCAGGGAGTTTGTGTCCCACTTCCCCCTCTGCCTATGTCACTGTGCGCATAATAACCACCATCATACACCTGACAGTAGTAGTCGGCCTCGTCCTCAGCCTGGGCCCCGCTGATGGTCAGGGTGGCTGTGTCTCCTGATCTGGACACAGAGAACCGGTCCAGGATCCCTAAGAATATCTCAGGATATTCATAAATGACCAGCTCGGGGGACTGGCCAGGCTTCTGCTTGTACCAGTGAGCATAATAGCTTCCAAAGTTGGCTCCTTGGCAGGTGATGCTGGCCGTCCCTCCCAAGGACACAGACACCCCCGGGGGCTGAGTCAGCTTAGAAGAGGCCACATAACCTGCAAGAGAGGAGAGGAGAGTGCGTGTGAGGAAGAGGGTCTCACTCCCAGAGCCGCAGGCTCCCTGCAGCCTCCCCTGGGCCGAGCTGACGTTCGTTGGGAACCCGGCTGGTCCTTCATGACCTTGGGGGCTGAGCCTGGGGGGCAGCACCTGTGCAGAGAGAGAGGAGGGGGAGCAGGAGAGGGGTCCAGGCCATGGTGGAGGTGCCCTGAGCTCTGCCTCTGAGCCCAAGGCTGGCTGGGCCTCTGGGCCTCTTTATCCTCAGGAGGGAGGTCCTCATGCAAATCTCCTCCCTGCTCCTGGGGCCTTGGTGACCGGCTCCCTGCTGAGCAGAGAGCAGCTGGCTCAAGGGAGGCGCTGACCTGGGGCCTCACGCCCAGGCCTGTGCTCAGAACTGTCCTGTGCTGCCCCCTACCCCCGCCCATGCACACACACCCCAGTCTGCACAGGGCTCCCCTTCGGGCCTGGGGGCCCCACAGTCCCCCTCTGTGGTGATGAGACATCCACATGGTGGCAGGCTGTCCAGCACTGGGAGCTGGTGCTGTGGGGACAGGGGTCGTGCTGCTGTGAGAGGCCAGACTTCCTTCATCAGACACAGTGACATTGACCTTGTTCCCCTGAGAATGAGTTTCTGATGTGAGTGCTGTTTTAGTAAAATACAAGGGAGAAGCTCATTAGGACTTAGGGTTAGTCAGCATTTATCTGATGACACCAGAAGTATAATTTTTCAAAGAAAGTTATGATTTCATCAAGCTCATCAAAAATAAGGTTTCCTGGAAAGTTGCTTTGTGGCTCATCGGTTAGCAAACTGGACTAGGATCCATGAGGATGTGGATTTGGTCCCTGGCCTCGCTCAGTGGGTTAAGGGTCCTGCTTTGCCATGAGCTGTGATGTGGTCCGCAGACTCAGCTCAGATCCCACATTGCTGTGGCTGTGGTATAAGCTGGCAGTTGTAGCTCTGATTGGACCCCTAGCTTGGGAACTTCCATATGCCATGGGTGTGGCCCTAAACAGGAAGAAAAAAAAAGGGGGAGGTCTCTTTGGGGCACAGTGGAAACGAATCCGACTGGGAACGATGAGGTTGTGGGTTCATTCCCTGGCCTCTCTCAGTGGGTTAAGGATCTGGTGTTGGTGTGAATTGTGGTGTAGGTCACAGATGCGGCTTGGATCTGGCATTGATGCTTGATGCCTTGTAAGAAGATATATGTATAAATCCTCTAGCACCTGGGAATGTTTAGTCCTCTTTCTTCTGCTAATGCCCTGAATCCTCCTCCTTGTGATACCATCCCAGTTTGCTAGGGCCTCATCTCACCATAACAAAGCATTAGAATGGTGGACATTTTACAAATGTAATAAAGTGAAAGTACATTTTCAGAGAGGATGAGAGAAAGTGTCAAGTGTGTGCAGGTTCCAACAGGGCACTCTGCAATAGTCTTTATACCCCACAATGCAATGCGACCCCATTTGCTTTTCTGATTGGCCTTGGGCACGATGCCTTATTTGCATGGGGAACAGGTTATATGGTGGTGGAGTGAGCAAGGGGCACCATTCCTTCTCCAGCAGGGAGTGAGCAGCCCAGGCTAGTCAAGGTGGGGGAAGGGGCTTTAGAATGAGACATGGCCAAGGGCTTATGGGATGAATCTCCCTGAAGAAGACTTGAAGCCTATAACATATAACAAAGCAAACTCTTTGGCCCCTTTGAATACCTTGCTCACGTTCTCTATGGCATCTGGGATCCCAGGTTGTAAGGGAAAAGGGCCAGTGAACAGTCTAGCTGCTTCCTGCTAAATGGTGGCTTTGTAGGGTTCTGGGTCCCCTCTGCTTAATTTCTTTCAGGGCATTCTTTTTTTTTTTTTTTTAATTTTTTTAGGACCACAGCTGCAGCATACGGAGGCTCCCAGGCTAGGGGTCAAATCAGAGCTACAGCTGCTGGCTTATACCACAGCCACAGCAATGTGGGATCCGAGCTCCTCTGTGACCTACACCACAGCTAACCATAATGCTGGATCCTTAACCCACTGAGCAAGACCTGGGATCAAACCTGCGTCCTATGGATGCTAGTCAGATTCATTAACCACTGAGCCACACCGGGAACCCCGTGTCAGGGCCTTCTTGAAGAGGGAGGTGTGGCTCCAGGGGATGGCTTGTTCCAGTGTTGTCTGGGTGTTGACTGGCTGATATAACCATCAAATTATCATTTGGAGGTTTGTTTGTTGTATTCTAGAAGAAAGAAACTTAACAAGTAGGTTAAAATTTGAGGCCAGGAGTTCCCGTCATGGTGCAGTGGTTAACGAATCCGACTAGGAACCATGAGGTTGCAGGTTCGGTCCCTGCCCTTGCTCAGTGGGTTGATGATCCGGCGTTGCCGTGAGCTGTGGTGTAGATTGCAGACGCAGCTCAGATCCCGCGTTGCTGTGGCTCTGGCGTAGGCCGGTGGCTACAGCTCCGATTAGACCCCTAGCCTGGGAACCTCCATACGCCATGGGAGCGGCCCAAGAAATACCAAAAAGACAAAAAAAAAAAAGTTGAGGCCAAAGACCTGTAAGGCAATTATTGTCAAGTAATGAAGCCGCTTAATGTAGTTGTATATTTAATGTAAGTGTAACAGACCCAGTCAGAAATAACTGGAGAAGGGACAGTTTGAAAGCAAATAGACAAAAGAAATCTCAGTTTTTGAACAGGCCTGAAATCCAATTTGGACCTGGCATTTCGGGGAGACTTGCAGCCAGGTAGTTAGTTCTTTAGTTTTATCTAAATAGATTTTAACTGTTAATGTGGTATTGACTTAAGAATAACAAGTGCTATGAGTCAATACAGTTTTTATCTTTTTGTTGTTACAAGGGTGATCCTTGAAAATGGAAGGTCGCATGCAGCTCCCAGCTGCAAGCTGATGTTGCTTTGAGAATGGCTGATGGCTTCAAGTGTGTGTAAACCTTAAGTTCTTCGCGATATAAACCTTGGTCTCCAATTACCTCGGATGTCTGAACCACAGCTCTTCCATTTTGTCTTTTAATTTTGTCTCCTAAATGGCTCAAGCTGATGTGACTGTTAAGGACCTTAGTGCCTTTCTAGATATGAGAAGTTGAAAGAATTTGGGCTCATAAAATCTTTTTTCCCCCTATTTTGAGGTACAGATTATTCTATTGTAAAATGTAAGCAATTACAGATCAGTCTCTTGCAAAAATCAATGCTATATTAGCATAAATGTAATTCCTAGTTTGAAAAAAATCTCATTGATTCCAAGTAAGATTCAACATTAAGCCAAGATGTTACTGAAGTTGTTTTCAAAAGACACTAAAGCATTGGGAGTTCCCATCGTGGTGCAGTGACTAATGAATCTGACTAAGAACCATGAGGTTTCGAGTTCGATCCCTGGCCTTGCTCTTTGGGTTAAGGATCTGGCATTGCCATGAGCTATGGTGTAGGTTGCAGACTTGGCTCGGATCCCACATTGCTGTGACTCTGGTGTAGGCTTGTGGCTACAGCTCCAATTTGACCCCTAGCCTGGGAACCTCCATATGCCGTGGGAGTGGCCCTAGAAAAGGCAAAGAGACAAAAAAAAAAAAAAGACACCAAAGCATTACTAGCTTTTTTCTCATATGGAACCTAGAAAAATCAAAATTTCTGAGTGGGTTATCTTCATCTTTTATTCTTATATAGTCATAGCCATAGTTTTATATAATAGGCCATGAGATGGTAAAATAAGCATATTCGTTTTGTTCCAGGCCCTGTGCAGCAGCCCTGCACCTGCAGTGTATCAGCTCCAGCAGCTCTGTTGTCAGGGGAGAAAGCAAGCGAGCACTCAGAGAGTTGGAGAACTCAGGTTTATTATGTGGGTGGGCTCAGAGGAGATTGCTCTCCGGAGTCTGAGCCCCAAGGAAGTGTTTCAGAAGGTTTTCGGGTACGTGCTTGGTGGGATGGACCAGAGTGAGGACAGGCAAGGGAGTAGATGCTAAAGCAAGTTTACAGAGGCGGATGCCTGGGGGAGGGGTGGTTGGGGCAGTTGGCTGGACTTTGCTTAGTCAGCATGGCTGGGGAGTCTCCTTTCTATCTTTTTATAGGGGCATTTTCTCCTTCAGGTGGGCAGCTGCAGTGGCTCATGTTTCACTCCCTGTCGAGGCTGATGGCAAGTGCCCAACTGCAGTTCCCAAGACCCTGGCCCTTTGGGGCAGAACTTGACCAGGAAGGGAAGTATGAGGGCCAGGCTGCTGAGAGGATGGGTTTCCCCAGGGCTCACTGTGGTCCCCCCCACATCCTGGCTGTCCTCAGGAGCCCCTTGTCTGCACATGGGGCTGGTCAGGAGGGTGGTGCCCCAGGTTAGAGCTGGAGAAACTGTGGAGGCGCCCTGAGTCCGATCCCCGAGGCCCAGGTTGGGCAGGGCTCCTCCCAGCCCTGTCTTATCCCCTGGCTGCAGAGTGAGCTGCTAGGGATGCAAATCAGCCAGAGCTCCAGGGGGCTGCCTGAGGAGCTCTGTGCTTTCAGACAAGGGCTCAGCCCCCAGGGCCCCAGAGGGGGAGGGGTGGCCCCTGGGGACCCCATTCTGCCAGGGTGTCCTCCTTCGCCTGCTGGTCCCATAGTCAAAGGTGACACCTTCATCCCAGACTGTGTCCTGGCCTCACTGCTTGTCAAGCCTGGTCACTAGAGCCCAGACGTGGAGTCTGTGTTTATCTGAACCCACTCTCTGGGGACAGAAAGGCTTTAGATAGGGGTAGGTCCTACCCCAGGTCATAGCTTCTGGGTGACAGAGCAGAATCCAATTCTTCCTTTGCTGAGGGCACATGGGGTGTGTATCAACCACTGAGGTGCAGTAATTGGGCAGAGCTCCTGGGCGGGTCACAGATGCTGTGCCTCCATCCCCAGCATGAGCTCAGTGCCAGGGGTAGATTCAGTGCTGGGAACATGATTGACAGTGAGGGTGTTTTGCAGGAAGGGGGTCAGTTGGGATGAAATTAAATATCTGAACATGTGCCAGAGAAATGAGAAAATTCTTCAGGAGACAGATCTGAGACACCTGTGGCCAGAGGAATCTGTACATCATTGTCAAGGACAAGAGTCTAGAAACCCTCTACCTTTTCCCCAGATCTCAGGTGGAGGTCATCCACCCCCCTGATGGGAAACCACTGCTGTCCAGGCCCCGCCCTCTCCTGGTAGCTGTGCCGTGTGACTCTGCTGCCCCCTGGAGGCCATGTCACCCTGGCTGCAGGAGGCTCAAGAATGTCGTTGTCCAGGTGCAGATTCAGACCAGTGACCATGACCTGACTCCCAGCTCCAGGGACAACTGTCCTCGTCTGGGGAGGAGGAGCTCCAGATCGTGTGGCCCCTGACTGTGTCAGACCCGGCACCAGGATCTCAGAGTAGCTGTGAGTCTGTGAGAGTCCTGATAGAGCAGGAGGGGGAGGGCCACCTGCATCTGTGCAGACATTGCTGGAGGGGTAGGGGGTCCTGCAGTGGGTCCTGTGGCTTGGCCCTGGGGACCCTGCTATTGATTCTTAGTGGTGGCAGCTGTGGGTGCAGGGCCAGCTTGGGGCGATGGAGGTTCTTCACCAAAATTAGGATAGAGATCCTCCACCCAACCGACATTTTTTTTTTTTTTTTTTTGGTCTTTTGCCTTTTCTAGGGCCAGACCCGCAGCATGTGGAGGTTCCCAGGTTAGGGGTCTAATCGGAGCTGTAGCCACCGGCCTACGCCAGAGCCAAAGCAACACGGGATCTGAGCCGCATCTGCGACCTATACCACAGCTCACGGCAATGCCAGATCCTTAACCCGCTGAGCAAGGCCAGGGATCAAACCTGCAATCTCCTGGTTCCTACTTGGATTCAGTAACCACTGTACCACAGAGGGAACTCCCACCCAACCAGCATTTGTTCACAGCCATTCTTTTTTCCACATTCCGCCCTTAAAATTCTGCAAGGATCTGAAACTGTCCCTGGATAAAGCAATGGCTGTCTTGTGTGTGAGGTGCAGCAATAGACCAGAAAGAAACGCCCATGGTCACAAGTTATGGCAACTCCTCCACAGGGCCCCTGGCCCAGGCCTCCTCCTCAAAGCCTGGGGTGTCTGGACTTCCTGCCACAGTGCAGTGGGCTAAGAATCCAACTACAGCAGCAGGGTTGCTGTGGAGGCATGGGTTTAGTCCCTGGCCTGGAGCAACGATTTAAAGGGTCCTGCATTGCAGTGGCTGCTCGAGAGGCTGCAGCTCTGGCTCAGATTTAATCCCTGGCCTGGGAACTTCCATATGCCGTGGGTGTGGCCATAATATTAAAAAAAAAAAAAAAAGTCCAGGGAGTTTGCCCTGGCCTGTGCAGAGGCCCATGAAGAGGTCAGTGGTCCAGGACATGTTGGTGATGCTCCTACATGTGCTACTGCTGGAGAACCTTGTAGCTGGGGCTGGAATCTCCCAATGTTGACTCTCCTCTCCATCTCTCAAGTGAAGGACAGCCCCCATGCAAATCCCCCTCTACTTCGTGCTTGCACCCAGCACTGAGGTCCAGCTGGGGAAACACCTGCCAGAGGAGGGGTAGTGGAAGGGGGATGCTGAGTGGTTTGTGTCTGTTTTCCTTCTTCCATCATCCACCCTGCCTGGGTGCAAGGGTCATCACAGCTGCTGAGGCATGAGGGGTGACCACTTATGGGAAATGCAGAAGGTGTCAGTTGAAAAGATTCACAGCTGGACCAGCTCCGAACGAACAGAGACATAGTCCCACAATGCCCCCTGCTTCTCGAAGGTTTGAAAAAATCTCCTTTCCCCAAAGAGACTTCAGGCCTGATACTCAACTTTGGGCCTCTGACTGATTCCCTCTCAAATGAGCCTTAGTCTTTTTTTTTTTTTTTTTGTCTTTTTAGGGCCGCACTCACAGCATATGGAGGTTCCAGGCTAGGGGCCGAATTGGTGCTACAGCTTCCAGCCTATACCACAGCCACAGCAACACCAGATCTGAGCTGCATCTGAGACCTACACCACAGCTCACAGCAACAAAGCTCACAGCTACTTAACCCACTGGGCAAGGCCAGGGATCGAACCTGCATCCTCATGGATCCTAGCCGGGGTTGTTAGCTGCTGAGCCACAAAGGGAACTCTTGGAGACACTCTTTTGGATCCGCCCCAGAGTCTGGTCATTTATGGACATGAGGAATCGGACAATTTGGGACTCGTTGCTCTGGGTTGGTTGTCTCTATCCTACGTCTTTTTCCAATACTGTGGGAGCAACAGAGGGAAGAGACGATGGGGGGATGTAACCCCACTCTTTGGGATATTCTAGTAGATAGTGGCCCCCACACTGTAAGACAACTCACTCAGCTGCAGGGTTTGGGGAGACTGCAGTAGCAGGAAGTCTCTGGAGATTATTAGCCTCCCAGTGGGGCGCCCCAAATTGTTGTCCCCAAAGGGTCTGGGCTATTAGTGGAACAGTTTGGGCTGCCGAGTCGACCTTGGTTTGTGGTGCTCCATGTTGCGGAATCCATGCATATTCTCTGTCCCTGTCTCCATTGCCACTTGGTTCATGAAACCCTTGGATGAAGACAGAAGTGGCTGGGAAAGGATGCTGCCTGAAATCCACGGAACAGGCTGTCCTACCCATTTGATGATTACAGATCTCAGGTCACCTATCAGTGAACATTCATTGGTGAACATGTACCTTCACATGTTTTTGTCCATTCAGAGAGATCTATCCACAGATCTTGCCTCAAAATTATTTTTTCACCAAATTCCCATTCATATTTCTTCTAAGTCCCTGGCTATGGAGCCACATCAATGACTCCATATATAATGGCACACCTGGCCATTTCTCCTTCGAGAATTCACAGCCAGGTGCACCACTGGAGGTTCTGCACATGGGGAGGACGTCCTCTCACTGTAGACTTCAAGGATATCCCAGAGACGGGCTTAATGCCACAGCCACCCACTCCAGTGATGTACTTTGCTGTATAAGCTCGGTTTTGGTGGGTCAGACAATGCCCAGTTCATGGTGAGCCATCCAGGCCACCTGGAAACTCTGTTCTGGAACTGGAGCAATAACACAGAACAGAGTCAGGGAGAGAAGTGACTATAAGACAGACCTGAGAGGAAACTCTGCTGATCACCCAATCTCTCTAAGTCCCCCCTCTGACTGGAGGCCAGAGGAATGTTTGGATGTCATAGAATTAATGTCAGTTCATGGCTCAGTGGTTAACGAATCCGACTAGGAACCATGAGGTTGTGGGTTCGATTCCTGGCCTTGCTCAGTGGGTTAAGGATTCGGTGTTGCCATGAGCTGTGGTGTAGGTTGCAGATGTGGCTCGGATTCCGAGTTGCTGTGGCCCTGGTATAGCCGGCGGCTACAGCTCTGATTAGACCCCTAGCCTGGGAACCTCCATATGCCACAGGAGTGGCCCTAGAAATGGCAAAAAAAAAAAAAAAAAAAAGAAGAAGAAAAGAAAGAATTAATGTCAGTTCAGAGTTGGTGTTCAGTAGTCCCTAAAAAATCTGACTCTGCCCTTTTCCCTGGTGCACAGTTACCCTGATAAAAGGCTATTTTTCCCTTTGATAAAGAACTGGGAGAAAGATCACAGTGTACATTTTCAGCAGTGTACCAGGGTCCTTCCTTAAGGGGACTCAGCCTCCCCTTCATTCATGGGGTTCTGTGTCTATAAACTGGCTCAAGGCTGAGAATAATCAAGGGCAGGTGACTCCCTGTTTTTATGATATAAGTTGGACTTATGTTCACTTGACCTAGTCTTTGCTTCCACCAATTTGAAATTTAGAGATTCCCAGCCTATTTCATGTCTAGGAATACCATGATGAACAAGCCAGTGACCCAGATCTGCACAAGTCAGACCAAGCTGATGACTCTGAGAGTCCAGTGGCTGAGACAGGAACCTTGCCCTTGGCAGGGCAGGGCTACTGCTTGGCCCCGGCCATCCAAGATCCAATTCCTCCCATTGCATCTAGGATTTCCAGCTGAGAGGCTGCAGTTCCCACTAGGAGGTGTGCCCTAGAGAAGAGTGACTACAGAGCTCTTCAAGGACCATAGGGCTCCCCTGAGGGATTTATTTCTGGTGAGAAGGGTGCCTTCTGGGCCCTCCCAGTGTGGGGAGCAGGTCTTAATGGACATACCCCCTCTACATCTCCCTCCTACAGGATCCTTTTGTCTCCAGGAAGGTCTCCTTCTCCAATTCACTCACTGGGACCATCATTTGGACTTTGCTTCAGCCAACCAAACCCACTGCCTAAGTTCTTCCTCCCACTCCAACTGCAGGGCATAGGAAACTGAGTCTCTGCGGAGTGAGCCCAGATCAGCAAAGCCAGCTTGACCTAGCTTCATGTGCTCCTCCCACCACCCCGCCCCCTTTGTGTCCCTCCCCAACCTGTTCCTGGGATGTCTGTCTGTGCCAATTAGAGCAGCCAAGTAGGGTGTTCCCGTGTAGTGCAATGGGATTGGGGCATCTCTGGAGCGATGGGACGCAGATTCCATCCCTGACCCTGCACAGTGGGTGAAGGATCCTGTGTGCCCCTTATGGCCTAGAAAAGAATAAAGTGAAACCTCTGAGCAAGTGGAGAGCCACGCCCCCTGCCTCCTGCTTTTGTTCTGTTCAGGCCTCAGCTGGGGGGTGGTGCCACCTTATGGGCATCAGTGATTTTCACTCAGTCTTTGCCTTCAGAGGCCAATCTCCTCTGATTGGAGAGACATTCTCACAGAAATATCAAGAATTAGGGTTTTACCAGCTGTATGGGCATCTCTTACTTCAGGTATGGAGACACATAAGATGAACCATCACCTGCTGAAGCAGAGCTGACAGAGTGGCACATTTGGAAACGACATGACATAGGACCAGGAGTGATGGCTGTCCCAAGATACTAACCTCTAGAGCTTTGTCCCCTAAGCTTTCACTGTGGGGGGAGGGGGCAGCTCAGAAAGGAGAGATGCCTAGGGGCCAGGCTGCAGGAAGCCAGCTGCACAGACAGAGCATCCTCAGAGGAGCAGGAGGCCTGTTAGCTCAGGGCAGGTTTTGGTCTCACTTCCCCATGAACTTGGACCACTGTACAAAGTACCACCACTTCTAGGTGAGCTACAGTAATAGTCAGCCTTGTCCTCAGCCTGGAGCCCAGAGATGGTCAGAGAGGCCGTGTTGCCAGACTTAGAGCCAGAGAAGCCATCAGGGATCCCTGAGGCCCGTGTGTTGACATGATAAATCAGGAGTTTGGGGGCCAAGCCCGGGTGCTGTTGGTACCAGGAGACATAACCCCCAATGTCACTGCTGGTTCCAGCACGGGAGATGGTCTCCATATCCTTCAGATTCCTGGACACCGAGGGGGGCTGAGTCAGGGCAGACTGGGCCCAGGAACCTGAAAAGACAAAAACCACACTCTGCTCAGTTCAGGGCTGGGGCCCAGGTCACCCTGAGGACAAAGCACCAAGCATCAGCCCCATGTCCCCAGGGTCCCTTCCCTGGAGGCCTCACTTGTGCCCTGAGTGAGGAGGGTGACAGGGAGCCAAGCCCGGGCCATGGTGGAGTCACCCCAAGGCTGCCTTCTGACACTCCACCCTGGGCCTTGTTCCCCAGACCTCTCTTATCCTCTCCCCTGCCTCAGAGCAGGGAGGGGCTTCCATGCAAATCTGCTTCCTGCACCTGCAGCCCCCCAACCCCTGTGACCTGGATTCTAGATCCTTCTGCAGCCTATGATTCTAGATACTTCTTCATCCCTGGACAGTAGAGCTTCCTGGAGAATTAACTCACATTTTGTGTCGGGACAGACTGAGTCTAAGATAGGAAGCAGGAAATGGATCCAGCCCAGGGATTTCCTGTCTTGCTTGGGGTGGGAGTCAGCATAGTTCCTGGGTGAGGAACCGGGAGGTCCCCTCTGTGTTGCTGGGGCATGAGGGGACAGGGGCCCAGGTGGCTGAAAGATGCAAGAGCTCCATTTCCTGGGAATCAAAGCCTGGGTGGGGACCAGTATCCTGTCCACTCCTCCTTCCTCATCAGCTGGAGGGTCCTCTGGCCCCCTTCCCGCCTCCATCTCTGTAGCTGTTAGACAGAGGCCGGAGCCTGTGCCCTGAGCCATTTATTAGCACTTAAAAAAAAAAATCCTTTTAGGGCTGCACCCCAGGCCGGGGGTCAAATCAGAGCTATAGCCTCAGGCCTATACCACAGCCACAGAAATGAAGGATCCCAGCCACAACTGCAACCTATACCACAGCTCAAGGCAACGCCAGATCCTTAACCCACTGAGCAAAGCCAGGGTGGAATCTGGGTCCTCAAGGATGCTAGTCAGATTTGTCTCCGCTGAGATACAGAAGGATTCCCATTTATTAGCACTTTTGAAGACACTTTGTTGGGGCACAAATGCTTTGGGGCAGAAGAGGGATTCAGCAGGAAGCAGCTCTGCAAACTTCAGACAGGACAGTGTAAGCCCCAAGGACCTTCCCCACTTTCTTGCCCTTGCTGCCCTTTGGTGGCCACAGATGGTACTGACCTGGCCCTGGGAGGCAGCTGAGCAGGGGCTGGAGATCCTTGCTGTGCTGCCCTTCCCTCCTCTCTCCTTCCCCACCCAGGTCAGCACCAGGACCTGCCCTGGTGAGAAGGTCTGAGCTCTCTATTCCCCTCCAAGCTCATGCCTCTTTGTCCATGAACTCCCTCCAGGATGGGATCTGTCACCTGCCACACCAGGCAGTACAGGTGCTCACCAGGGACTATTTACCCTGTCCCTCCATAGCCTTGGCACCTGTGAGGCAGCTCTTCCTATTGTGTGACAGACACTTCAGGAGCATGGAGGTGACTCCATGGCTGATGGTGGGCAAAGCTCAAGGTTGGCCTCTGGGATGGAGGGAGAAGGAGAAAGGTGTTTAGGGCAGGGATTGTTTTGATTCATGGTGATTGCTGGAGTGTGTTTTAAACATCTTTGTGCTTTTTGTTTTAGACTTTGGTTCAGAGAATGATGTCCGTTGTTTGAGATGATTCTTAAACAGTAATATTTCAGGCATTTCCCTGGTGGTCTAGTGGTTAGAAGTTGGTACTGTTTCGGGACTGTTAGCATCACCTCTGGTGCAGATGGGAGGAGGCAGGTCAGGGAATGAGACCCCCGGGTGTGACCTTCACACAGTCTAAGTGGGGGGTGATGCATGGGAAGATTAAAGGGAGAGGCAGAAGGAGCCGGCAGAGAGATGTGTAGTGCAGACCTGACCTCTGAGAAGGAAGAAAGGAAAGGATGGGGCTTGGAGAACAGAAATCCTCAAACTCAGAGCAGTGCTGAGATAATCTCAGCCTGCCTCATGGGGAGCTCCAGGCAGCCAAAACAAATAAACAACAACAACGAAAAATATAATTCCCTGTATGCCCAAGCTTGGTCAGTGAGAAGGCGTTAGCCCAAAGAAGCCTCAAACAGGGCAAGTTAAAAGGGAACCATAGGAGTTCCCTTCGTGACTCAGCAGAAACAGATATGAGGACACAGTTTCAATCCCTGGATTCACTCAGTGGGTTAAGGATCTGGGGATGCTGTGAGCTGTGGTGTAGGTCACAGAGGAGGCTTGGATCTGGCATTAATGTGGCTGTGGTGCAGGCCTGAGGCTACAGCTCTGATTTGATCTGTAGCCTGGAAACCAACATATGCTGTGGGTGTGGCCCTAAAAAAGACAAAAAATAAAAAAATAAAAAATAAAATAAAATAAAAGGGAACCATCCCTGAAGATGTCAAAGGTACGGTACCTGGCTACAGTAGGTTCCAGAGGCTGCTGCAACAACTTACGCAAACTTAGGGGCTTGGAGTAACAGAAATGTATTTTCATATGGTTCTGGGAGCCTGAGGTCTAAAATGAGGCTTATAGGACTGAAATCAAGGTGTCGGATGGGCTGGTTCCTTCTAGAATTTTCTGGGGAGAATGTTTCTTTGACCTTCTAGCTGCTACAGGAAGAGGAAATCCATATGTATTTGTGAGGAATGGGTTCCCATGTTTATGGAGGCTGAGAAGTCCCACAGTCTGCAGACTCAGGAAAGCTGTGAGTATGGGGCAGTTGAGTCCTAACCCTGAGAACTGGAAGAGCTGGTGGCATAAATCCCAGACCGAGGGCAGAGGGAAATGAGATGAAATGCCCCTGCTCAACGGAGAGACCTGAAAAGGGGGCTAAGTCGTCCTCCCTCTGCCTTTTGTTCAAGACACCCCCCTCCCACCCCAACCCAGTGGATTGGATTCTGCTCAGTTCCTCCTTTGCTCCAAGCGCTGAGGCTCCGCACCGAGGGGAGACTGCAGATGGCCTGGCCTGGCCAGGAAGGGAAGGGAGGATGTCCTTTTCCCAAGATGATATTTTCAGCCTGGATCTGAGGGACACGGAGCCCCTGACCTTCTCATGAGTTCCCTCCCCACACACCTACTCCCCCTCCACACACAGGCACCCCTGGGCAGAACCTCCTCCCCTGTGCATCTGCCAGCCCAGCGCCCGAGGGAACCCCGAGTCTGAGTCTGGAATGGAAGGAGGCTGCCTCTGACCGAGGGCTCCTGCCTTCCCCTCTATGCTCATTCGCAACTCCCCCAAAAGGATGTTCAAAAGCAGTAGTTCTCACAAATCAGGCCTTGTGGCCTTGAGAATGTAGACCAGCCATGCTGGATTCTTTCCAAAACCTTCCACACCAGCCTCATCCTGCAGCAGGCTGGGGGACCAGAGGCTGTGCAGTTTCACCACCTCTTTTCAGGTTTCCAAAATAAATCACTGGTCAAGGAAAAATATTATGACGGAAAAGGTTCCCCCAAATACAGAAAAGGGTTTTAACCATGGCGAGTGTTACCGTGTTAGTGACTCTCTTCCAGACATCTTGACCTGCTTAGCTACAATGTTCTTGAATGTGAATGACACGTATCCCAGAAGGGTGGGGATCCTTGTGACTTTCACTGTTTCTTCTATTCAGACCTAGTGTAGCCCTAGAAATATGGCAAACATTGTGGGCATGGCTTGAAGCAATGAAATGAATGAATAGTATATTCACAATTACTTCTACAAGACTAGGACTGTATTATATAAGCAATCGTGTGACCTGTGCCTTGTTTTCAAATATCTCTGAGGCCATCTTTTCAGTGTGTCAGTCTCAGGGAGCCTTAAATCAGCAATCAGATCAAGAAAATCACAGGGCAATCTTCAAACGGATCCTGTCTTCATTTCTAGTCCAGATAGATGCATCCTCTGCCTTCTGCGTTTTCTTCAGAGAACTGGTTACAACTTGCCACTTTAAAACAATGATCTTCTTGTTAGGTTTTTTGTTTTTTGTTTTTTGTTTTTTTCCCTGTTTCCACTCTAAAGCTTATGAGCATGTATCTCCTTGTGCGTTGCACCAGGAGCCCTTCAAGGGCAAATGTGTTGAATGATTCTTGATTAGAGGAAGGAGGGGAGCACGGAGGTGGAAAAACTGAGTGTTGATCAGCCCTGTTCAGGTGACAGTCACAGGAGCAAGGGGATCAACACAATACCCTCGTTTGTAGGTACGTAGTATTCATTCATTTACTCATTCATCCATGTGTGTAGCCGGTTACCTCAGGCTCTATTAGCTCCCAAGCAAGGAGGTGTCTGGTAATGGCAAGGGAGATCCACCAAAAATAGCCATCACTTCCCTGCCTGTTACCCTCAGCCACCATGACCTTCATGTGCCCTTTGGTTAAAGATTTAGGGTCACTCAGATGACAAGGACACAGTATCAGACCCCACTTTCAGAAAAACACACCTTCACTGTCTGAGGAGGCCAAGTACTTCCTGGGCTGATTGAGGAAGCTGAGTTCAGAGGACCCAAAGAAGGTCCCCAGACCCGCGGGAAGGACAGGGCTGGGGCGTCGCTGTGCACTTTACTCCTCCAGGAGGCTGGCTTTCTCCCCTAGAGAGGCTGGGTCCCCGGAGGCGCCAAAATCTGACAGAGGCTGTGCAAAACCCTGGATTCCAGGTCCCTGGTGCCCCCTGGTGGCCCAAACACGACAGCCTGAGGGATGAGGGGCAGCGCCTGGGAGGGGGAGAGTCCCGCCCGGGGAAGGTCCCGCCCACACTTTCAGTTTCCAGGCCCAGTAGTGACTCTGTCCCAAGGGGTGTGCAGGTGACAACAGGAGCAGCTTGAGCACAGGACTAGCGCAAGCTGAGCCCATCCGCGGGGCTGCGGAGATCACAGGAGGTGAGGAAACGAGGCGCTGGAGTTGTTTGGCTTTGGAAAAAACTGGAAAACCAAATGGGGAGGGGGAGGGGACGCGAGGGACATGGGGCGCGATCTGGGGAGAGGATAGTCTAATGGAAAGCTGGCTGGGGTTGCCACTGCCTCAGGGGTCACATAAGTGATCAAGTCCAGACGACAGGGACATCTCATCTACACAACGGGGGGTGGGGTGAGAACCCTCGCACAGGGGGCCCAGGAGCCGGCCCTGACCCCACACCCACAGAGAGAAACGGGTTTGAGGATGCACAGGCCCAGAGGTGGGAGATAGAGAGGGAGTTGGAAGAGAGGGATTCTAGGCCTCCTTCACCCCACTCCAAACAGCATTCCCACCCTCAGTTCTTTCTACACAACCCCATCCCATCCCCCATCCCCACCCCAGCTCTCCACCCCACTGCACACCGCATCCCATCCCCATCTCTACCCCCACCTCACCCTGTCTTCCATCCCACCCCGCGCCCCACTGCCATCCTCCATTCCACACAGCCCTATCCCATCCCCCTACCCCCACCTCACTCTTCCCTCACCCCGTGCCATCCCCATCTCCTACCTCCATTTTGCCCCATCCCCCTCCCCCCACCGGTCTTCCATTCCCTACCCCTACCTCACCCATACACCTGACTCCAGCGCCGTCCTATCGCATAGCCCTACTTTCCTCCACTGCACTTCTCCCCTCCCCCACACCCCCTCCATTCCCCCTCCCCACCCCCCCCACTCCTCCTCCCCACCCCCCCAACTCAAGCCTTTTCCAGTCCAGTGGGCGTGGCCACAGGCGCCATCCCTCCCTCTATCCCCATATGCCCTCCCAGCCTATTAAAACGAACCCCTTCTGGATTCCCTGGGCAACCCCATTGGCGTTCCTAGGATCTCGTGAAATTTCCCCCAGGGGGGAAGAGAAGCCAGGATTGGTCAAATGCTGTGGTTTGCAGGTGGGAAGCCCCTGAGTCACCCTTTCTCCCTCTTCAGGATCTGAGCGGGAACCACGTGGCGAGGCTCTGACACATGAAACGTAAGTTCCTGTCCTGATTCCTCTGCTGCTTTCCCACAGGGTGACCTTGAGCTAGATGGGGGGGCAGGGGGCACCAACAGGCCAAGGCTTCTGTCCTCCCCCCCCCAAAAAACTTACTGGGTTATTGGTTACGCAACATTGGGCGCGAGTAAAGGCCTAACGGAGTGAGGCGCGGGCCTCGGGCCACGAGGGCCGAGGCCCCGTGCTCCATGAGAGGGGCCGCAGCGATGGGCGGTAGATGTAATAATCCGCCAAACCCAGGTCTGCGTTTAGTGCTTGAGCTCATCAGCCAGCTGCTTTGCTTGAAACGGGGTGGCTGCTGCCCTCTGGAGGTGCCAGGACGTGGAATAGAAGGCAAAGGAAGGGGCAGCCATGGGGCTGCCATGGGGCTCCCCAGGGGTGATCAGGGTCCGTTTGAAGGTCCGTTTGACCCAGGCACAAGTTTTGTCCTTCGACTGTCCGCTGGGTCAGCCGATAGGGAGTTGGTCAGGTTTGGAGACAGAGATTCGCCCTGAAAGCTCAGAACCCGCGTTCCAGCAGAGATTTTCTCGGGAGCCCGTGGTTTTGCAAATACATGTGTTAACACACACTCTCCTTGTCTTCGGAGCCTTTTAGTTCTCGCTCTCAGACTTGGGTGGACACGGGTGATTGAGACAGTAGGAGACCAGGGTTTGGAGGACCTGTGGCCAGTCTGAACTGGACCAGAGGAGACGGAAGACATTTTCAGGTAAGCTGGTCCCCTGCACCGCGTCTGGTGTCCCAGGAAGCCCCATGCTCCCTCTGTGCTAGTCGTTCAGGAGCTGGATGGAATTTGCATACTGACACCTTCACAGCAGGAGGAAGATGAAGAGCCTTTATTTTTCCAAGTCTTTTTCTCAAGAGAGCCTTGGTCCTGCTCTTTTCTTATAAGCAGCAGCTGCCGTGTGCTGGGGACCCGTTCTGGAAGCTATGGGGGTTACATTCAGAACCTATGCCCGGGGTGAAGGAGCAGAGACTCAACTCTTGGGTGGAGTCAGGAGGGGCCAGAGTGGATGAGCCCAGGGAGGTCTCCCTAAGCTGGGGGTTGAGACCATTGGGGCGGGGGGGGGGGGGCTCCTGGAAAGACAGCATCCAAAGCGTGAACAAACAGCAGATTCTCCTGCTGCTGCCAGAAAAGGCTAGGGAGCCTGTGTGGCTTGCCTTGGAACTGAAGGATGGAGGGGATGACCTAATGCACTGGAGGCGTTGATGCCAGGACATCTGGCTGTAACCTCCAATATCACCGCTGCCTCCAGGGCAGGAAATGGTGACCTTCTGTCCCAGAGCTGCAGACACTGAGCATCTGTGTCAAAACAGACTGAACCCAGGATCCTGAGAGGAGGATGATGTGCACAGGGAAGAGGTCAAGGTCATGACTCCAAAGGGTTGGGGCAAAGGGAGAGAAGGATCAGCCCTGAGCTGCTAGAAGATCCCCTCCTTTAGTGCTTCTCACCTGCGTGGACAAGAGGGTGAGCAGAGCATGGTGGAGACTCCAGGGAGCCCTGCTCCCTCATCCACAGCGCCAGGCTGAACTCCCCACACCCTTCTCATCCTCTGCCTCATGAGTGAGCAGCCCCCCCTCCTGTGCACATCTGCTCTCCAAATCCTTGGGGGGCATCCCATCAGAGAATTTGCTTACTTGTTCCTGTCAGGGGCAGGCAGCGCTGGGAGGTCTCCTCCCAGAAGATGCTCTGAGCCTGAGTCGCAGGGGACAGCTGCTAAGCCAAGAGCTTTCAAGGCAGTGAACACAGGCCTTTCTGGATTCCACACCCACCCTGCTCTCCCCACAACTTCCTGGAAGACCTGGCAGGAACCGCAGACCTGCTGAGTCCCTAGACTATGGTGGGTGAAGTGCCCTTAATTGAGACTCCCATCCTCCACTTTCGTCCCTGGCCTTGTCCACTGCTCACAAACAGTGGGACGTTCCCATTCTCAGGCTGTGTCTCCAGGTGCACTTCCATTGGGCTGGCATGAGTTATGGCTCAGGGAGTCCTGGACCAAGAGCCAGGGGCCTTGTTCCCGAGTCCCCCTCCTGTGGCCCACTCTCTGACACAGGTGCAGGGGACTCACTGTTTTGGGACTCAGTCCCTGCACCTGGAAAGAAAGAATCAATCTCAGCCCCCTGCCACGTTTCTGATCTTAAAGAGAAACTAGTGAGACTAAGAAAGTGAAAGGCGGAGTTCCCATCGTGGTTCAGTAGTTAATGAATCCAACTAGAATCCATGAGGTTGCTAGTTCCATCCCTGACCTTCCTCAGTTGGTTAAAGATATGGCGTTGCCGTGAGCTGTGGTGTAGGTCGAAGACACGGCTCGGATCCTGTGTTGCTGTGGCTCTGGTGTAGGCCGGCAACTACAGCTCCGATCAGACCCCTAGCCTGGGAACCTCCATGTGCTGTGGGTGCGGCCCTAGAAAAGACAAAAAAGAAAAGAAAAGAAAAAGAGAGTGAAAGGCTTTGGTGGTTTAAGTTCTCTCAGACACAAGGAACTGTTTACTCGTCATTTTTATTCAGAATCCAGCTTGGGGCTCACAGTCACCATTTCCCAGAAGAGCTTGAAGGAAGAGCATGGTTGTGACAAAAAAATGAAGATGTCCCAGGGCCAGTGATGCCAGCAAATACCTTCACAGTAAATGACCCAGAGATAATGTCAGGATCTGGAAGCACAAAGGATGAAATGAAGCAGATCCAGATTTAGAAAGCAGTGTGACAATTCTCCAGGGTGTAGAAAAGATGCTTGTCCCCCAGTTGAAAGTTTTATGGTGAAGAGAGGCAAACAATGTTGAAACTACTTTTGATAAGTTTTTCACAAACAAAAACACTGTAATTCTCAATGCTTAAAATCACAGTGTAGAGCTTGTGCTGTGGCACAACGAGATCGGCAGCTTCTTGGGAGCACTGGGACTCGGGTTCAGTCCCCGAAGTGGCACAGTGGGTTAAGGATCTGGCATTGCTGAAGCTGTGGCTTGGATCGGATCCCTGGCCCAGGAACTCCATATGCCTCAGGGCCGCCAAAAAAAAAAAAAAAAAAGTCACAGTGTATCAGGAGTTCCCTGGTGGTCTAGTGGTTAGAATTTGGCACTTTCACTGCTACAGCCCAGGTTCAGTCCCCAGTCTGGGAATTGAGGTCCCACATCAAGCCTCTGTGTGCTATGGCCAGAAAAAGAAAGTCACAAAGTACTTAAAAAAGAAGTAGTCTTACTATTTTTTTTCATTTTTGTAAGCACAATGGATTGTGTAAGAGTTCTTAATGTTTTGAAAAAATTATGTAATGGCTGCAGAAAATTCATAATTTTGTCTTCGATGAAGAAGGTTGCTTTGCATTTTGCTTGTGCATGGTCATCTTGATAGCCCTGCTCCACCATGCAGGCCAAGTCCACCTGTCATCATTTTTTCAGCTTGCTTGTTTTTCATTTGTATGCTCAGTCAAGTGAAAGATGCCTCAGAGACACTGTGAGTAGAAGACTGTGCATTTCTTTTCCTCCAGCCTTATTGAGCTAGAATTGACACACAGCCCTGCGTGAGTTTAAGGGGTTCCACCTCATGAGTTGCCTTGACATCCATCTGGTGGTGATGTGGTGATAAGTTGGTGAACATCCAGCATCTCAAATGGATACAAAACTAAATAGAAGTTGTTTTCCCTATGATGAGAACGCTGAAGATTTACCCTCTTAACTTTCACATGTAAAATCCAGCAGCATTAATTACACTACTGTGTTTTTGTCACCTCCCTAGTACTTAGTTCTGAAGAGAAGAAGATGACATTTGTGATGGGTATGTCCCAGATCAGCAGTTGCTAGGCCCCCAGCCCGCACTCTGTAAATGTCTATAGTAAATCCAGGGCTGGTTCGGCTTTAGAGGTTTGAGGTCAGATGGGTGACTGGGCCCCAATACCACAACCCATTCTTTCCCTCTCTTCCCAAAACAAGGTTCTCGCGGTCACAAAAGGCCATGATGAGGCCGACCATGCACAGGTCCCAAGAATTGTTCTCTCTGGGGCCAAATGCCAAGGGTGGGTACCTTCTCTCCAAACCTCATCTTTGTGTCCAGGGTCAGGGCTCGCCTCTCTCTCTCCCTCTGTGCCCTTGGGGTGGGGGATGGGGCACAGCAGCTGGCACCTCCCCCAGGCCAAGGCCAACAGAACCAGCCCCTGGCGACACTCCCAGCCCCCAAGTCCAGGCCTGCAGTGCCCACTGTGGTCCCAGACACATCTCCAGAATGTCAAGGACACAGCTCTGAGAGCCAGGAAACCGGACCCCCTGCTCTGCTGTCATTTCCTTCCTCCCCCTCCTGCCCCACCAGCCTGGAGGAGCCCTCAGCCTCTCCCTCCCCTGCTTTGCCTCTAGAAGCACCTCCCTGGGGATTAACTGGCTGGATCCAGGGTGACCTGGATATCAGGCAGGTCCTCATTGGGGAGGAAGAAAGAGGGACACTCGCTTGTTTGAGTCTAGATATCACTGGATCTGCAGTGAAACCACATCTTGTTGAGACCAGGAAGAGGTGGAGCGGGCTGACAGAGACCTGTGACTTTTCAAAAGGCCCAGAGGGCAAAAGAGATCTGAACTCCAGGGGGAAGATGACCTGCTGGATCCCAGGTGGAATCTGTCTGTTCCAGAGCTGGGTCAAGGGAGCCAAAGATGGGAGAGCTGGTGCATCGGGCCTGGTCCCCAGGACCTCCCATTGGCCTGGTGCCTCTGAAAACCAGCAGGGGTGGGGTCTTCCCTGAAAGCTGGGAAGGGTTGTCCTCCAGTGCTTTGGATCCTGAAATAAGCAACTGGGCTTTTTTTCGTTTACACGTGCCGTGTTGTCCCAAATACCTCCGAAGAATTGGGGGCAAGTCCTTGATTTGTTGATGCCAGTGGAAGGGTGAGTCCCCTGCATTATGGCCACAGCGCAGGCTCTAGGAGAGGTGGGCTGATGTGCCAGGGGTGTGGAAAGAGAAGCCTGCCTGGTGAGCACCAGCCCCGAAGAGAACTTAGGGTGGAGATCCATTCTCACGATCCCAGTGAGGCTGTGAGGAGATGCTCTGGGATCCCAGTAGGAATTAATTCTGTGACTGGAGAAGGAAGGGGCACAGGACACCCCACAGATGAGCTCAGATGTGGTTCTGGCCCTCGCAATAATGAGAACAGGTGACCAAGACGTGGTAGAGACGCTCCCCCAAGTGACTCATGCTAGGGCCCTGGGGTTGTCCTGGGCAGGAAGGACAGCCTTTTGTGGGGATGTGCCCCTGGTGCTCTGCCTCTGGCCACAGGGTGTCCCCTGCCTCACTGGGGAAGAGTGTTCCACTGATACTAGGTCATTCAAAGATGGTGGTCCTTCCTGCCTTCTTAGCTCTCAGGGATGCTGGGATCCCATAGAAAATGTCCCAGCCTTGGATGCCTGCAGTTTACTTTGTCCCCAAGGTCCACATAAAGTCAGCAGCTCTTCCTAACACTCGATGGGCAGATGTATCCAAACCCCTCCTGTGAACAAACACAGCAGGTGTCTGCCTCTGGCTGAGCCCTGGGTTCACCAGGCTGTAAAGGAAACTTAGCAGTGACCTTGAGCCTTTCTGTGAAGGTTATGTGAGGTACTGGATGAAAAGTGCCAGCACTGCTTCTGCGCCCAGAGGCTGCTGCATAGTCAGGGATGTTCATGATTTGTTCACTGTCAACAACATTGTCACCTGATTGGTAAAGGTGATTTCCTATGAGTTCAGATGTCCATAGGGCACCTTTCACCTTAACCCCATTTTAGGCAGAGGCTGCTGATAGGGATGGTGGAAATTTGAAGAAAGTAGTCTCTGGGAAATTACCAAAATGGAGAGCATCCTTCAGGGAGAGCCAGCCTCCTGGCCAGTGGAGTGAAAGAATTGTGGAGGTGTCACAATGCTGGGGGTAGAGCGGTTCCGTCTGTTCTGAAACCTCAGTGGAACTGACTCGGGTGCCAGCCCAGCAGGGAAATTGTCCCTAAATCTTTCAATGCCGCATTTAGCTCCCCATCTCCTGAGGGAGAAGGCAGCCATGTCAGTGCACCCAAGCTTGACTCAGAAAAAATTTTGTTGGTGGGCCTAATGGCGCTCTCCTGCCAGAATCCCTGTAAGTGAGAGACTTATAGGAGGGGCGGGGGAGCTTTTTGAAGCTGCTTGTGCTTTACTTCTTCCTTAGGATTCAGGAAATGTCATGTTACCCACTTAAACTTGGGAACAGGCCTCTGAAGGTCATGGTTAGGAAACAGGCCATAGAACAGAGCCCAAGCTGGATCTGCAGCCCTCTACCCCCCACCCCCATATGTGTGGACCCATGTTTCTTTTCCTCCCTGCCTCCGGGATCCCAAAGAGCCCCTAGCCCTGACCTCAAAGTGGTAGCTTTCAGAACTAGACAAGGCAGGTCCCAGGTTTGGCCACCACTGTTCTGGCCTCTCCCAGCCCAGTTCCGACGTTTAATCTTCTCAAGCCAGGAGTTCCCATCGTGGCTCAGCTGTAATGATGCCGACTAGTATCCATGAGGATGAGGGTTCAATCCTTGGTCCTGCTCAGTGGGTTAAGGGTCTGGTGTTGCCATGAGCTGTGGTGTAGGTGCAGCTTGGATGCCGAGTTGCAGTGACTGTGTTGTAGGCTGGCAGCTGCAGTTCTGATTCGGTCCCTGGCCTGGGAACTTCCAGATGCCCCTGGTTCTGCCCTAAAAAAGACAAAAAGAAAAAAAACTTAGGCCAGTTAGCCATCCCAGTTCCTGGGAGGAAAGCCATTTGCCTCCAGGGAGGGAGGAGATTGGGGTGGGGGAGCTTTGAGGGATCTGCCAGGATTCCTCCTTGCCACACCCCTTACAGTTTTTCTGGCCCATCCCACAGAAATCTTAGAATTCCTTCAAGCAATACACACTTCACCTTGGGTAATTACCTTGGTCTCATTTCAATCGCCCAGCCCCTCCCTCCTCCTTGCCAGCTCCTAATTACAACTCCAGTTGTAATTTTGACTTGACCTCGTTCAGGGAAGCCTCAACCCTCAAAATCTGGAAGCCCCACCATCCCTCTGTTGTACCTGTTTCCCCGAAAGTGGGCACAGGTTTTTCTGTTTTAGGTAACGTATAAGTGACCGTGTGATACTCAGGAGTTTTATTTTGCTTTTTTCTTTCTCTTTTGGGGTGATACCACGGTCTGCATAAAGCTGTCTTAACTCAAATATTTGGGTAATTTTGATGTGGCCCTCCCTCTCCCAACGAGTCTACTTTCAGGTTGGTTCTCTTTTATCTTTTGCCTTCATAAATGGACATATGATCCTGTCATTTGTAGATAACGAGAAATTCAAAAACTCAACCAGTGTTAGCTGGATGGGGATCTAGTACTAGATTTCACTTTTCAGTTGGAAATGGGAGTTTCAACTAGACTGTGAAAAATGTAGCCACAACAGCCTATAACTGCTTCTCAGGAGCCAGAGGAGGGATGTGGTGGCCTCGAGCAGACAGCTTCCAGCACCATGCAGGCTCGCTCTGCTGTCTAGAACCTCGGACTCTCTCTGAATGACACCCAGCCAGGGTCTCCAGGGACAGGCCCTGCAGGCCAAAACGCTGTAGAATTTTTCTTTGTCTTTCAGTACATGTTTGCAATAACGGCCTTTGCTTCTGCTTCTGGATGTAATTTTGATTTAATCCCAGATGTTTTGATTTCTGCTTCGGTTTATGCCATTCTTATAAACAGTTCTTTTTTTTTTAAATGAAAGACATCTGATTAATTAGTTGGAAATTTTGGATGACACTACATATTTAGGTTGTGACCATAAATTCTAGTTCATGTCATTTATGGTTTTGTGAATGTACTAAAGTGATTTTTTTTTTTTGGTTGTTTTAAAAACCCAAAGCTTTAAAAAATATTCCAGAGAATATTTTACAGAGTGGAGGTTTTGTTCTGACTGTGGGCTCTTTGCTACCTTGAACCGAGTGGTAATGATAATAATTGTAGAAAAGACAGTGAAAAGTACGCCTTGGAATTAGAGTTTATTTTTTTCTTGTATCTAACATCCACAAGCTATCAAATACTGTTCTGCCATTTATATGGTTTCTGATTTAAAGTTTTTCTTTCTTTTTTTTTCTTTTTTTTTCCTTTTTAAGGCCACATCCATAGCATAGGTAAGTTCCTAGGCTAGGGGTCGAATCGGAGCTGTAGCTGCTGGCCTACGCCACAGCAACTCCAGATCCAAGCTGCTTTTGCAACCTACACCACAACTCATGGCGGTGCTGAATCCTTAACCCACTGATCGAGGTCAAGGATTAAATCTGTGTCCTCCTAGATATTAGTCAGGTTTGTTAACTGCTGAGTCATGACAGAAACTCCCAACGCTGGATCCTTAACCCAGTGAGCGAGCGAGGCCAGGGATCAGACCCACATCCTCGTGGATACTAGTTGGGTTTGTTTCCTCTGAGCCATAAAGGGAACTCCCTGATTTAAAGATTTTTAAAAATGACATAATAGCACCCATTGGGTGGGTGCTCCTTAATCTTTTCTGACTGGGTTATTTGTTGGAGTTTAGAAAGAGGCCATGTCTGGTTAAACTTATTCCTGTTATTTTCAGTCCTTTTCTCTGAAGAGGGTAGCGTCAGCTGTCAGGCTCCTAGGTAGCCAGTGAGCAGCAGGGCTGGGAATAAGTGCAGTGGTGGAGAGTTCCTCTTATAGCTCAGCTGGTTAAGAACCTGCTAGTTTCCATGAGGATTTGGGTTTGATCCTTGGCCTCGATCCATGGGTTGAGGATCCAGCACTGCCTCTAGCTATGTGTAAGTTGCAGACGCAGCTCAGATCTGACATTGCTGTGGCTGTGGTGTAGGCCTGCAGCTGTGGCTCCAATAGGACATTGAGCCCTGGGAACTTTCTTATGCTGCAGGTGCAGCCCTAAAAGGAAAAAAAAGTGCAGCAGCTGGTGGATATGAGATGGGACCAGAGGTCATCTTGCTCTTTCATCAGGGCCTGGTGAGGGCCTTGTCCTGGAGCCAGTGGGGTCAGAGCTGTGGCTTTGTGGTCAGAGGGGTATCTTTGGCCCTGAGTTGGGTCCCCTGGAGGGTGGAGGGGCAGCGAGGTCATTGGTATTGACCTGAGGACACCTTGCCCACCGATGCTCCCTGAGGACTCATTCCGGAGCAGATTCTTCAGGATGGGCATCTGGGCCCCACCCCAACTCCTGGAACTGGCAGCCCAGAGCCTGCTGAGAACAAGGCCTTGGCCGTCACCGCTCTGGAGGAGCTGCCCACCGAGCTCTTCCCACCGCTGTTCACAGCGGCCTTTGCTGGGAGGCACAGCGAGATCCTGAAGGCAATGGGTGCAGGCCTGGCCCTTCCCCTGCCTCCCTCTGGGGGCCCTGATGAAGGAGCATCAGCCTCGCCTGGAGACCTTCCAAGCTGCGCTTGATGGCCTGGATGTCCTGCTTGCCCAGGAGATCCGCCCCAGGTGAGGGTGACGCAGAAGGCCTGGGGGTCCGAGCAGAATGCAGCTGGGGTCGGGGAGGGTGCAGGGCCACCGGGGGCCTTAGGGCCAGGGCTGGGCCTTTCTAGGAACAGGTATTAGGGTGTGCATGGCTGATTAAGGTGATGAGGTGACAAAAGTCACATGTGGAGTTCCTGTCATGGCTCAGCAGAAACAAACCCACTAGTATCCATGAGGATGTTGGTTTGATCCATGGCCTCACTCAGTGGATTAACGATCTGGCATTGCTGTGAGCTGTGGTATGGGTTGTAGATGCTGCTCGGATCTGGCATTGCTATGGCATAGGCTGGCAGCTGCAGCTCCAATTCGATTCCTAGCCTGGAAACATCCATGTGCTGCCGGTGTGCCCTTTAAAAAAAAAAAAAAAAAAGGAGTGCCTATCATGGCTCAGTGGAAACAAATCTGACTAGTTACCATGAGGACACAGGTTCGATCCCTGGCCTCACTCAGTGGGTTGAAGATCTGGCATTGCTGTGAGCTGTGGTATAGGTCAGACTCGCTCAGATCTGGTATGGCTGTGGTGTAGGCCAGTGGCTACAGCTCTTATTTGACCCCTAGCCTGGAAACCTCCATGTGTCATGGGTGCAGCCCTAAAAAAGAGAAAAAAGAAAAGAAAAAGGCACACATGCTCCCCGTTCCTGCTGGCTCTTAAAGGAGGGGGCACCAGGCAGGCCCCAGAAGCACGAGTAGCTGACATCTGGAGTATAGAGCCTTTGCCTGGATTCTGAGCCATGTGGTCCTTGTCTGTCTCCTGTTTGCCTCACAGGCGGTGGAAGCTGCAGGTGCTGGATTTGCTCAGGAACGCCCATCAGGGTTTTTGGACTATGTGGTCCAGCACCAGGGCCAGCATGTGCTCGATGCTGGAGCCTGAGGCGGCCCCACCCGTGAGGAAGAGGCGCTGAGTGGAAGATGCAAAGGTGGGGCCAAAGCAGCCCTGGGCCCCTGTGGAGGTGCTCATAGACCTGTGCCTTAAGGAGGGCACCCCTGACCAGTCCCTCGCCTACCTCCTGAAGAAGGTCAAGCAGAGGAGGGGCTTGCTCCAGCTGTGCTGCCAGAAGCTGAAGATCTTTGCCATGCCGATGCATAACATCAAGAAGATCCTGAAGATGGTGCAGCTGGACTCTGTGCAGGACCTGGAGGTGAATTGCACGTGGAAGCTGGCCACCCTGGGCAGGTTTGCACCACACCTGGGCCAGATGGGCAGCCTGCGCCAGCTGCTGCTCTCACACATCCACATGACCCCCCAGGCCCCACCAGGGAAAGAGGAGTACTGCGTCAGCCAGCTCACCACCCAGTTCCTCAGCATCTGCAGGAGCTCTACCTCGACTCCATCTCCTTCCTTGAGGGTCGCCTGGACCAGGTGCTCAGGTGAGGAGTGGTACCATGTCTGTGCAGACTGGGGCAGCCTTCTCTTGCTTCAGTCACCAAGGGGACCATGTGCTGGCCGTGGACAGTGCCAGAGTGCACTGGCTGCCTTGAGGCCCACATGATGCCCCTGCTCTGTCCCTAAGTGTGTCACATAACCTCTCTGGGAGGGTCCAAGGTGCATACTAGGTTCAGTGGCATCAGAGGAGAATCCTTGTGAGGAATCTGCATCGTGGGGGCTTCGGACAGGTGAGAGTGATAAGATGATGGGAAATAACTAAGGAGGAGGGTGTTGACCAGAGGAATGCACTTCTGCCGTGAAGGTTCGAGTGGGAAGCTCTGTGCTCCTTTTATCAGCATGAGCCTCTCCTCCCTGCTGCCCTACCACCACCCAACGTAAGTTCCTGTCTGTTGAAGGTGGTTGCTCCAGGCTCCATGTGAGATGCGTGGGAAATGCCTGATTCTGGAGATGACAGGGAGGGAGCAGGAGTGCGCAACTGGGGAAAGTGATGGATGGTTTGTGGGTGATGTGGCGACCAGAGGCAGTCCCTGTGGGATGGACTCTGTTGGGCGCTGCCAAACTGTGCCCCACTTAGCCCTTTACGCATGGTTCCCCGTACCCTTCTGGGGAACAGAGATAGAGGTGACAGGGTCCAGGCAGCAGCCAAGGAAGGAAGCCCGTGTCAAAAGTATTTTCTGCTGTATCTCCCGATTCTACAGTTTACTGATTCCCTCTTTTGCTAGGGACCAGGGGTCAGGCTCCCCGGGGGCACCTGCCTTTGTTACCTGATCTCTGCTCACAGCAGCTGCGAGGGTACATCGTGCCCTTCTTGAGCCCAGGAGCACTTGAGGTTTCCTTCGCGAAAATCAGGGATGGAAGAGGGCTGACCTCACACCTCTTCTTCCACCACGAGTCTTCCTCTGGGAGACTCTGGGGTTTGGTGAAATGGCCTCCTTCCCTTGAGGCTTGGGCCACCCCACTTCCCTCCATCTCCACCCCCAGGGCTAACTGCTCTGCTTCTCCCCAGGTGCCTGAAGATGCCCCTGGAGACTCTGTCAATCACCAACTGCCTGATTTCAGAATCCGACCTGATGCATCTGTCCCAGTGCCCGAGCATCAGCCAGCTGACGGACCTGGGCCTCATTGGGGTCAACCTGACCAGCATGAGCTCCAGGCCCCTCCAGGTCCTGATTGAGAGGGCCTCTGCCACCCTCCAGGACCTGGACCTGGATGAGTGTGGGATCATGGACTCCCAGTTCAGTGCCCTCCTGCCCGCCCTGAGCCGCTGCTCCCAGCTCACCACCTTTAGCTTCTGCGGCAACCCCATCTCCATGGCTGTGCTGGAGAGCCTGCTGCACCACACGGTGGGTCTGAGCAAGCTGAGCCAAATGCTATACCCTGCGCCCCTGGAGAGCTACGAGGATGTGCGCGGCACCCTGCACCTGGGCCGCCTGGCGCAGCTGCACACCGGCTGAAGCAGATGCTGCAGGAGTCGGGGCGGCCTGGCATGGTCTGGTTCAGCGCCAACCCCTGTCCGCACTGTGGTGACCGGACCTTCTACGACCCCGAGCCCATCCTGTGCCCCTGTTACATGCCTGTCTTGCCTTGTGCATGGCTTGCAGGCTTTGTTCTGGGCACTCAGACACTGCTGCCCAGACTTACACGCATCTTGAACACAAGCTGGTTTCAGACAGTTCAGTGTGGGTGGGAAAAGGCAAGGTGATTCACAGCGGGTGGGGGCGGGCATGTGTGGATGCGAGCATGGATGGGGTCTTTGAGGAGATGCATCCTATAGAGTTAGAAATGTGAATCTTGAGTTTCTGGAGGGGATTCGGGCTTAGAAGGTAGATGGAGTTATCCCTGTGTGGATGGTTATAGAGAAATGGTTGGAAATAAAGGGAACCTCAGTGTCAATTATCCCGTGTCCTATGCAAACTGTTACCCTGATTCCCCTGTGTAAACCTCAGGAACCTCCTGTTAGTGATTAAATAAAGGGCATGAGCACCTGTGGGGCTCAGTCTAGGCTGGAAGAGGTTTGGCCTGGAGTTCACGGCACCATGCGTCACTCCCTATGTCTGCTTCTTTTTTGGGACACCTGTTACGTCCTCACTCCCTCGTGGCTGTTCAGTCTATCATCACACACAAGGTGTATCCTCACAGCCTGGAACGTATTAAGTGTCTGGTAATGAGCGTCACTGGAGGAAAAGTTCTTCTCAGGGCTCTTGCCGCCAACTCTGCCCAGGCCCTGGACCCAAGCACCCTCCCAGCTGACCCAGCAGATCCAAAGCCCCCATCCCTGGCTGTGGGCAGTGCCAGGGTAGGGCTTCATTGTGCAAAGTCCTGGGGGAAATCTACTTGCATAACTTCCGAAGCCCATGTCCACCTTCCCACCAGGTCCAGCCCCTTCTTGAATTCAATGAGTTGTGTCCTGGAAAAACATCTGAATTCCTTCTTGGAAAACACTGATTAGCTCAGGTAGGTGTGTAATTTTTTTTTTTTTTACTATTTTTTTCCCTCATTAAAAATAGTTCATGGAGTTCCCATTATGGCTTAGTGAGTTGAGAACCTGACTAGTATCCGTGACGGTGCAGATTCAATCCCTGGTCTTGCTCAGTGGGTTAAGGATCTGGTGTTGCCAAAGGCTGTGGCGCAAGTCACAGACGAGACTTGGATCTGGCATGGCTGTGGCATAGGCTGGCAGCTGCAGTTCTGATTCGACCCGTAGCCTGGGAACTTCCAAATGCCCGAAAGTGAGGCCCTAAAAAGACCAAAAAAAAACAAAAAAAACAAAAAAACGTTCATCCTGGAGTTCCTACTGTGCACAGTGGGTTAAGAATCCGATTGCAGGAGTTCCAGTCGTGGTTCAGTGGTTAACGAATCCGACTAGGAACCATGAGGTTGCAGGTTCGATCCCTGGCCTTGCTCAGTGGGTTAAAGATCTGGCATTGCCATGAGCTATGGTGTAGGTTGCAGACACAGCTCGGGTCCCCTGTTGCTGTGGCTCTGGTGTAGGCTGGTGGCTACAGTTCCAATTAGACCCCTAGCCTGGGAACCTCCATATGCCATGGGAGCGGCCCTAGAAAAGGCAAAAAGACAAAAAAAAAAAAAGAAGAAGAAAAAGAAATTGATTGCAGTGGCTCTGGGTTCCATCTCCGGCCTGGTGCAGTGGGTTAAAGAATCTGATGTTACAGCTGATGCGGCGTAGGTCGAAGCTGAAGCTCAGATACAATCCCTGGCTTGTAATCTTCCGTATGCTGAGGGTGTGGTAGGGAAAAAAAAAAAAAAAACACTTTCGTTTTTTCTCTTGTTAATCTGTCTCATGTCGGTTCAATTCTTAGCCCAGTCAGGAAAAGCTAGAAGTTTAGAGGAAAATTTCTTCTTCCCGTCGAGGTTGTTGCTCGAGCATAATTTCCAATCTCCTATCTTACTGGTGATCTTGTTTCTTGGGCCCTGAAACTTAAAAAGAGAAATTGGCCAAGCAGGGGAGTCCCTGAGGGCTTAATTGAATTCTGGTTCAGGATTCATCCACTGCTCCCGAGAGTGGAACTTCAACATCGGGTGGAAGGAAACCTGGGTTCTGGTGGGAGGGTGTTGGTCTGAAGCTCCAAGAGCCACAGAGAGGTTATCCTAAATGAGAGAGAGGAAGGTCAGGAGGAAGAGGTAAGCCAGCATTTGGACAAACTGAATCAATGGATGATGAAAAGGCAGGACCTCAGAGGACTGGAGCACAAAGCAAAACAACTTTTGGGAGTTCCCATCGTGCCTCAGCAGTTAGCAAACCTGACTAGCATCTATGAGGATGCAGGTTCGATCCCTGGCCTCGCTCAGTGAGTTAAGGATCCGGTGTTGCCCTGAGCTGTGGTCACAGATGAGGCTTGGATCTGGTGTTGCTATGGCTGTGGCATAGTAGGCCAGCAGTAACAGCTCTGATTCATCCCCTAGCCTGGGAACCTCCATATGTCACAGGTGTGGCCCTAAAAAAGACAAAAAGACAAAAAAAAAAAAAGATTCAGCATTGCCGTGAGCTGTGGTGTAGGTCACAGACGTGCCTCGGGTCCTGCGTCGCTGTGGCTGCGGCGTAGGCTGGCATCTGTAGTTCCAATTCTACCCCTAGCCTGGGAACCTCCATATGCCTCGGCCCTAAAAACAAACCAAAAAAAAGTTTTTCTGGAAGGAGGGCAGGGCAGGAAGTGATTAGCCCAAGAAGGAAAGGATTGCTTCAGGACAGGTCACCTTCTTTGGAGGGGAAAGGGCAAAGGTCTATCCCGCTGACCCCTCCTCTTCCCTTACAGGGAGATGGAGAGTGTCCATGTGGAAGATTACCTCACTGAATCTGACCAGAAAATTCCAGACTGGACAATTAAAGTCACTCTCCTGGTAGAAACTGCCGTTAGGTCAGGCGTGAAGTCTTGGGGCCTGTGGGCTTTATTTCTTTTCTTTTTTTTTTTTTGTCTTTTTAGGGCCACACCCTGTTGCACATGGAGGTTCCCAGGCTAGGGGTCTAATTGGAACTGTTGCCGTCGGCCTACGCCATAGCCACAGCAATGCCAGATCTGAGCCGAGTCTTCGACCTACACCACAGCTCACGGCAATGCTGGATCCTTAACCCACTGATCGAGGCCAGGGATCGAACCCGCAACCTCATGGTTCCTAGTCGGAGTCGTTTCCGCTGCGCCACAACAGGAACTCCTGGGCTTATTTCTTTAACAAATGTTTTTGTCAGTTGGAGCAGGGGCACTGGTCCCTGAGTCTATGTCATGGGAACGTGTGTCGTGGGCACTGTGTAGATCCCCAAAGTACCAGAGTGGGTGGGCTTCTTGTGAGACACACAAGTGCCTGGTGGGCCCAGGGTCAGACCTCTGTGCACACAGGGCCCTGGTGAGCAACGCATGGCTTTGTTCTAGTCCATAGACTTCAGCATCCTACCTTCCTTTGATGAGATGGATCCATATTTCCATATTTCTCTCCTTGGTGAAGATCCAGGTCCACTTGGTGCTTTCTTCCAGCTCAGTTCTGCCAGTGTTTTTTAGTTGAGGGATAGAGAAATGCTTCCATGCAACCCCTTAAAAGGACCAAAGTGGATCAGGACAGAGATGGAATCTGATTGGCTCCTAAAAGCTTTGGCCTAACTGATGAGAGTGATACAAGGTGTCTTTTATGTTAACGAGGTGACTTCTGGAAGGCACTTAAGGATGGTGAATGGTTGCCTGTAGAGCCAATCCTGGGATTGGAGGGCTGGAACTTTCAGTCCCAGTCCTGAAAGGGGGGAGGGGCTGGGAAGTTGAGTTTACTACCAATGGCCAATGATGTCATCCATCATGCCTCTGTAATGAAGCCTCCACAAAAACCCAGAGGAACAAGTTCAAAGGGCTTCTCCATGGTGAACACCTGGAGATGTGGGGAGAGTGACGTGCCTGGAAAGCAGGTGGAAGCCCCCTGCCCTTTTCCCATACCTTGTCCCGTGCATTTCTTCCATCTGGCTGTTCCTAAATATATGTTCCTTTTATAGTCAAACAGTAATCTACTAGTAAACTGGTTTAATGAGTTCTGTGAGCCACTCTTGTAAATGAATGGAACCCAAGGAAGGGGTGTGGGTACCTCCAATCTACAGCCAGTTAGGCAGAAGCACAGGTGACAACCTGGACTTGAGATTAGCCTCCAAAGTGACGGGCAGTCTCACAGGCCCTTAATCTGTGGGATCAGAAGCTGTCCCTGTGTAGATGGTGTCAGGACTGAGTTGAATTGTAAGACACTCAGCTGGTGTCACAAAATTGCTTGGTGGTGGAAGAAAACCCACACATTGTAACTGGTGGCCAGAATCCACTGAGGAAGAAAAAGACTCCACCGACAGTACGTGGAGGTTCCATCAGGTAATTTGGGACTTTCAGGTTGAATGTGACCCCCCCACCAATGGTCAGCATACCAACTGCTGTCTCAGATATCAAGTCAACGAGTGAGCATACTGCATCTCAGAACTGAACGCTGAGTGTTCAGTTTGGATGACCATGATCTGACTGGAAGATAATCACTTCCCTTAGCTGTGTTCAGCACTAGAAAGTATTTTTTTCAGAATTCCATGGTGGGTTAAGGATCTGGCGTTGTCACTGGTGTGGCTTGGGTTGCTGCTGTGGCTTAGGTTCTGTCCCTGGCCCAGGAAGTTTTGCATGCTGCAGGTGTGGCAAAAAAAAGTTATTTTTTTCTTATTTGCTGCTACGTGGAGATTGGGTATAATATGTTCAATCATTCACCATTGATTTCACTCTCTGAGAGTGAGGAAAATCAAATATTAGAAGCATTCAAATTTCTGTTGACCCAGCTGGATGCACAACATTTCAGCCCTCTGAAAGAACTTGGTTTTGGAGTTTCCATTGTGGCTCAGCAGTAATGAACCTGACTAGTATCCATGAGGACTCGGTTTTGATCTCTGGCCTGCTCAGTAGGTTAAGGATCCGGCATTATCTCGAGCTGCTGCGTAGGTCAAAGATGAGGCTCAGATCCTGTGTTGCTGTGGCTGTGGCATAGGCTGGCAGCTGCAGCTCTGAGTTTACCCCTAGTCTTGGAACTTCCACATGCCACAAGTGTGGCCCTAAAAAGCAAAAAAATAAAAATTAAAAAAACTTGTTTATCAGATAACAGAGATGTTTAGATCCTTAAGTGAAAAATTAGGCCAATCTATAATGTAGATTATATTACTGAGCTTTTCAAGTTGAACATTCGCCATGAAATGCTGGAAAGGATGTGTTATGGGCTGAATGATACTCCCCCCACCAATTTGTATGTTGCGGTCCTAACCCCCAGCACTTTAGAATGTGACTATATTTGCAGATGGGGCTTTTATTTTTTATTTTTTAATTAAAAATTTTTTTTGTCTGCTCCCAGGGCATGTGGAATTTCCCAGGCCAAGGATGAAAACCACATCACACCAGCGACCAGAGCTGCTGAGTAATAATGCCTGGTCCTTAATCCATTGTGCCACAAAGGAACTCCAAAGACAGGGCTTCTAAAGAGGCAATACATGTAAAGTGAGGTTATAAGAGTGAACCGTAATCCAATATGACAAGTGCCGTTATAGGAAAAAGAGACTGGGAGACGGACAGAGGAAAGACCATGTGAGGACATGGTAAGAGGGTGGCCATCTGCACGCCCAGGAGAGAGACCTCAGAAGAAATCAACCCTCATGACTGTGTGATCTTGAACCTATAGCCACCAGACCGGTGAGAGTATAAATTTATGTTGTTGGAGCCCTCCAGTCCTTTTTTTTTTTTTTTTTTTTGCAGCCCTTTCAACTTAATACATAATGTTTACTGAAATCATTCAAGACATTTGAGAAACTCTAGTGGTCACTTTTCTCCTGGACAGCCAGCTTAATCCAGCAGCTGGGGGCGGGAGGGGGAAAACAGTTTAATACGTAGAATTTGTTTTCTACAACAGTGCACTGATGGGTGGTGATAATAGTAATGTGGCGGTGGTAGTAAGAATAAGTGAGGGGACTCTTCCTCCCCCTCCCAGTGTCTGTGCTAGGAGCTATTTGCTTTCCTATAATAAAGATTTTGCTTGGAGTTCCCACTGTGGCAGAGCAGAAATGAATCCAACTAGTAACCATGAGGTTATGGGTTTGATCCCTGGCCAAGCTCAGTGGGTAGAGGATCCAGTGTTGCTGTGAGCTGTGGTGTAGTTCACAGATGCGGCTCAGATCCTGTGTTGCTGTGGCTGTGGTGTAGGCCGTCAGCTGTAGCTTTGATTAGACCCCTAGCCTGGGAACCTCCATATGCCTCAGCTGTGCCCCTAAAAAGCAAAAAAAAAAAAAAAAGGATTTTGATTGCTTGAAAAATTAATTAATTAACTAATTAATAATAATGAGTACTGACGATAACAAGCACAGCTGTATAAGTTCTCTATAGCTACAAAACGAGTAATCCCAAAATGTAGGGGCTTAAAACAACAATAAATATTTCCCATTTCATAGTCACTGTGGCTTAGCCCCGCATCCTGGCTCAGAGTCTCTTAGGAAGGTAGACTCAAAATGTTGGTTTATTCATCTGAAGACTTGATAGACTTGACTGGTGCTGGAGAATCCTCTTCTGAGATAGTGCTTCCCTGGTGACTGGAGCCCTCAGCACCTCACCACATGGCATTCCCATGGTGTGGCAGCTGGCTGACTTTCACCAGCATGGGTGTCTCCAGAGAGCAAGGCAGAACATCTTTTATGACCCAGTCTTGGAAACTACACACTTACTCCATAGTATCATGCTGGTGCCCCGTTCCTTGTGAGAGGGCACAACACAAGGGTGTGACTACCAGGGCGCAGGGATCGATGGGACCATCTTGAAGGCTGGGGTTTGCAATAGCACACAATTATGCGCATGCATTGGTTCATTTAATAGTCATAACACTTCAAGGATGTTATTACCCATTACCATTTACCTCTGTGCTCCAGAACTTGGCATCACGTCTGGCAGAACCTGGACACTTGAGACTTTGTCAAAAGAGAGATGTGCCTGAAGAATTAAGAGCTCAGGGACTATAAGTCCCATAGCCTAGGTTCAGATTTTTGATGCTAATTTTTTTTTCTTTTTTTTTTTTTTTCTTTTAGGGCCGCACCCATGGCACATGGACATTCTCGGGCTAGGGGTTGAATCAGAGCTGCAGCTGCCAGCCTGCACCAGAGCCACAGCAACGCCAGATCCAAGCCTCATCTGTGACCTACACCACAGCTCATGGCAACTCTGGATCCTTAACCCACTGAGTGAGGCCAGGGATTGAACCCACATCCTCATGGATACTAGTCGGATTCGTTTCCACTGAGCCACGATGGGAACTCCCTCTTCAGTACTAATTATTTTGTGATTGTGAGCAAGTTTCCTAACTTCTCTGTGTTAAAAAAAAAAACAAAAACACCTTTACTATGGATATAACTATTCATATATATAGTATCTATATATAGATAGGATTTAGTGGCACTGAGAGCCACTTTTGGAAAAGCCTTAGAACCTTTTCTAATAGAAACGTACAACCAGAAGACACAGGAAACCAGAGGCCCTGTCACTGATTATTTCTAATCTCCTGAGATAAACCTCTCCCAGAGAGAGGAGAAGAGGGAAAAGCTTGGAGAACAAAGGGAGAACCAAGATCTCTTGCAGTGACGAAGGAAGGAATGGAGGCTGGCTACCTTGATTAGTGTCCTCATGAGCTGCTGTGCCTCCCTGGCCACACCGTAAGGTGGAGCCCACTTTTCACACAGCCCTGGTCTGCATGTCAGGAAGCACCAACCTGTGGTCCTGAGGGCCTGATCTCCTGGGTACAAAGTTCTTAGGTGATCAGAGATACCCAGCCCTTTGTGGGTAATCAGGCTGACCACATAACCCCTGCACTGTCATGACCAAAAGTCCCAGAGAGTTGCCTCCTTGATCACAGCACTGGGCCTGAGCTGGTTCCTCTGGGCCATGGGGGTGTCCATGGAAGGAAAGATGGGGACAGGTCATTTCTTGGGCCAGGCTGACTACCCAGAAGCATCCTCATGTTGGCTGCTTAGAGGCAGTTCCTGTGGGACGTTCCTCTATCTCTGACCCCAGGGAGCCCTGTGGCCAAGGCTTATATCATGGTGGCTCCAGGAAGTGGAGAGAACTGAGCAATGACACACCTTCTTCCTAGCGCCTCCTCTACTCATGTTCCTTTCCTGGCTACCCGCCCAAATTTCTTCTGATAAGCTGGTCTTTTTGCAACCTAACATGCGTCCTCCTCCCCAGAAACCTTGCAAAACAGCTTGGACTTCTGTCCCCTGCTTCTTCCTAACTAAACACATTAAGGTCTTTTTGCACATTGGGTGATTAGCTTCTGCTCTACAGCTATAGTGTATTTTTCTTCCTTTTCTTGGCTGTAGCTGGTAGCTAAAATACAGGTACTGCCCTTCACAGCTGGGGTGGCATGAGAATGGAACTCCCTCTGTCCTCAGGGTTCTGTCCTTCATAGCCTAGGAGAGTAATGAAAAGAGCCAAGTCCAGAGAGAAAGCTGAATGGGGACCCCATAGCAACAGTGGTTTGCAGGGAGTTGTCCAAAGGAGGGCAGGCTGCTTCCTGGAAAGTCAGGGTGGATGGGCTTCTGTTTAATGGCTAGGAGTCACCTGGGAGCTGAGGTTTCACCTGCTCACCTCCTACCTGTCTCTGAAGTGAGCCCTCTCTGTGGGTGCCTAATCCAAAGAGTGCGTTAGTGTGCTGGGGTGACCATAACAAAAATACAACAGATTGGGGGTGGGGGTGGGTGCAGTGATTAAACAACAGGAGAGTATTTTCTCATGGTTTTGGAGGCTAGAAGTCCAAGACGGTCGTGTTGGTAGAGTGGTTTCTCCTGAGGCCTCGCTCCTTGGCATGCAGGCAGCTGCATTTTTGTTGTTTGTTTTTTTGTTTTGCTTTGCTTTGTTTTGTGTTGTTTGGCCAAAGCATGCAGCAGCTTGATGTGGGGTCTCAGTTTCCAGAGGAGGGATTGAACCCAGGTCCCCGCAGTGAAAGTGCCAAGTCCTAACCACTAGACAGGGAGCTCCCTGGATGGCTATGTTCTTGTTGTGTCTTCCTCTTGCTCTGTGTTTGAGTATCCCTGTTGTCTTCCTCTCTCTTTTTTTGGCTGCACCTGTGGCATGCAGAAGTTCCCAGGCCAGGGATGGAACCCTCACCACAGCAGTGACAACATGGATCTTTAACCTGCTAAGCCACCAGGGAACTCAGCCTGTCCAGAGTGTTCAAATTCCCTCACCTTATACAGAGACCAATCAGATTGGTTTAGGGCCCACCCTAGTGACCTCATTTTAACTTAATCACCTCTTTAAAGGTCTTATCTCCAGACTTGTGGTTGCCCAGGGGGAGGGGTAGGGAGTGGGATGGACTGAGAATTTGGGTTAATAGATGCAAACTATTGCCTTTGGAATGGATAAGCAATGACATCCTGCTGTGTAGCACTGGGAACTATATCTAGTCACTTATGATGGAGCAGGATAATGTGAGAAAGAAGAATATATGTATGTATGTGTGACTGGGTCACCTTGCTGTACAGTAGAAAATTGACAGAGCACTGTAAACCAGCTATAATGGAAAAAATAAAAATCATTATAAAACAAACAAACAAAATTGAATGATAAAGGTCTTGCCTCCAAATATATTACATTCTGAGGTGCTAGGGGTTAGGACTTCAACATATAGATTTTGGAGGACGAGTTACACACACAACAGGGAGGATGGTGAGGCTGATTCTCCTGGTGATGGCTGTGCAGGGGATTCATCATCTGAGGCAGGGGATTTTCACTCTGCCTGCTCCTTAGAAATATCTGGAACCTCTCATCGTGCAGAAACCCTGGTCCTATTCCTGGAAATACTGATTCTGTTGGCTTGGAGTAAGATCAGCAGAATCAACCAGGACATTAGTATTTCTCTAAAGATCCCTAAATCCTACTGTTCAATATTGGTCTGTGGCCAAGTAGCATGGACATCATCTGGGAGCCTGTGAGAAATTTGGACTCTCAGGCTCCATGAGAACAACTGGACCAGAATGTGCATTTTCACAAGACCCATAGGTGATTTTCTTAGATTCAATGAGGCTTCATAAGCACAGCCCAGGTGATTCAAAAATGCAGCCCCAGGAGTTCCTGTTTGTGATGCAGTAGAAATGAACCTGATTAGTAACCATGAGATGTGGGTTTGATACTTGGCCTTGCTCAATGGGTTAAGGATCTGGCATTGCTGTGAGCTGTGGTATAGGTCACAGACTTGGCTTGGATCCCACGTTGCTGTGGCTGTGGCTGTGGCTATGGCTCTGATTTGACCCCTAGCTTGGGAACTTCCACATGCTACAGGTTTGGCTCTAAAAAAAAAAAAAAGTGAAGCCCCAACTGAGAAGTTTGGATACATATGTCTGGGTTTGCTTACACACCCCAGCTTATCTTAACATTGCAGGACATCCAGAAGTCCCTGAAAAGGAGGTGACGGTCCTGGAATCCCTGAGGGGGAGAAGCAAGCTCTGATTGCTCTGTTGTGTCACCAAAAACACGCTTGTCCCAAGGCGGGTGCTCAGGGTAAGTGTCGAAGGAAAAATGAGTTCCTGACCCCTAACCAACCCTTAGGCTTCCTTTGAAAAAGTGAACTCACAGGTATTTTAATCATAGGTGAGATCAGTGCTTCCCAAAGTACTGGAAGTTTATACACCCTGGGCCACCCTCGTTTCAGTTTCAAATGGGGCAAACTTTGAACATTCAGATTCCCAGGCCTCTCCCCTGGCAATTTAACTTTCCCATGTGTGGGATGCAGTCTTGGAATCTGTATACTTAACAATGCCCCAGGTGATTCTCAAGATCTGAGCCATCTTTAGAAGCGTAGATCTAAATTACAAGTGGTCAAAATTTTCCTTTTCCCCTAAGTGTTTGCAACATTTTAAATTGACATCCAACTTAAAACTTTTATCCTAAGTGAAATACTGCGAAGGATATAGTTTTGGGCACATAGTAAAAGTAGACCCTTGAGGAGTTCCCATGGTGGCTCAGTGGTAATGAACCCTACTAGTACCCACGAGGATGCGGGTTCAATCCCTGGCCCTGTTCAGTGGGTTAAGGATCTGGCATTGCTGTGAGCTGTGGTGTAGGTTGCAGACGTGGCTCGGATCCCTGTTGCTATGGCTGTGGCATAGGCCAGCAGCTGCAGCTCAATTTGACCTCTAGCCTGGGAACTTACATATGCCATGGGTGTGGCCCTAAAAAGCAAAAAAAAAAAAAGCCTTTGAGGAGTTCCCTGGTGGCTTAGCTGGCTAAGGATCCAGCATTGTCACTGCTATGGTGCAGAGTTTGATCCCTGGCCCAGGAACTGCCTCATGCTTCAGGTTTGGCCAGCCCCCAAAATATACCCTCTAATTAAAACTGTTAATATCACTCTTTTTTTTTTGTCTTTTTGCCTTTTCTAGGGCTATTCCCACAGCATATGGAGGTTCCCAGGATAGGGGTTGAGTCAGAGCTGTAGTTGCCAGCCTACGCTAGAGCCACAGCAACGCAGGATCCGAGCCATGTCTTCAATCTACACCACAGCTCAGGGCAATGCCGGATCCTTAACCCACTGAGCAAGGCCAGGGATTGAACCTGCAACCTCATGGTTCCTAGTTGGATTCGTTAACCACTGCGCCACAACAGGAACTCCTAATATCACTCTTTTAAATGTATCCAAAAGAATGTAAATAGCCTAGATTTTTTTTTTAAGATTTTATTTAAGTATTGTGGGTTTACAATGTTGTGTAACATAGAGTTTTGACACTTACCATCATTGTTTTAAAAACATATTAAAAATGACCTCCTTCAGAATTCCTGTCATGGCTCAGTGGTAATGAACCCAACTAGTATCCATGAGGATGCGGGTTTGATCCCTGGCTTTGCTCAGTGGGTTGAGGATCTGGCATTGCTGTGGCTATGGTGTAGACTGGTAGCTATAGCTCTGATTAGACCCTTAGTCTGGGAACTTCTATGTGCCTTGGACACAGCCCTAAACAGCCAAAAACAACAACAGCAACAACAAAAAACTCTTTCTAGGAGTTCTCACTGTAGCACAGTGGGTTAAAGATCCAGTATTGTCGAAGCTCTGGTGTAGCTCACAGCAGCAGTTGGATTCTATTCCTGGCCTGGGAACTTCTTTATGCCATGGGTGTGGCCAACAAAAGGAAAAAAAAAGCTCTTTCTAATGGTCAGATCATTTATGCTTATTTTTACAGCTTCGTTGAGATATAATTGACACACATTGTGTAAATCTAAGGTGGACAACATGTTGATTTGATAAGCAAGGTATTTTTGATGTTATATCAGGTTATGGCACTTTGGCGTGAACTTTATTTCTGTTCCAATTCTGTGACTTAGTGGCCTTAGAAGGTGTGGAAATACAAATGATTCTTTCCTGTGAAGTGTTGTTTGAGGCCCTCCTTTCCCCAAGAATCTGCCTGCAGAGGCTGTAAAGGCTGGGAGGGAAAGCTTGAGATTTAATCTAGGTGGTGCCTAGATTATATCTCAAGGGAGAGGGGAGAGCAAGGGCGGAGGAGGAGGGAGGAGGAGGCAGGAGGAGAGAAGGAGGAGGGACCAGGCTTTGACCTCTTACCCCAGGAACCAGATTTTAAAAAGAATGCTGGGGGAGGTGGGGGAGAAGGAGTGCCCCCTGCCACCGCCTAGAAAAATCTCCTGGGTTAAGTGTGAAGCTCCACAGAAAGGATCCCACCTGGGCATCCGGACTCTCAAGGGCACTGAGTCTTCAAGTGCAAACAACTTAGGAGTGAGCCCTGCCCCCTGGCAGTCCCCTCCCCCCACCACCTCGCCTCGGCTGCCCCCTGGATCTGGAGGAGAGCAGGATTTTGCTCTCTGCAGCTGGAGAACTTTCTGGCATTGGAAGAGGACTTCTGCTCTTTCAGATTCCCTACTCAAGCCCGGGATCTGTTGGAATAGCTGTGAAGACCACCTTCCCCTGCCCCTCCCAATTCCCAGTAGCTCACGGTGCAGGTGAATTGGAGATCTGGTGGTGGGACTCAGGAAGCCAGGGAGAGGGATCCCACCAAGGTGACCCAGGAAGACCGCCCCTGGGCCTGATTCCAAAGCCCCAGCCACATTCTTCCCTTTCACTGGCAATTTGAATAAAAGGCTTAGGAGGTAAGCAGCCAATCAGAACAAGCTGGTTTAGGAACTTGATTGGATGGTAAAGATCGGATTATAAGGGCTTTAAAAGGGATGAGATCTTCTGACCCAGCCTCCCTGAGAAGGGCTTTCAAGTTCTAGGGCCACACCTACAACATTTGGAAGTTCCCAGGCTGGGGGTGGAATTGGAGTTGTACTTGCCAGCCTACGCAGCCACAGTCACAGCAACTCAGGATCCTAGCCACGTTTGTGACCTACACCACAGCTCATGGAAATGCAGAATCCTTAACCCACAGAGCAAGGTCAGGGATTGAACCTGCATCCTCATGGATACTAGTGGGGTTTGTAACCTGCTGAGTCATACCAGGAACTCCCACTGAGAAGTGCTTTTGGGGAGCAAGGTAAGAGTTCCACAGATACGGGGATACCGAAAGTGGTGCTGCTGAACCAGAGAGAACTCTCTCTGGGATGTAGAGACAAGGGCACGCCAGCTTCACCACCCCATCTCCTCTTGGGACTCAGAGTGGGGAATTTTGAGCTGCAAAGAATCATCTGGACAGGCAACTTTGGGAACTGGTGACCTACTGAGTTTGGTATGTTCCATTTTTGTTCTCTGAAGCCATGGGTCTGCACACTTTCTCTGTAAAGGTGCTCGATAGTAATAAGGCATTAAAGGCCATGTGGTCTTTTTTGCAATGGCTCTACTCTGCCATCACAGTCAGAAATAGCCACAGGCAACAGCAAGTGATCAGGGCTGTGTTTCCATAAAACTTTATTTGTGGGCACTGTGAAGTTTGAGGATTATATAATTTTCACATGTCACAAAATAGTCCTTTGGGTTTTTTCTCCCAGATTAAAAATATACAAAAAGTTAAATATATTTTTAAATGTTAAATAAAAACCCGGAGTTCTCATCGTGGTTCAGTGGTTAACAACCTGACTAGTATCCATGAGGACGAGGGTTCGATCCTGGTCTTGCTCAGTGAGTTAAGGACCTGGCATTGCTGTGAGCTGTGGTGTAGGCTGTAGATGCAGCTGAGATCTGGCATTGCTGTGGCTGTGCAGTAGGCCAGCAGCTGTAGCTCTGATTCGACCCTTAGCCTTGTGAACCTCCCTATGCCATGGGTGTGGCCCTAAAAAGAAAAAGACGAAAAATAAATAAACAAATAAAAAAATTTTAAAACCCTAACAAATATGAAGACCATTCTTAGCTTGATGGCTGGGCAAAAAAACAGGGGCAAGCCAATTTGCCAATTCGTGTCTAAACCATTTGTCTATATAATGCAACCAGAATCCCATTAGTGACTTGTGAAATAAATTTAGTAGGCTGTATTCAGAATAAGGAAATAAAATTTTTCATTAAATCTAAGGGGCCATCAACTGTAAGATACCACATTATTTCTGATACCACCATAAAATAAAAAAGAAAATATACTGCCAAACAAACTATGCAATGCTACTGATGAAATGCTATCTGATTTCAGAAGTGGTCAAATGTAAACGTTAGCAGTGCCTTAGTGTCAGTGAACCAGGTTAATGACATGGAAGCTATCAGCAAATCTACTGTAGGGAGAGTATTAGCTGTTATAAAACGTTTTTTTCATTAACCCCGTCATGGCCCCCATACTGCCAGATTTTCTCCCTTGCATGATGGTGTTAAATCATCAGGATTTGAATTTCATTAAATGCCTGGAGAATCACTTCTCCTTTTGGCTAAGATCAAGGGTAAATACTTGGAGAGCCTGTAATTAGTGGATTTGGGTCTGTTGTCCAAATAAAGGATCATATTAGTAATAGTTACTATTTATTTATGTAGCAAATACTTAGCATTGACAGTATGCCAGATGTTGCTCTAGAAACAAAAGGATATAGCAGCAAACAAAACACAAATTCCTGCCCTCATGTATGTAGGGTATAGTTGAGTGAGCGAAGAGAGAAAAGAAGCAAGATATATTTTATAATTGTATGTTAGGTAGGTGATAAATACTGTTGAATAATAGCTTTGGAGGTGAACAGGGCATAAGAGTTGGGAGAGGTTGTGATCCTTGAAAGTGTAGTCAGGGAAGACTTTCTGGGAGTCGTGGACCTGAGGCAGGCCAGGAGCTGGCATGTGGATACCTGAGAAGGAGCATCCAAGGCAGGAGGAGCAACAGAAATCCTGAGAAAGTGTTGTCCTCCCTTGTTCCTTGAGGGATGGGATCCACAACCCCCACTCCTCCTGCGATTACCAAAATCCACAGATGCTCAAGTCCCTGGCATGGGATTTATATATAACCTAAGCAGATCCTCCTGTATGCTTTATATCATCTCTAGATCCCTTGTAATACCTATTACAATGTTGATGCTGTGTAAATAGTTGTAAGTACAATGTAAATTCAGTGTATATTGTTGCCAGCATGAGGCAAATTCAAGTTTTGCCTTTAGGAACTTCCTGGAGTTTAATTAATTAACTAATTAATTAATTTTGCTACTTTAGGGCTGCACCTGGGGCATATGGAAGTTCCCAGGCTAGGGGCCTAATCGGAGCTGTATCCACCAGCCTACGCCCCAGCCACAGCAACTTGGGATCCAAGCTGTGAATTCAACCTACACCACAGCTCAGGGAAACACCAGATCCTTAATCCACAGAGCGAGGCCAGGGATTGAACCTGCCTCCTCATGGGTCCTAGTCAGGTTCGTTAACCACTGAGCCACAAAGGGAACTCCCCTTCCTTGAGTTTAAAAAAAATTTTTTTTTTAATTTAATCCGTGGACAGGATCTAGCATCTTCTGGACTTAAATTTAAAATGATCATGTCACTTTACTGGGTTTGAACCTATTTTCTCACGTGTAAAAGAAGGATGTGAATAGTTACCTCAGTGTTTCAGGAGATGATTAAATAAGGCAATAGTTATCTTTTGAAATAAATACAATAGTTTTCCCTTAACCATGGGGTATGCATCCTAAGACCCTCAGTGGATGTCTGTAACTTCATATAGTGGGAAACCCTACAAACACAATGTTTTTTCCTCTACAAAGCTACCTAGGATACAGTTTAATTTATAAACTAGGCACAGTAAGAAATTAAAAATGGTAACAATAAAACAGAACAATTAGAACACTATATTGTAATAAAAGTTATGTGAATGTGGTTTCTATGACAAAAACATTACTAATTTCATGGTTTTTCCACCTTGACTAAGCACTTAACATGCACTGTGGCTGACACTTTTGCAGTAGGAGGTGTGACAGCACAACCAGCATGCATTTCTTTTTCCTTTTTCACAGTTTTGCAGATAGAAGATTCTTTCCTTACAAGTTGAGGACTTTTACCTTTTCACTTTAAAGGAAACACTTTCTGAATTCTCTTTGGGATTATCTGAATTGCCAGCATCACTCCGCTGGTGCTTTGGGGCCATTATTCAGTAAAATCAGGGTGCCTTGGACACCTATGATACCTCAACAGTCAATCTGATAACTGAGTGACTAATTGACTAACAGGTGGAATGTGTGGGTCTAAGGGGTGATTCTCAGGGTGATGGAATTTCATGCACTTTAGCAGTAGTGCATGAAATTCCATCACCTCCGCTCAGAATGGCATGCCGTGTAAAACTTAGGAGTTATTCATTTCTAGAATTTTCCACTGAATATTTTTGGTCAACAACCAAGGGTTAGCAGTAAAGGAAACCTCGGATAAAGGGAGACGACTGTACTGATCATGTTCTGTGGTCACACTTATATGGCAGTTTACCAAAAGAAAGCACTGGAAGAAGGGATCACTTCAAGCCAAAGGTAATTGTGAAATGGCACATCTCTTCCCATGTGAGGAAGCACAAGCGCCAGAACCACTGGAGAAGACGATCAGAGGGTCCAAACCCAGGGATGATGACAATGCGGAGGTGACCTTTGTCGGAATGGAGGGAGTCAGTGAGGATGCTGAAATCCTCTTTGTCAGGGTGATTTCAAATTCAAAGCCAGTCATCTCAAACATTTTGAACAGAGTGACCACAGACTTACCTTCAAAAAGAAAGAAAAGCCATGTGGGGTGAGCTCCTGCCTGCGCGTTGCAGCTGGCAAATGGGGCATCAATGGCAGTGGCTGTCTCACCAGCTTCTCAATCTGAATGGGGAGAAATAGCTGGTCCTGCTATGTTCAAGCCTTCATCCAAATCGGATTCTAAAACTAGCTCCCTGCAAGTGGTGCTTCACAGTTCCTCAGATTTGCTCTCTCCATGGCCTTACTGTCTCCCTGGAGCTGCACTCCTGGTAGGAGGCCTGGATGAAAGTCCTCGAGATTCAAAGCAATGTCTCACTTCAGAAGTAAATATGAATGGCGGGGACCCCCAACCTAAACTCAGTGATGGCATCCCAGGGGGACATTCTTCAGCGGTGGCCTCTTCAGGTATGTCTGCTACAAAGAACGTGAGTACAGCCTTGAAAGGTGTCCTGTCATCCAGCCATATTCGGAATGGAGTGGCATTTCCATGGGCTCATACAGGTGACCAGATACGTCTCAATCCCATACATCCAGACAGAGTGGGTAGCTTGGAAAGGCTGGAAAAAACAGACTTTTCAAGGCCAGCAAGTCAAAACAAGACTGCTGATTCTAAGAAAGAAAATCTGATTATGTTACTTCATGACTTTTACTATGGACAGCATACAGGAGACAGGCAGCCAGAACAGAAGACACACACAGCCTTTAAATGCCTCAGCTGCTTGAAAGTTCTAAAAAATGTCAAGTTTATAACCCATGTGAGAAACCATTTGGAACTTGAGAAGCAGAGGGGTGACAGCTGGGAAATCCACACCACCTGCCAGCACTGCCACCGCCAGTTTCCCACTCCCTTCCAGCTGCAGTGTCTCATTGAAAGTGTCCATACTTCCCAGGGACCCTCCCCAGTCTGTAAAATCTGCAAATTGTCTTTTGAAACAGATCAGGTTCTCTTAGAGCACATGAAGGACAATCATAAGCCTGGTGAAATGCCCTATGTTTGCCAGGTTTGCAATTACAGATCATCAGCCTTTGCCGATGTGGAAACACATTTCAGGACATGCCATGAAAACACGAAGACTTTGCTCTGTCTGTTTTGCCTCAGAATTTTCAAAGCGGCAACATCCTATGTGAATCATGCTTGGAACCACTGGAACAAGAGGGTCTTTCAGTGTTCCAAGTGCCGGCTACAGTTTCTGACTTTGAAAGAGAAAAGCGAGCACCAGACCAAGAATCACCAGACATTTAAAAAGCCAGAGCAATTGGCAGGGCTGCCTCCAGGAACACAGGTCAGGATCCGGACTTTAGCTCATTTGGGACCAAGAGGGGCAGCACCCACCATTGAGAGCAAAAGTCACCCCTGTCACCTGAAAAAGCTAAAAGGGGATCGCTACAGACACAAAATTGTCCAGACATGTTGCAAAGAGGGTTCTGTCTAAAAATGTTCTCCCCACCTCCAGGGATTCTGAAAGGCTGAATTGAGGCTAGGCCATCTGCACTTCTTGGCTAGGAAATGCCAGCAAGCACTGTCAGCCACCACCAGGTATTACAGTGACTAGGCTTATACCTGCTTTATCCCTCTACTATCCAGTAATCTCCTTCCCGGTCACTCTCCCCTCCCTCAAGTAATGGCTCCTCTGACACCTACCATGAGGGTATTTTTATACTTTAAATAAATGCAATCACAATAGGGTTTTTTTTGGCCTGTTTTCCTTTAAATAAGTGGGATGCATTCTCAGTTGTGTGTAGCTGAAGCACTTTCTTGCCAGGAATGGAACCCTCACCATAGCAGTGACAATGCCAGATCCTTAATCTCTAGGCCACCAGGAACTAATGAAGCACATTCTTTTTTATGGCTGGGTGGAGTACTCTTGAAAGAATATGGCACAGTTTTATATATCCATTCTACTGTTCTTGGACTTTGAGGCTTATAATTTTGCTATTTTGAATAAAGCTGCTATGAATGTCTAGATAACAGTATAGAGATGAGAAGTTCTAGAACCACATAGATTTAGCTTTTTAGGGTAGATACTGCCAAATGCCTTTTCAAAGTGATTGAAACAATTTGCAGTTCCACCAATATTTGGAATTCCATTTCTACAGATCCAGCACTTGTAACTGTCAGTCCTTTTCATTATGTGACCAAGCAGGACCCTACAGCGTCTTCCCGGGGAACGAGCCCCTCACCCCACCCCCCAACCGTGTTCCCTACCATGTGCTTGTGGAAAAACTTTAACCTCTGAGACCTCCCCTGAGTTCCAAAGAGCAAATTTATTCAGAGAAGTGAGAAAATGCAGAAACAAAACAGTCAAGCAAGACAAAACAATAATAACCATAAAACAAAGTCAAGGAAATTTAGTTCCCCCTCAAGGGCTAGAGATAATATCCTGAGCCATATCCTTGAGTTGTTTTGCTGATACTAAAACTCCCACCAGATGGAAGAAGTTAACTGTATACTGCCTGCCAGCAAGTAGACCCCAGATTGGTTGAAACCAGAAGGTTGATGAAATCGATGCCTGAAATACAACCTGCTAACTTTACCACCAACCAATCATAAGAAATGTGCATGAGCTGATTACAAATTCTGCCACCTTCTCTCTCATAATGTCTTTAAAAACCCGACCTAGCCACTGGGGTCTTTGGAACATGACCTGCCTGTTCTTGCTTGGTCCAATTTTGGATGCCTTACAATAAATGCTGTACTTTCCTTCACCACAGCATGCTGTCAGTAGATCAGCTTTGCTGCACTTGGGCTGGTGAACTCAAATTTGGCTCAGGAGTTCCCGTCGTGGCGCAGTGGTTAACGAATCCGACTAGGAACCATGAGGTTTTGGGTTCGGTCCCTGCCCTTGCTCAGTGGGTTAACGATCCTGGCGTTGCCGTGAGCTGTGGTGTAGGTTGCAGACGCAGCTCGGATCCCGCGTTGCTGTGGCTCTGGCGTAGGCCGGTGGCTACAGCTCCGATTCGACCCCTAGCCTGGGAACCTCCATATGCCGCGGGAGTGGCCCAAGAAATAGCAACAACAACAACAACAAAAAAAGACAAAAGACAAAAAAAAAAAGTTCGGCTCAGTAACAATCATTGTCATTCTCTTGAAGTTGTAGTGGTATCACATTTTAGTTTCATTTTCATTTCCCAATGAGTAATGATCTTGAGGATATTTTTTTCATATGCTTTTGGCCACCTGAATATTTTTTCTCTTTTATCAAATGCCTATTTAAGTCTTGACCCCACACACGAAAGTTCCCAGGCTAGGGGTTGAATTGGAGCTACAGCTTCTGGCCTATGCCACAGCCACAGCAACTTGGAATCCTAGCTACATCTGCGACCTACACCATAGCTCATGGCAACGCCGGATCCTTAACCCACTGAGCGAGGCCAGGGATTGAATCCACATCCTCATGGATCCTAGTCGGGTTCATTAACCGCTAAGCCACGAAGGAAACTCCCAACCCCATATCTAAAACAAACAAAAAAACTGACTCGGAGTTCCTGTGGTGGCGCAGCAGTTAATGAATCCAACTAGGAACCATGAGGTTGCAGGTTTGATCCCTGGCCTTGCTCAGTGGGTTAAGGATCTGGAGTTGCCATGAGCTGTTGTGTGGGTTGCAGACGCAGCTTGGATCCTGTGTTGCTGTGGCTCTGGTGTAGGCCGGTGGCTACAGCTCCGATTAGACCCCTAGCCTGGGAACCTCCATATGCCGTGGGAGCAGCCCAAGAAATGGCAAAAAAGACAAAACAAAACAAAACAAAACAAAACAAAAACCAACTCAATTGAGAAGGGCATAAAGGGACTTTTGGGGCACAGAAAATGTCCCATATCTTGACCTGGATGGTGGTTTCCTAGGTGTACATATGTATTAAGGCTGGTGCTTCATGGAGTGTTGTATTTAAGAGATAGTCTGCTGAGGACATAAAAGATTCCTCCTGTTTTCTTTTGGGAATTTTACTGTTTGGCCTTTCACATTTAGGTCTGATCTATCTCAAATTTATTTTATTTTATTTTACTTTATTTTATATTTTTGTCACTCCTGGGGCATGCGTGATTTCCCAAGCCAGGATGGAACCCAGCTGCAGCAGTGACGGTACTGGATCCCTAACCTGCTGTCCCACAAGGGAACTCCTAAGATAGCTGGTGAAACATTACTTCTGGGTGTGTCTGGGAGGGGAGAGTGTTTCCAGAAGAGAAGCCTCCCCAATGTAGGTGGGCATCATCAGATCCAATCCCCAGCAGGCTGAGAGCCCTAAGAGATCAAAGGAAGGGACAGCCATTGCTCCTTCCTTGGACATCAGAGCTCCTGGTTCTTGGACCTTCAGACTTGCACTGAATTATAATCTGGCTTTCCCAGTTCCTAGCTCTTACAGATGCATATTGTGGCACACAATGTAAGCCAATTCCCATGACAAATTCTCATGTGTCTCGCTCTATATCCTGTTCATTCTGTTTCTTAGAAACAGATACCTGGGAGTTTAAGTTCTCCAGCTTTGGTATTCAAGACTGTCTTGGCTATTCCAGGTGTTCTGTTGAATTGAAGTGGTTAGGGTGGATATTTTTGTCTTGTTTTCCAGCTTGTGTACAATAGTTCATCAGTTGTGAAGTTAGCTATAGGGCTTTTTGTAACTACCGAGTGATTGCAGGGAAATTGTGCTACAAATCAATAACAGAAAGATAACTGAGGGGGAAAAAAAAACACAGTTTGTAAATGAAGCAGTATAATTCCAAACAGGGATGGTTCTAGAATAAGGGTTACCAGGAACCCAAAGTGCAAAAGTGCCAACCCTGCGTTTTGCCAAGCTTCTTTAATGTTGTGGTCCAGGCTCACCCTAGTCTTGGTTGTGGTTTTAAATAACTTGGAGCTCCTATGAGAAATCACTATAAAAAAAAAAAAAATTTGGAACAGAATGACATTGAAAACAGCAAAATTTATGAGACAGAACTAAAGCAGTTCTTAGAAGAAATGCCTATGTTTAAGTGCATTATGTTTAAAAAGACGAAAGGCTGGCAAAACAATGATCTAAGTGCTGTTTACAGAAGTTTCTGCGGTGATGGAAACGTTCTCTATCTGCTCTGTTTAATATGCCCCAGATGACTGTGGAGCTGATGAAATGTACCAAGTATGACTGAAGTATCAAATTTTACTTAATTTGGTTAATTCAAAATTAAGATGTAAAGCTAGAAGAAACAGATCTTCCTTGTAAAGGAATTCCAGTTAATTCATGGACTCAAATCATTGGTGTATCTCATTGATACTCTCTTTCAGTGACATTCTATGTCCTCCCTAAGGGTAGATTGGGTTTAGTGACATGTCACACAAGGATAGGATATGGTAGGGGGAGAAAAGTAACTTTATTGTGGGGGAACCAGTGGTAGATCATATGATAGTATGGATCCCTGGTGAGAAGTTAAGAAGGATGCATCAGCTCTGCAGTATAGTTTTAAAAACCAGTAAACCCCAGTGTAATGGATGAAAGCACATCAAATTCAAATGGAATCATTCTGACCCTTAAGGACTCCTGAAAATTGTCAACTCATGAAAAACAAGGAAAGTTTTAGAAACTGCTATAGACCAGAGTAAGCTAAGGAAATGCTATGACTCAATGCAATTTGCCCTCCTATATGAGAACCTGGACCAGAAGAAAAAGGACATTTGTGGAAAAACTTGTGAAATTTGAATAAAGCTTGGAGCTTAGTTAATGGAGTTAATAGTAACTCACTGAAAGATAGTGGAGTAATCGTGAGGCCTAAAGGAGGTCATTTCACATATATACATTTTAGACATTGCAAATATTTTCCCCACATTACATCCTCTTCATTTTGACTGTGGTATACTTCACTGAATGGAAATCTTCAAATGTAAAGGATCAATAGTATTTAGACTGTGTGATCTTACCATAATGCAACAAAATGAAAAACTGATAAATAACTTTAAAAATTCCATAGATTTGGAAAATAAATATATTATTATATATAACATTTAAAAAAGAGAATCAATAGGAAAATTAGGAATATTTGGAATTGAATGATAATGACCATATCATTAAGCAAAAACTGGGGGACACAGATAAGTTGGTTCTTTAGTAAATTAAGGTAAATTTATAGCATTAGATACAAGAGAAATAAAACTTACAGGAATTCCTTCGTGGCTCAGTGGGTTAAGGATCTGGCGTTGTCATTGGTATGGCTTGGGTCACTGCTGTGATGCAGGTTTGATCTCTGGCCTGGGAACGTCAACATGCCACAGGCATGCCTCCCCCACACCTCCCCCCCCAAAAAAGAGAGAGAAATAAAAGAGTTACAAGTAAGTGAGTAAAAAAAAGTTGTAAAGAAGAGCAACAGAACAAACCCACAGAGACAATCAGGAAGTAAATAATGAAGGAAAATGAATGTAATAGAAAAGAAAACAGCATTAGAGTAACAAAACCAAAAAAGGGTTTTCTTAAAAGACTGCTAAGACACATCCAGCAGAACAGCACAACTAAAAGAGATTCTGTAAAGAGCCAGATAATAAATACCTATACCTCAGGCTTTGATAATATAATCTCTGTCAATTAACCAACTTTGTGGCCATAGACAGTAAAGGAACAGGGAAATCCCTGTCTAACTTCCCAGGGTCCAATTTTCAGGACGCTAAAAACTGAATTTCATAAAATTTCCATATGTCACAAAATAATATTCTCTTTGTGTTTTTTCCCCAGCTCTTAAAGAACGTAAATCTCTTGTTGGAGTTCCCCCATGGCTCAGCAGGTTAAAGATCCGGTGTTGTCACTTCTGTTGATCTAACTACAGCTGTGGTGCAGGTTGGAACCCTGGGAAGTTCAGAGAAAAAAAAAAAAAGAAGTAAAGCGCTCACTTTTAGCTCTCTGCAGACTGTACAAAAATAGATGGCAGACTGGATTGGATTGCCCCCAAAAGCAATCCAAGAGGACAGGCCTCAAGACTCCTGTTGTATGGTCAAGTTCCTTAAGCAAAGAGCAGGCAGCTAGTGCTTTTGTGGTGGAGGGACCACACTGACGACTGGTGGTGAGAACTGGACTTAGGTGGGCAAATGTATCTTCTGATGTCCTGGGAGCCTGCCCTCTGCCCTGAACCCTGGTTGGCTGTGGAATCTTGACAGCCCAAGCTCCTTAAGATTGCGGTCCTTACCGGGCTCAGCCTGATGCCGTCCCCAGATGTTGCCACCAGGGGCGCCAGAGCGCGCGCATGCGCCCCACTCGGCCACGGGGCCAATCAGATCATCGCGCCCGTCCTCGCACCGGCACTTGGCTGCCAATCACAGGTGGCAGCTAGCGCGCGTGTGGGGGCGTCGGCGGCGCCCGGGGCCTGAGGAGGTGTCGTTTCCTCGGGCTTCGCTGAGGGAGCACCTCTGGCCCGGTGCGCCGCCGACCGCGCGGGCACCGCTGCCGCCGGGGACGGGTAAGGACGGGGGCGTGGCGTGGCCTGAGCGGACAGGGGCGGGCTTCGCGGGTGCCCAGGAGGCCCGTGCGCGGCCGCGGGCCTTTGGGAGGGAGCGTGCAGTAGGCTGCTGGACGGGCCTGAGACCACCCGCCCTCGGCCACGCTCCCTTCCCCATTCTGGGCCCGCGCCGAGCTCTGACAGCCTCTCTCTCCCGGGTGGGCTGAGCGGCCTCCGGGGAAGGGCCTGTGAGGCCGCCGGCCCCCGCCAGAGTCTCTAGCTTATACATTAAAACTAAGATAAAATAAAATCTCAGGCCAGTTTTGTGACCGGCGCCCGGCCTTGTTCTGGGTGTCCGTGGGCCCAGGCGCTCTCAGGCGGGCGCAGCATTAAAAAATCTATTTATTCCCACCCCTCCTCCCCCAGGTCCAGCTGCCGCGCCTGTTTACCGCGCCTCGGCCTGGACCCCAGCGCGTCCCCCTCCCCCCCTCCCCAGGGCCCGAGTTGCCATGCTTTTGAGCCGGGCAGTTGTCAGAGGGGGTCTTTTCATTCCTGAAGGGGAATTTCCTGAACAGTTTTGGGACAAATGGATTACATTCTGTGCTTCTCCGGTTGAGTGTGAGCTGCTTGACAACCCCCCACCGGCAGTACGAGGTAGACTCTGGGGGATAGAACATTCCCGTGACGCGTGACTCACCCCAGGCTTCTCTCGGGTTGCCTTTAGGATGTGACCTTCCCCTGCGTGGAAAAACTCAAGCCCTCAGAACGTGGGGAGCGCGGGCCTGAGGTAAGGTGAGAGCCTTCGGTTTTTCTCTTGTTAGTCTCCTGGGCCAAATAATTGATGTTTATAGACAGTGTTCCCCTGAGTGGGTCTGAGTCGACTCTGAATGTATGTGACCAATTCAGTGTCATCATTGGTTTCAATAATTCTAGAGCTATCTAATTTGTGTCCTTAAAAAAAGAGGAGGAGGGTGATGGCATTCTTGCATTCTTGAAAGGAAAAAAGAGCACCATGGATTTTACTCTGTGAAGTTGACTGCTTCTGCCATGTTGTGAGGCTAAAATGAACTGATACCAATTCATTAAAAGTGGTTCATTCAGAGCAGATGTGTTTTGGTTAACATGATTACATGAGGTTATTAGTTTGTTCATTTCGGTACCCTTTTCCTTAAGGGCTTTATTTCATGAAGTAATTGAACATGGCTGGATAGAGGAAGCCATCTGAATTCATTTCATGTCAGTAAGCAACATCATAGGTACTTCTGTCCCAGCAATTTTTATTTATTGCTGTGTAACACATTATTTCAAAACATAATACCTTGAGAGGAAAAAAAAAAAAAAAGCAAATGGTGATTATCCCATGGTCTTGAATACAGGAGTTGCTTAGCTGGGTGGTTTTTTCTTCTGAGGTTGTCAGGTTTTTGTCTGAATAGTCAGCCTCTGAAGACTTGACTTCAGAGGTTGGGTGATCTGCATCTGAGCTCACTCACTGAGCTGTTAGTGAGGGTCCTTGGATCCTTACTGGGCCTCTCTATGGAGCTGCTTATGTCATAGCAGCTGGCTTTCCTCGGAGTGAGTGCTTCAGGAGAGAACTTGCACCCAAGATGAAGTGCAGAGTCTCTTGGAAGTTACATACCATCACTTCTTCGGGCTGTGCTTGTGAGACTATGTGCTTAGTCTCACAGGTCAACTGGGTGATAGTGTTGGGGAGAACTACACCAGAGTGTGAATATAGGAGGCAGGATTCATTTGGGGCCATCTTGGAGGCTGGCTACCACAGTCATGCCAACCGTCCATATGATCTCAGATCTATTTCTAGGAGTAAATTGTTTGGGTTTAGGCTAAAGCCCAGACTTTTCCTTGTGTACTGGATCCAGTCAATTCTTGCTTGTTCAAGGAAATTCTTGCAAGTCTCTTTTTCATCCTGGATTAGGTTTTCTGTTTCTTTGGATCATTCCCATCAGCAAACAGACTGATTGTAATGTCACTTCTTATTAAAAACCCATCTTTTGGCAGCACATCCCCCTTCTGCTTATTTTATTTCATATTTGCTTATTATAGGAAAGTTTCTACAGAGCTGGCTATATTTGCAATCTCCAGTTAATTATTTTCTTTCAATGAATATTTGAGGGCTTATTTGCATGCCAGGACTGCTCTTGGCATTTGGGAGAAATCAGTGAACAAAACAGACAAAAATACAGCAAACTGACAATCAAAATAGAACTTCTCCTGTGGAAGGAACTAAAAGTTCAGTAGAGGAAGAAAGATAGTTTACATAATAAATACATACATTCCTGGAGTTCCCTTGTGGTGCAGCAGGTTAAGGATCTGGCATTGTCACTGCAGTTCCTGGCACAGGAACTTCCTCATGCCTCAGGCACAGGGCAAAAAAACAACAACAACAACAAAAAAAAACCCAACCAAAATGTAATTTTCTTGTGACATAAAAGGTGATATTATGAAATTAGGAAGAGTATGGGTCCAGGGCCCTAGGACTGAATGTTGGATAGGTAGGAGTGTTGTAATTTTAGATAAGATGGTCAAAATAAGTCTTTTGGAATAGGTAAGTTAGGACATGGACTTGAAGGAGATAGAAGTGTTAGCCGTGGGGATATCGGGAAGATAAGAATTTCCGGTGGAGACTTGAAGGGAGCAGCAAGGAAGCCACTACAGCTGCATTGGAGTGAATGAATGTTAGATTCAAGAGAGAAGAGGTCAGAGAGAAATTGGTTTTGAGAGTCACTCTTACTTTTTTTCTCAGTCTGTTCTTTAGAAGTAGTCATGTTTTTTGACAAAGAACAACCTTGGTTTAATAATTCTTCCCCTTCTAGACTCCCAGGCTAGATCAGACCCTATTTTTGCATTCCTTTACCATCCTGTACTTATTTATGAAAAAATATTTATGAAAAAGTTATTTTTGTTTTGCTCAGTTGCCCTAAGATGGAATCCAAATGTTTATGGCAGTTTTGAGGATCCTGTAAAGCTCCTGTTTCCCTCAAGCGTTTGTGTTTAATGGGTCTTAAAGTCTAAGGCAGCAGATGTGTGGGGTTAATAGAGTAGTGGGAGGGAGGAGTGTGGGGAAAGGGCCTGAGTGCTGTGGTGGGGAGAGAGGGGCTTGGGACAAGATTTCAGAGGAGCAGTAGTGGGGTGGAAAGAGTCAGGACAAGGAAAGATGGGGAAGGTAGGTACCAAGGAGTCCTAGTGACCTAATCTCAGGAAGTTACTCTAGAGGGACTGATGCCTGACAACTTGTGTGTTGCTGTAACAAAACCCATTTAAAGGGCCTTTGTTTATATGCGCAGGAATAACCTGGGACGTGGGTCATCACCCACTGTCCTCTCAGCTATCTTTGGGGTGAAACCTCTCATTGGCTTCTCCCACAGCCCTTGGCAAATTCCTTAGTTGGGGGGGATATGAAGTGGTATTTGAGGACTCATCCCTTAGAACTAGTAGGTTTTGGTATGTCCAACCTGCCTACTTGATATTTCAAGATTCTGGTAAATTGTAGAAAATAAGCATGTTAGAGGAGAAAATTCCCGTTGTCTGTTATTACTCTTGTCCTGAATTAACTCATTCATTAACTTATTTGCTTTATGTGTGATTCTTTCTCTACTCTTAGTAAACTTTTCATCTGGAATGATTCGTTGGATGAAAAGTTAATCAGTATGGTTAACAGCTGAAAACTCTAAGATCAGTTGGGTAAAAGTCCAGCAGTATTATTGGAACCCAGTCTTTATTTATTTATTTTTTAGGGTCGCAGTCCTGGCATATGGAAGTTCCCAGGCCAGGGGTCATATCGGAGCTATGGCTGCTGGCCTGTGCCACAGCCACATCAATGCGGGATCCGACCTGTCTGTGCAACCCACACCACAGCTCACAGAAATGCTGGATACCTGACCCACTGAGTGAGGCCAGAGATTGAACCCACATCCTGATGGATACTAGTTGGATTCGTTTCCGTGGTGCCACAACTGAACTCCCTATTTTTATTTTTATTTTTATTTTTTTGTCTTTTTGCTATTTCTTGGGCCGCTCCCGTGGCATATGGAGGTTCCCAGGCTAGTGGTCAAATCGAAGCTGTAGCCACCGGCCTACGCCAGAGCCACAGCAACGCGGGATCCGAGCCGCGTCTGCAACCTACACCACAGCTCACGGCAACGCCGGATCGTTAACCCACTGAGCAAGGGCAGGGACCGAACCCGCAACCTCATGGTTCCTAGTCGGATTCGTTAACCACTGCGCCACGACGGGAACTCCCCTATTTTTATTTTTTAAAAACAACAGGGAGTTCCCATTTTGGCTTGTCGGGTTACATAGGAGCTGTGGTGTAGGTCACAGATGGGGCTCAGATCCCAAATTGCTGTGGCTGTGGTGTAGGTTGACAGCTGTAGCTCCAGTTTGACCCCTAGCCTGGGACCTTCCATATGCTGCAGGTGCAGCTCTAAAAAGCAAAGTAAATAAATAAAACAAATTTGTTGAAGGTTAGAAAGTCTTAAGATCAAGGTGCTGGTGGCTGATTTGATTTCCCAGTGTGGGCTCTATTCCACTTTCTTGCTGTGTCCTTACACTTGGGAGGTGTTGGGGGAGAAAGAGAGGAAGGAAGCTTTGTGATGTCTCTTCTTGGCACTAATTCAATCATGCAGGCTCTCTTGACCTTATCTAAACCAAATTACCTCCAAAAGTTCCCGTCTTCAAATACCATCCATTGGGGGTTAGGGCTTCAACACATGAATTTCTGATGTGTACAAGGTTCTCCGAGTAAATCAATAGAAAATATGGAATTAATGGAGCACAGTCTGCTCTATGAATAACGGTTCTTATTAATGAGAGTTACCATTATTAGTTAATTTAGAAAACTCTTTTGAGTTTCCATGCTCTGCTAAGCACTGTTTCTTGTGCTGGTGATATAGCTGTCAACAAAAGATGGTTCCTGCCCTTTGGAGATTATGTTTTCTGGATAGGCAATAGAAGATAATCAAGATAATTAATGTTTTTAATATATTAGATGGTGATAAAGGCTTAAAGGTGAAAGAGAAGGGAAAATAAATTGGAACTGTGAATTAGAGGTTGATTGGAGTATTTGAGAACTTTTTTTTTTTGCATTTTAGGACCACATGTGCAGCATATGGACATTCCCAGGCTAGGGGTTGAATTGGAGCTACAGCTGCCTGTCTGTGCCAAGGCCACAGCAATGCAGGATCCAGGCCACATCTGCAACCTACATCACAGTTCATGGCAACACCAGATCCTGAACCCACATCCTCATGGTTGCTAGTCAGGTTCATTACTGCTGAGCCACAGTGGGAACTTGTTGAGAACCTTTCTGACAAGGAGACTTGGAACAGCCCTGAAGGCGAGAGGCCGGCCATGTAAGTATCTGAATGATAAGTATTCATATTAGTGGGACAACAAATACAAGGGCTCTAGCAAAGTCAAGTGTTTAGTTTGATCAAGAAATATCAAGGAGTAGTTCCCTGGTGGCTCAGTGGGTTACACATCTGGCATTGTCACTGCTGTGGCTCAGGTTCAATCCCTGACCCAGGAACTTATGCATGCCATGGGCATGGCAAAACAAAATAAAACAAGAAATAGCAAGGTTAGTGTAGAGTGAAGTAGGTGGGGAACAGGAGTATGAGATAATTGCAGGACAGTAGATAGGGTTGGAAATGTGGTCTTATAAGCATTGGAAGGAATTGGCCTTTTACTGAGCGACTCAGAAAGGCACTGCAGGTTTTTAAAAATTTTTTTTATTATAATTGATTTACAGAGTTCTGTCAGTTTCTGCTGTACAGCAAAGTGACCCAGCTGTACATCCATATATTCTTTTTTTCACTTAATCCTCAATAGTATTCCATCGTAAATGATCAGATATAGTTCCCTGTGCTATACAGAAGGATCATTGGAGGGTTTTGAGCTAAGCAATAATATAATCTGATTTGTTTGTCAAGTGGAGAAGAGACAGGTGGAGTGAGATTTAAGTTTACTGGGGAAGTCAGGATTAGAGGGACAGATTTAGGAGACATCAATGAATGGGTTATAGTTAAATCAAGTTGGGGTAAGATTATCAAGAGAGTTCATTCCCAGTTTGCTAGGCCAGTGCTAAATGCTTGACATTGAATTATGCTATTTATAGCCTTACTCTATTCTTTGAATTTTACATCTCTTTTCCATGTTACTATTTATGAAATTAGTATGTATGAATGAATAGAAATATGTACATTTAATATAAAATTTCTCCCAGTTATACTGCAAAACAAGCTACCATTGAATAGTTGATGCTTTTTTAAAAAGTGCTTACCTTAAGTTTAAGAAATAAGAAATTTGGAGTTCCCATTGTGACACAGCAGAAGTGAATCAGACTAGGAACCACGAGGTTGTGGTTCAATCCCTGGCCTCACTCAGTGGGTTAAGGATCTGGCGTTGCTGGAGTTCCCATCGTGGTGCAGTGGTCAACAAATCTGACTAGGAACCATGAGGTTGTATGTTCGATCCCTGGCCTTGCTCAGTGGGTTAAGGATCGGAGCTGCGGTGTAGGTTGCAGACGTGGCTCGGATCCCACGTTACTGTGGCTCTGATGTAGGCCGGCGGCTACAGCTCCGATTCGACCTCTAGCCTGGGAACCTCCACATGCCGTGGGAGCGGCCCAAGAAATGGCAAAAAAAAAAAATCTGGAGTTCCCGTTGTGGTGCAGTGGTTAACGAATCCGACTAGGAACCATGAGGTTGCGGGTTCGGTCCCTGCCCTTGCTCAGTGGGTTAAGGATCCGGCATTGCCGTGAGCTGTGGTGTAGGTTGCAGACGCGGCTCGGATCCCGCGTTGCTGTGGCTCTGGCATAGGCCGGTGGCTACAGCTTCGATTTGACCACTAGCCTGGGAACCTCTATATGCCACGGAAGCGGCCCAAAGAAATAGCAAAAAGACAAAAAAAAAAAAAAAAGATCTGGCAGTGCCGTGAGCTGTGGTGTAGGTCGCAGATGCGGCTTGGATCTGATGTTGCTGTGACTGTGGCCATGGCTGTGGCGTAGGCCAGCAGCTGTAGTTTCAGTTCGACCCTTAGCCTGGTAACCTCCATGTGGCATGGGTGCGGCCCTAAAAAGCAAAAAAATAAAATGATGAATATAAAAAAAAATGAGAAATTTTGCCTTTAAGATACAGAAATACATTTATGTAAACATTTTTATGATAGTTGATTTACAATGTTATGTCAATTTCTGCTGTACAGCAAAGTGACCAAGTTTTTATATATATATATATATATATATTTTTTTTTTTTTTTTCTTGAGAACCTTTCTGACAAGGAGGCTTGGAATATATATATATAGTGTGTATGTGTGTATATATATGTGTACACACACACACATATTGTGTGTATATATATATATCTATATACACACACACACACATCTACCCGCAAACACATTTTATCTTTTATCATGTTCTATCACAAGTGATTGGATATAGTTCCCTGTGCTGTATGGCAGGACCTTATTGCTTATCCATTCTAAATGTAATAGTTTGCATCTACTAATCCCACTGCCTCCTCCTCCCCCTTGGCAACCACAGGTCTGTTCTCTATATCTGTGAATCTGTTTCTGTTCTGTAGATAGGTTCATCTGTGCCATACTTTAGATTCCACATTTATGGTGTTTGTCTTTCTCTTTCTGACTTACTTCATTAAGTTTGAAAATCTCTAGTTCCGTCCATGTTGCCGCAAATGGCATTATTTTGTTCTTTTTTTATGGCTGATTAATTATTCCATTGTGTATATGTACCACATCTTCTTAACCCATTTATCTGTTGATGGACATTTAGGTTGTTTCCATGTCTTGGCTATTGTGAATAGCGCTGCAATGAATGTACAGGTGTATATATCTTTCTGAATTAAGCTTTTGTCTGGATATTTGCTCAGGAGTGGGACTGCTGAATCATATGGTAGTTCTATATTTAGTTTTCTGAGGTGCCTCCATACTGTTTTCCATAGTAGTTGTACCAATTTACAGTCCCACCAGCAGTGTATGAGGGTTCCCTTTTCTCACACCCTCTCCAGCATTTGTTATTTGTATACTTATTAATGATGGCCATTCTGACTGGTGTGAGGTGGTACCTCATTGTAGTTTTGATTTTCATTTCTCTGATAATTAGTGATGCTGAACATTTTTTCATGTGCCTGTTGGCCATCTGTTTATCTTCTTTGGAGAAATGTCTATTTAGGTCTTTTGCCCATCTTTCAGTTGGATTTTTTTTTTTTTTTCTGTTGAGTTGCATGAGTTGTATATTTTTGAGGATTAAGCCCTTGTCAATTGCATTGTTTGCCACTGTTTTCTCCCATTCCATAGGTTGTCTTTTTTTTTTTTTTTAAATGGTTTCTCCTTTGCTGTGCAAAAGCTTGTAAGTTAGATTAGATCCCATTGGGTTTTTTTTTTGTTTTTTGTTTTTTTTGGTTTTTTTGGTCTTTTTGCCTTTTCTAGGGCCGCTCCCACGGCATATAGAGGCTCCCAGTCTAGGGGTCAGATCGGAGCTGTAGTCGCCAGCCTACACCAGAGCCACAGCAATGTGGGATATGAGCCGCGTCTGCAACTATACACCACGGCTCACAGCAACGCTGGATCCTTAACCCACTGAGCAAGGCCAGGGACTGAACCTGCAATCTCATGTTCCTAGTCGGATTCGTTAACCACTGAGCCATGAAGGGAACTCCCCCATTGGTTTATTTTTGGTTTTGTTTCTATTACATTGGGAGACTAACCTAAGAAAACATTTGTATGGTTGATGTCAGAGAATGTTTTGCCTATGTTCTCTTCTAGGAGTTTGATGGTGTCTTATGTTTAAGTCTTTAAGCCATTTTGGGTTTATTTTTGTGCATGGTGGGAGGGTGTGTTCTAGTTTCATTGATTTACATGCAGCTGTCCAGTTTTGCCAGCACCACTTGCTGAAGGGACTTGTTCCCATTTATATTCTTGCCTCCTTTGTCGAAGATTAATTGACTGTAGGTGTCTGGGTTTATTTCTGGGTTCTCTATTCTGTTCCATTGGTCTTGTATGTCTGTTTTGTATCAGTACCACACTGTCTTGATTACTGTAGCTTTGTAGTATTGTCTGAAGTCTGGGAGAGTTATGTCTCCTGCTTGTTTTTTTTCTTTCAGGATTGCTCTGGCAATTCTGGGTCTTTAATGATTCCATATAAATTTTTAGATTGTTTATGCCAGTTCTGTGAAAAAGTCAAGGATAATTTGGTAGGGATCACATTAAATCTGTAGATTGCTTTGGGTAGTATGGCCATTTTATAACTCTTCCAATCCAGGAGCATGGGATATCTTTCCATTTTTTTGAATCCTCTTTAACTTCCTTGATTAATGTTTTATGGATCTCAGCATGTAAGTCTTTCACCTCCTTGGTAAGGTTTATTTCTAGGTATTTAATTTTTTTGTGTGTGATTTTAAAAGGTACTTTTTAAAAATATTCCTTTTCTAATATTTCATTGTTACTGTACGGAAATGGAGCCAATTTCTGAATGTTAATCTTGTATCCTGCTACTTTGCTGAATTCATTGATCAGTTCAAGTAGTTCACTGGGATGGGGATCCAGCGTTGCTGTGAGCTGTGGTGTAGGTTGCAGACTTGTCTGGGATCCCAAGTTGCTGTGGCTGTGCTGTAGGCTGACAGCTGCAGCTCTGATTTGACCCCTACCCTGGAAACCTTCACATGCTGCGGGTGCGACCCTAAAAAGCAAAAAAAAAAAAAAAAAAAAAAAAAGAAAGGAAAAAAAGAAACAGGGAAGATGCAAGTTATGTTGTTACAATTTAACAGTTTCTCCAGCTATTCTTGTCTTGCAGCTTTGTGTTTAATTTTGTACAGTTACCACCTAACACTGCTCAATGGTGCCTTTGTAAAAATATTCATCCTTTACATGTTATTTCACCTAGTGATTGCTTGCTGGAGGTTTTTTTCCCTTTTCTTCTTTGAATAGAAGCGATTGTAATCAACCTAGAGAAAACTATGATTCTAGAGTCACATAGATTTGTAATCATAGGTTTTAAGATGTCGTTTATCCTCTTGTGACTCTAAGTGCCCTTATCTGTGAAATAAGGATGTTTATAACTACCCTAGAGTTTTGGAGAGAATTTAAAAAGATAACACATTTTTCTGTGCTTAACTGATGTGTAGTGTGTTTGTGCTTAGGTGGCAGTTTATATAAAGAAAGCACTGGGACTTGTGGCTACACCCTTCAAGAATAAAAAAAAAAATTAGAAAATGGAGCCACCATGTATGTTATGTGAGGAAGAACAAGAGCCAGAACTACAGAAAAGCATAGAAGAAACCAAACAATTAGATGATGAAGATGCTGAACTAATATTTGTTGGAGTGGAACATGTAAATGAAGATGCTGAGCTGATCTTTGTTGGGATGACCTCAAATTCAAAACCAGTTGTTTCAAACATTTTAAACAGAGTTACCCCAGGTTCATGTTCAAGGAGGAAAAAGTATGGTCACTTTAGAAGAGATAATGCTCATAAATTTCAACCTATAAGCTGTGTGACACCTTCATCAGAAGCAGTGACTTTCTTGGCAGTTTCTGACTCTGAATCAAGATCAGGAGATAGTCCTATTATTATTGAGCCTTTGTCTAAACCTGATTATAAAAATTATTCACCACAAGTTGTGCCTGATAATTCTTCAGAGTTATGTTCTCCTTTGATTACTTTCACAAGTTCATTGCAGCATCCATTAGGTACAGCACTTTCTGCAGGAGATATGAATAAAAGTCAAGTATCAAAGCGACTTTCCACTTCTGAAACAAATAGCACAAATCCCAAAAGGCGTAAACTAAGTGATGGAATCATAGGGGGACATTCTTTAGCTTTGTCCTCTTCAGGTATCTTTCAGACAGTGACTAGTCAGCAAAGCACACCCTCAAACAGTATTCATACCTCATTAAGCCATGTTCAAGATGGGGAACCTTTTCCTTTAAAGGACATTGTCCATAGTAAGCCTATAAATCCTTTTGGGGAAAATGGACCAGCGAAAACAGGCTTTTCAAGTCTAGCAGGTCAAAACAAGACTGTTGATCCCAAGAAAGAAAATCTGATTATGTTACTTCATGACTTTTACTATGGACAGCATATAGGAGACAGGCAGCCAGAACTGAAGACACACACAGCCTTTAAATGCCTCAGCTGCTTGAAAGTTCTAAAAAATGTCAAGTTTATGAATCACATGAAGCACCATTTGGAACTTGAGAAGCAGAGGGGTGACAGCTGGAAAAACCACACCACCTGCCAGCACTGCCACCGCCAGTTTCCCACTCCCTTCCAGCTGCAGTGTCACATTGAAAGTGTCCATACTTCCCAGGGACCCTCCCCAGTCTGTAAAATCTGCGAATTGTCTTTTGAAACAGATCAGGTTCTCTTAGAGCACATGAAGGACAATCATAAGCCTGGTGAAATGCCCTATGTTTGCCAGGTTTGCAATTACAGATCATCAGCCTTTGCCGATGTGGAAACACATTTCAGGACATGCCATGAAAACACTAAGAATTTGCTTTGCCCGTTTTGTCTGAAAATTTTTAAAACTGCAACACCATACATGTGTCATTATAGAGGACACTGGGAAAAGAGTGTTCACCAGTGTTCCAAGTGCCGGCTACAGTTTTTAACTTTCAAGGAGAAAATGGAGCACAAAACCCAGTATCATCAAATGTTTAAGAAGCCCAAGCAACTAGAAGGATTGCCTCCTGAAACAAAAGTTGTTATTCAAGTGTCGCTGGGGCCTCTTCAACCAGGATCAGTGAAAGTAGCATCCATTACTGTGAGTACATCTGATTCTGAACCATCACCCCCCAGGTCTAAAAGTAGAATTTCAAAAAAACCCCGTTAATTCTACTTTGAGTAAATATGAAGCAAGTATTTCAATCAAAAATTAAAACCCATAAAATCAAAAAAATCCAAACCATAACATTATTCAGTAGCATATAGTGAAACCAGTGGGTCATTTATGAGATTTTTTTAAAAATTCATGAAATATAGTATTGTTTGATCTGAATTTTGAGGTGTTATTTAAAAATATATTACCTGCTTTTTGTAATAACTGTCTGGCTTAACACATGAAAAGTGTGTGTAAGAGAAAAAAGTGAAAACTTATTTATTGATATTTCATGTTATTTGTAAGTTTGAAAGCTCTTCTATATATAGAATCTGTATAATTTTTTAACAAAATTTTATTTTCAACTTTTTCTGTATTGAAGATTTCAATATTAACTATAGCCATACTGGAATGGCTTTATTGTGGTGTGGTCCTGTTTGCTGCTAAACTCGTAGAAGTGCCTCTGTTGTGCTTTTCTAAAATAACTTGGCTCTGAAAGCCAGGGTGTGTCAAAGTTGAGGGAGAAGCTGTGGCATTGAATGGGGATCAGAAACTGGAAGTTTAGTCCACAGAGAGCAGTGGCTCCTTGTCCTGGTCGAGGAAGAGGCACACATACTCACTCTAGGCTTGGAGCCAAGGCAGCAGGAACACTGTCTCAGAGTGTCTTTACCTAGCCCAGGAACATCCAAGAAAACCAGGCTTAATTAAAATAAAATGCCTGTTTGGTGAGGGGCCTCTGCAGGCATCAGGCAGGCATTGCATATCTTTGGCTTCAGATGGAGAAGCAGAGATAATTAATAGAACAGACCCTTGGGCCAGTGGACCTCTTGTTGCATGATCAAAAGGGGAGTTCAGTTTGTGCCCTCTTCTCTCTCATCTGGCTGGCTTTTAGTCAGAATAAACTAGCCATATGCCTCTCAGAGCAGTAAAGTAAAGGTTCCCAAGGAAAAGATGCCCTGACATCCATAGTTTGAACTGTAGTGGACCCATAGTTTGAACTGAACGGGGCCAAACACATGGAGTCTTTCCAGTTTATGAACTGGGTTATATTTAGTTCTGTTACCCTTAAGCTGGGGTGGGATTGTCCAAGAACAGTGGATAAAAATAGCCCAGGGTGATTAAAACCATTGTAAGGTTTTTTCCTTACATTTTTTCATGTACATGTATCTTACCCTAGTTGAACATGTGAAGTTTGCAATTTTGTATCTTGCCTTGGACATGAATATATTACAATTAACAGTTATTTCTCTTGTGTGTATAATTTATGATTCTATCAAACTAATTGAGTTTTTGTTGTAATTGACACATTCTAATGTGTGAGAAATAGCTTATTTCAATAATTATCAGGTCTTAGAGTTACTATCTTTCACCTAATATATCCAGCTGTCTAATCTCTGATTATACTATGGGGGAACGTTTTTCCTTGTCATCTCCGTGGGCGCCTTCACAGAACTGTGGGGTACCCTCTGAGTATTGGTTCCTGAACAACAGCTTTGGTTGCCTCCTTGGGGTTCCTAGAGTTGTCTCGCTATGCGTGTTGTAGTGCTATCCGTCTTGCTCCACCTCTGACCTAGGTACCTAGCAGAAGGAACCACTCAAGGAACCTGGGATGTATGCCAGGAGAAATCTCTCCTTTTTTTCTCTTTCTTCTTCTTTGTCTCTTCCCACCCCATTTTTCTCTCCTCAGTGTAATTCAATTCTCTAGGCTTTTACAAGATGCTAGCAGTTACAATCATCAAGGGGTTGGCATCCCTCTTAGAATTGAGGACGAAGGACTGAAATAACAAGGTTGCTATAAGTATATTGTCCATATTTTAGATAATTTACTGAGTGTAGATTTTGATGTATTTATTTGCTCAATGCTTGATTGATTGATTGATTTGCACTTTGAATATTTTACTAGGCCTTTCTAGTTACTTTGCTTGGGCCAAAGCACTTTGCTAAAATTTTGGCTTGAACCCCTTTCTTTAGGTATAGAGAGTGTGTGTGTGTGTGTGTGTGTGTGTGTGTGTGTGTGTGTGTGTGTGTATGTTCTGGTCTCAGGTGGAACTTTATATATAAGTAGATGTGTAGACGTTTGCATATTTACTTCCCTTATTCTGTCCTATGGTAAATATATGAATGTTTTAGTTCTGTGTTTTTGCAGTTACTTGGTGTTATCAACACAGTTGTTCTTTGCTTTTTTACTAAAGTATGCTCCTAAGGAGTGCAAGTTGTTATTTATTGCCAACTAGGTTTGTGTGATATGGCCCCTGACTACCTCCTCTCTTCCATTCTCTGTCATGCTACTCTACCATTTTCCCCACTGGTACCCTGCTTTTGACACACTGGCCCTGCTTTTCCTCAAGCAAATTCCATTTCTTCCCAATCCAAAGATTGCAAGTGCTGTTCTCCTTCTTAGAATGCTCTTCTCCTAGGCCTGCATGGCTTGCTACCTCGCCTAATTGTTTGACACTTGACTTTAGTATATTGAGCTTTACCAGTGTTGTTAAAATCACACCATGAAATTTCCTCCTGCCCATTTTTCCTCCTCCTCCTTAAAGGCACTTTAAGTCTCTGTACTCTTGTTCTCTCCCCAAATCTAGTTAAATTTCCTAGGTTTTCATAAAAAACTGGGAAGAGATAATCATCAAGGGCTTTGCTTCTTAGAATTGAGTTAGCTTGAGTCAGTTTTTGTGCCTGCAACCAAAAGACAATTAATAGTGAGTTGAGTTCTTTCAGGAGCTTTCTCTGTTTTTCTATTGATACCTCTATATTTTTTTAAGCCAGTGCTACTTTGTTTTGTTTACAGATATATTGAGTATCTGTCAAGATTACTATTTTGTTATTGCCCTTTGTGAATTTCCTTGTCTATTTTGCTTGTTCTTTGAGATAAAATTTATTATTTTATTAATGTTGCCAAAAATTGTAAGCAAAACTAGCAGTTATAGAAATAAATTTTTTTTTGAAAAAGTGTTTTCATTGTGTTGTCTTTTCACCAATAATGTGGCTTTTTTTTTTGTTTTTGAATTTATAATCTTACTGTTTTGGCCAGGACTTCTAAACAATGATGTGTAAATAGGTTTCTTCTTGATTTTAATGAGAAATTCTTTACTGTCAAAGTTAATGAGTATATGGCTTACTGAATTTTCTATCTTTAGATTTTAAAGAATGTGTAGTTTTATTGTATATAACATCTGCTGAGACAATCAATTACTTTTTTAAATGCAAGATTTTGCTCAGCTGGATTCACAACTTTCCTATTAGAAGCCTTCCTTTCTTGGGACAAAAATAATTCCACTTGGGGTTTAATATTATCCTCTCAGAATCTCATTCCATTTCTCATTTCTAATATTGGAATGAATTTCCTCTTCCCCTCATTGGATTTGCCACAGTTTTATCAATGTCTCTGATTTACTTTTTCCAAAAAGCAACTCTTGCTTTATTATCCCAACAAATTTTGTTGTTCTCTATTTTTCTCTCAATTCATTATATACTTTCTACATTCCTTAGGATTGTTCTTTTTTATAACCTTTTATTTTAAAAGATTTTTTTCTTTAAAACTTTTTATGTTGAAGGAGTTCCCTGGTGGCTCGGTGGGTTAAAGGTCCAGCTTTGTCAGTGCCATGGCTTGGGTCACTGATGTGGCATGGGTTCTATCCCTGGCCTGAGAACTTTTGCCTGCTGCAAGTGTGGCTCCCTCCCATACAAACAACAGAAAAGGAAGATGGAAAGTTCTTTGAAAAGTAAAGTGTGCCTATGAAGTTGTCAGTTGGAAGCTCCTTCCTGACATTAAGCAGAGCACCTCAGGAAGTGATGGAGAGGCAAGTTTTCCTGGAGAGTCCTTAGAAGAGAGGCATGCAATTACCTGTGGAAATGTTTTTGAAAAAGGGACTGGTGGCCAGGTAGGGAAGCAGAGACCTTGTTTATGAGTGGGACGCAGCATTCTGGGACTTAGGACTGGAGGACCAGGCTTCTTTGTGAGGCCAGAGTTGACAGAAAGCTTTTGAGTTTGGCCCTTTTCTTTCTCCCTTGCTGCCTTGGCTGGATTGCCTGTAGTATCACCACCAAGAGACTGAAAAACAAAGCAGAAGAAAAAAACCCCCAGCTAAGGCCAAAATGAATTTGTAGTGTAACAATAGGGCAGCAGGGATCAGCAGTACAGCAGACTGCCTGTGAGTGTTTCTTCACTCCTCAGTCCCCTCTAGGCCCTAAAAAAGAAATAGAGAAAGACAAAAAAGAAAAAAAATCATTCTTAGGAGGAAATCAAGGGAGTAGGGGGTGTGGCCTGTAGTCACCTAGCTGGAGCAGAGTGACATAAGAGGATAGACTACCACACTAGAAAGTCTGGGATCTGTTCCTGGGCATATCATGCCTCCTGCTTAAATTCAGCAGGACTAACACAGGCTAAGCCTCAGGCTTTAGCGCCTTCTCCTTTGTGGCTTTCTAGCCTGAATAGCTGAGACCCCTGTGGGATGGACACAAAGTAAACACTCCTGTAAAGATGTGTACACCATAAAAAGTTAGCAGGAATCCGAATCATTGAAGGTGAACATCAAGATTTAAATAAGTATAATTTCTCAAAGATATAAAGAAGAATAATGGTAATAAACTTTTTTTTTGTCTTTTTTAGGGCCACACCCACAGCATACGGAGATTCCCAGGTGAGGGGTCTATTGGGAGCTGTAGCTGCCGGCCTATGCCATAGCCACAGCAATGCCAGATCCAAGCTGTGTCTGCGACCTACACCACAGCTCACGGCAATGCTGGATTGTTAACCCACTGATCAAGGCCAGGGATCGAACCCACAACCTCATTGTTCCTAGTCATATTTGTTTCCCCTGCGCCACGACAGGAATTCCAGAATAATGGTAATAAACTCGTAAGAGGATTTTTTTGCACCAAAACACTTAACAGTTGTCCTCAGTGCCCTGCATACCTTGCTCTGTCACCTCAAATATTTGCACAAATATTATCTTAGTGTGGCCTACTGACCAGATGATTTAAAGTTGTATCCCCACATCAAGCTGTATCCTAATCTCTGCTTCATTTTTATTTTTTTTCGCTTTATAGTGCCATACCTGTGGCATATGGAGGTTCCCAGGCTAGGGGTCGAATTGGAGCTGCAACTGCTGGTCTACACCACAGCCACAGCAACACGGGATCCGAGCCGATCTGCATCCCACACTACAGCTCACAGCAACACCGGATCCTTAACCCACCAAGTGAGGCCAAGGATTGAACCCATATCCTCATGGATACTAGTTGGATTCGTTTCTGCTGAGCCACGAAGGGAACTCCTCTACTTTATTTTTATCCACAGCACTTATCACCTTGTAACGTGATAATACAATTTTTCTCTCCAGTCTCTTTTCACTATTTATTTATTTATTTATTTATTTATTTATTTATGTTTACTTATTTATTTTTGGCCATGTTCCCGAGATCCTTAATCTACTGAGTCACCAGGGAACTTCTGTTTCTCCCTCTAGAACAAATTCTCCATGAGGTCATTTGTCTGTATCTTCAGCACCTAGAATGTGGCCTAACTCATAGTTGGGTATTGAATCAATACTTGTTGAACTAGATGAATAAGTGGAGAAGTATAGAAGATACAGGTAGTAAGAATAGGGAATTAATCTATAAAATTATCATCTAAAGAAGCAAGGACAACAAGTAGAAAGGAGGGGAGAGAAGGAAAAAAAAAAAATTCAAATCAACCTGAACCTGAAATAGTAAATGATAAGGATGGAGTGAGGATGCTGGGGGTTGGGTACTGGGATTAAGAGCTTGAGAGCCTGCTACAGTGCCTGGTGTATAGTTGCAGGTGAGCAACCGTAAGAGGCCACACACCCCTGAAGGCTTGGTTGGAGCAGCCTTGGTTCCTTACCACATGGGCCTCCTGTGGGGTTGTATCAGGCTCCTCTAGGAGCAGCAATCCAAGAGAAAGGAACCAAGAGAGGCCACTGTCTTTTTGTAACCTAGTATCAGAACTGACCTCCCATCACTTCTGTGTCTTACTTGCTGGAATCCAGTTGTTATACAAGTGGGTTAAAGATGGCCTCTGTATGTGGGCCCCTAGGTTGTTTACTTCTTTACAGCAGGCTGTGGCCATGAGCTTAAGCCCACATGCACCAAAATCAAATTTTCACACATCCATTAGCTTTAAATATAGACCAAATAAGCATATATTTAGCCGTTTAGAACCCCATGAATCTGCACTTAACGTTTGCTCACTGTGGAGTTCCTGCTGTGGTACAGTGGGTTAGTGATTCGGCCTGTCTCTGTGGTGTTTCTGGTTCGATCCCTGCCTGGCCCAGAGGGTTAAGGATCTTGCATTGCTGCAGCTACTGCTGCATAGGTCGCAGATGCAGCTTGGATTCAATCCCTGGCCCAGGCACTTCCACATTAAAAAAAAAAAAAAATTGCTCCCCTAAATGAGAAAAGTCCTTGGGCTCTAAAGGATCCTAAATTGCTTTACCTTTTGTAGCTGTCTGACTCAGATTCCTGCCTGTGCCGCTCAGTGGCATGTCCTAGACTTACAAGCCCCTGTCTGATTCCCTCCTACCTGGGAGTTTTTACTCTTCTGGTTTTGGCTCTCTCCCACTATTTCTGGAAGGTTTACTGTTTCTGAAAGGTTCACCTTTGTAAGTGTCACACCAAACAAAGCTCTCTCTCTGTTATTGCCATCTCATAACAGTACTTTTTGTCATTTTCCGTGGTCAGCTTGAAGTCCTCAAACTCAACTACCCCTGTCACTTGGTACAGCCCACACTGAAGGGAAGGGGCCACACAGGGCAGGAATACTAGGAGGTGGGGGGCACTGCAGCCATCTTCGTGGAGCCCCCTTCAGTCTGCCTTCTGGCCTCCAAAGATTCATGTTCCTCTCACATGCCAGACCATTTCCTGTGTTCAGCTTTGCACTCAGTACAGGGTCAGGCTGAGCCCGGGGGCTCATGTCCCATTTCCCCACCTGCATCTGTCACGGTGGAAACAATTGCTAAACCACAGAACATAGTAATAGTTGGCCTCGTCCTTGGACTGGGCCCCCGAGCTGGTGAGGGTGGCTTTGTCTCCAAGCAGAGAGCCAGAGAATCTGGCAGGGACCCCCGGAATCTGGGTGCTGGTACCACCTATTAGACCCCAGAGGACCTCGTATGGTTTCTGTTGGACCCAGCTGGCATAGTTACTGGTGGTGACAGCCCCAGCACTGGACCCGCAGGTGAGTGTGACCGTCTCTCCAGAGGTTGTGGACAGTGAAATTTCCTGAGTCACCATCTGGGAAGTGACCCCTTGAAAACAAAGTGACCCTCGGGAGAGGGTCAGGGGCATGAAGGTGCACTCCCCCTTGCCTGCAACTTCCCTCTCCAGACTCAGTGTCCCCCTGACCTGTGCAGAGAGCCAAAAGTGTGAGCAGGAGAGGAGCCCAGGCCATGGTGTAGACGCCCTGGGCTGTGCTTCTCAAGACCCCTCAGCACAGACTCAGCCTCCACCGCTCTTGTTATAACTCCTACCGCCCTGTGGGGTGGGGCTTTCATGCAGATGCGCCTTCTTCCGGGGAATACTCTTCCAGGTGCAAGGTGGCCACTCACAGCTGCTGAGCTGTTCCCCATTAGTGACCATGTGTTAGTGGGAGCCTGGAGAACCCTTTCACAGCCTAGCTTTCCCAGGCCCTGGCTCACAGCCCCCTCTATTGTCCATGGTGAGAATATCACTGACTGATGCACACATGTCTGCAACCCCTCTTCCCTCAGGTCTGGAGTTTTGAGTTTTCTCAGAGGTCACATTCAGTGCTTGTGACACCCCCAGGCAGGAACTGGATGGAGGAATTTGGGGAAGCGGGTGTTTGAATGAATCACCATCTCTCTTCTTTACTCTTGTTCATGAACATTAGACTTTCCTGTTGAGTAGAGGAGCCATGGTCCTGGATTCTCCTGCTCTCTCAGCTCCGGCTCCTCGGGAACCCACTCAGTAATGTGGCTGCATAGGCTGTGCCATAGTCAGATGTTTGGTCTCAAACAGGGCCTGGGAGCATTTCAGATCTGATTTCTTTCCTTCCTTCTTTCTTTCTTTGGTTTACCAGAATTTTCAGTTTCTTTATCAAATTGCTTTTTAATATTAAACATTTTTTAATATTTTAAAATTGAGATATATTTGACAGAATTGATTTCTGAATGGTGTTTGGTTCTCTGCTGCAACAGAAATCTAGATGGCTACACTGTGATTTTTCTTTTAGGGCTTGCCTAATACCTGTGTGAGGGGGTGGGGGTTGGGTCATGGGATTCAAATGGCCCGGCTGTGTACATCATAGCTTCAGAGCACCTGTCTGTTCTGGGCCCCTTAAAGCTAGTAACTTCTGTATGACCTGGTAATCCGATGGAGCAGAGGTCCCAATGGTGGAATACAGGCTTCCAGAAACTGAAGAGGAGACTTAGTGTGTACTTTTCTCCTAAGAGTGGCAACTGTGAGATGCAGTAATTGGTCTTACTCTGGAGGTCATGTCCTGTCATGTCACAGAGTAAAGGCACCTTAGGAACCTCATTGATGTGATGGGCCTCTAAAATTTCAGAGGGCTCATCTAGAGCACTTGTTATATCAAGGTTTTTACCATGCTTTCCACGTCTTATATGATGTCTTCAGTAGAATGGATTGGTGTGGTGTTCTGTGGAATGTCCCAATGGCCCAGGTCCCTTAGGATACTCAGAGTAGAAAAGTTAAAGTAGCTGTGGGTCAGAACATCAGTGTTATACCGTTAGTCCATCCCACAAATATGAGTTGCTTTTGATCTTTTTTCTTGATAGGAATGGAAAAGTGCATTCACCAAATCAATGGCAATGTAAAATGTCACTCTTCTATGGTGGGCTCCTCAGGAAACAATCTCTGAGCTGGGAAAGTTCCTGCTAGGGTTTTATTGGAAACGACCTATAAAGGAGTGAGGGAGGAGAGTGGCACAGAGGAAGAAACTGATCTGCAGTGGAATAGCAATACCTGGCCCCATGCAGATTTCCATAGCTGGAGGGTCCTTCAGACAATGCAAATTGTGGCAGATGGCCAGGTCCTCATATTCCTGTAATAAGCAATCATTTGATGTGGCCACCCCTGGGTAAGGAGTGTAATTCCGTGCAGGTCAGCTTATTTGGTGCCAGGGAATTACCAGAGAGGGGCCCGGCTGTTAGCCATTAGCAGCCAGTACTCCTGGAAGTTGGAGGGAAGAGAGTCTTGGTTCTGAAGGAGGGACATGGGTGACACATTTCAAATCTGTACATTGGGTTCCTGGAGGAAGAATGGACAGAGCTCTTTTCCTTCTGTGTACGAGAAGCGTTTGGGGACAGGCAAGATTCTTCAAAGAGTGAGTATTAGCAAATGGCGGCTCCTCGCAAAGTCTTGGATGTGTCAATGGGCTCCTCTCCGCTCATGAGGAAGGTTTGCATTGGACTGAGTTAGATCTCTTGGTCCCCATGTCATGGGAAGAACAAGAAGTGGGCTGAGCTCACCACACCCTTGAGGCTCTTAGAGCTTCTACATGGGCAGCATGCCTCTCAGATGGTAGGTAGCTCAAAACCAGTCAGTCCTTTTGTTTTTGTTTAGGCTTCTTGGGAACTGCCTACTGCATGTCTGGTTCAGATATGAGCCAGAGAGATAGGCAGAAACTTCAGGTTGCCCCTTGATGGCTCTTTTCTTTTTAGGATTCTCTTCCTTCCCTGTGGCTGTGGTTTCCCTGGACTCTGGTTCGTGTCGTCAGGACAGACAGACTCTGGGGTTTATTTAGGAGTTTTAGCCATACCAATTCATACTGACTCTAGTCTAAAAGCCACACAGATTGGGAAACTGTTTCATCATACCCTTCTTGAAAGTATCAGTTTCCATCCAAAATCTTCCTGCTTTTCTTCACTGTGCAGTTTGTTCAGATAGTTGCTTTTCAAGATTTTGTTCAGAATATGTAGTTGATATCTACATTGGGTTTTTTTCCCAGTAGGAGCTTATACAGAAACACCAAAAGCAGAGCCATCCTGTTTTTCAAAGAAGGTCTCTAGAAGTCTTACACCACAGTTTAGGTTGTATGTTATTTACAAGGGCTTTGTCACATGCCCACTAAGAGCTGGGGAGAGGGGAAAGGCAGTCGCAGTTCTGTGCATCAAAGCAGGTATTACTGAGCTTTGCTCACTAAGGAAAAAGGGAGAAATACTACTAGAAGAGAACAGTGCTTGAGACCTGCAGAGAAAGGAAGCTCTCCTTGCTCACCAGTTATAGTCCTGAAGCTCAAACACTAAGTGTGACCCATTTCTTTTGAGTCATGATCACTGATGGTCCTGAGGCCCCAAACCAAGAACCGCCTCTGGGCTAAGAAAAGGAAGGGGCTCAGGGAAGGGTTCTGAGCTGAGCCAGGAGGTTTGAGTGTCACTTTTCTGTTGAGCTGTCACTGTGGCAGCACAGTAGTGAAATGCTTCACCTTTGGGTTGGGCTCCTGTTATGATGGGTGCAGCTTTGCTTCCAAGGAGGAAACCAGAGAATGGCTCGGGGACACTTGGGTCTCTGTGAGTGTGGTTACCAGTCAGATTCCAGGGACCCTGGGAAAGCTTCGGTTGGACCCAGTCTGCATAGTTACTGGTGGTGATGGCCACGGCACTGGACCCATAAGGTGACTGACTTTCTCACCAGGGGATTGTGGTCAGTGAGGGTTCCTGAGTCACCTCAGCCTTGGAAGTGAGTCCTACAAGCAGTGACAGAGATGAGAATGTCAGGGAGTGGTTGTGGACCCCAGTGGGGCAGGAACTCTCTCCACGGTGTTCTGCCAGTAAAGCCCCAGAGGGTCTCCATCTGACCTATGAGGAGCAAGGGGCATGAGGAGGAGCAAAGCTGTCCAGGCCTTGGTGTAGATACCCCAAAAGGTGTGTCTCCTAGAGGCCCGACATCCCTCTTGCCTGCCAGGAAGGATTGGTCCCCAAACCCTGCAGGAGAAAGTATGCAAATCATCTCCCCAGGCTGACACATTTAGTGACTCGAAAAGGAAACAGCTACTGGGATGTCAGACAAGTGACCACAGGCTGGGGCCATATTTACTCTGCACCAGTGGACCCTGGGCAGGAGCTAGAGCGGGGGCGCATGTGGGAAGAGGTCTTTTCCTACGTTAGTTTGGTTTTGTTTTTGTTCTTAAGGAAAGGGAGCCTTGGGAGTTCCCATCGTGGCTCAGTGGTTAACGTATTCGACTAGGAACCATGAGGTTTTGGGTTCGATCCCCGGCCTCGCTCAGTGGGTTAAGGATCCGGCATTGCAGTGAGCTGTGGTGTAGGTTGCAGATGCGGCTTGGATCCCGCGTTTCTGTGGCTCTGGCGTAGGCCAGCGGCTACAGCTCTGATTAGACCCCTAGCCTGGGAAGCTCCGTATGCCGCGGGGACGGCCCTAGAAAAGGCAAAAAGGCAAAAAGACAAAAAAAAAAAAAAAAGAAAGAAAGAAAGAAAAGGAAAGGGAGCCTCCAAACTTGCAGCTGTCCTCTCTAGTAGCCTCCATGTATGGAGCGTGGCATTTTCTGTAGTTCTAACTCATCAGTCTTTCCTTCCTTCCATCCTTCCCTCCCTCTTTCCTTCTTTCCCTCCTTCCTCCCTTCCTTCTTCCTTCCTACCATTCTTTTTTAATTTTATAGCTGTGCTTATGGCATATGGAAGTTCCTGGACCAGGGATTGAATCTGAGCTGCAGCTGCGACCTATGCCACAGCTCCAGCAATGCAGGATCCTTTAACCCGCCGGCTAGGGATCAAACCTGAACCTCTGCAGAGACCCAAGTTGCTCCAGTTGGATTCTTTTTTTTTTTTTGGTCTTTTTAGGGCTGCACCTGCAGCATATGGAGGTTTACAGGCTAGGGGTTGAATCAGAGCTACAGCTGCTGGCCTATACCACAGCCACAACAACACCAGATCCGAGCTGCATCTTTGACCTACACCACAGCTCACAGCAAGGTCAGATCCTTAACGCCCTGAGCAAGACCAGGGATCAAACCCACGTCCTCATGGATACTAGTTGTTAACTACTGAGCTATGACAGGAACTCTTGTAGTTGGATTCTTAACTGCACCTACGTTGGGAACTCCCATAACTCATTAGTTCTTGATGTAAGCATTTTCTCTGAGTTCTTGTCTGCCAACAATTCTTGTTTTAATTTGATACCATTCTTAAGGATTTGCTATTATTAAAACATATATGTGAGTTCCCATCATAGCACAGCAGTAACGAATCTGACTAGGAACCATGAGGTTGTGGGTTCAGTCCCTGGCCTCTCTCAGGTTAAAGATCCAGCGTTGCATGAGCTGTGGTGTAGGTTGCAGATGCGGCTCAGATCTGATGTTGCTGTGCCTGTGGCATAGGCGGGCAGCAACGGCTCTGATTAGACCCCTAGCCTGGGAACCTCCATATGCTGTGGATGCAGCCCTAAAAAGACAAATGTATATATATCATCCCTCACCGCAGCTGGATTTTGTGAGGCAGGGAGCTTTTAGAAATACAGAATCTCTGCCCTCACTCCAGACTCATTGGATCAGAATTCCCATTTTACAAGATGCTCAGGTGATTTGTGTGCACATTAAAATTTGAAAGACAGTGGTTTAATGCATGCTTGAAAACATAGGTGTAGTTCTGGATGTGGATTTTCCCAAATGCCCAGTCTGTTCTGCTTCCAGCTAACACATGCAGCAGTTTTCCTGCAATTTTTCCTGTTCTGTCCACTGTGAAGTCAGGAATACTATATCTGGTAGTATATACTATATCAGGTTAGGAATCTTTGTGTCTTGGTTCCTTCCTGTGGCTCTGTCACTGTGCTGAGCACCACTGTAGTGTAGCCAGCAGTAGTACTCAACCTGGTCCTGGGGTTGGGCCCTTGAAAGGATGAGGGCAGCTTTGTCCCCAAGGAAGGAGCCTGAGAACCAGGCTGGGGTCCAAGAGAGTTTACTATTTGTATCGTAAATCAGTGTCCTAGGGGCTTGGCCAGGTTTCTGCTGGAACCAGCATGGATAGTGACCAATGGTGACCACTCCCATGCTGGAGCCACAGGTGAGAGTGACTGTCACTCCTGGGGACACAGTCTGTGAGGGTTCCTGAGTCACCATAGCTTGGGAACTGGACCCTGAAACCAAAAGAGACACATGTTAGGAGTGAGGAACAAAGGCAGAGGGATTCCTCCAAAGGCTGGTCTCTGCATCTGTGTGAACCTAGGCAATGAGTGAGGAGAAGGAGTAGAGGCATCCAGGCCATGGTGCAGACTTGGAAGGATCCCTGTCTCAGAGCAGGCACTGGCCTCTGATGACCCCTTATCTCCTGCTCAGCTTCCTGCATGAAGTGGGTGTGTTTGAGGGGTGCATTACGCAAATCTGAGCCCTCTACCAGACCCTCCACCATTCAAGTTCTCAGCCCAGACTGCAGCTGCCCCATCAGAGGCGAGGCCAGGGTGACTGTGTGCTGAAGATTTACCCTGGGAGGAAACAGCTGCTCTAAAATATTTTCTGGGGCCAGTGAACAGATGGTTCTGGGTCCTAGAAATCTGAATCATTAGCTTCCTCTGAGACAATTCACAGTGTCCCCTGGTGGCCTCCCCTCTAACAAGTGCTAGAAACTAGTAATGTATCTTTTTGACAGTGCAACTGTATTTCCCAGGCCAATCCACATTCATTTCTTGTTTCTGCTTTGCTCCTTCCTGTTTGTAGTTCTTTTTCTAGCTGTTGTTGAAATCCCGCCTCAGTGTCTGTAATTTAATTTTTTTTTTTTTTTTTTGGCTGTATCCCCAGCATGTGGAAATTCCTGGGCCAGGGGTCTAACCCATGCCACAGCAGCAACCCAAGCTGCTGCTGCAGTGACAACACTGGATCCTTAACCTGTTGAGCCATCAGGGAACTCCTACAATCTTAATTTCTTATCTGAGTGTTTTGAATGACTAAAAGAATTGTTTCATGAACAACTCACTCTACTGGAGTTATTTATTTAGAATCTCACATTGAATAAGCAGTTGGCTTAAGCCAGAGTTATTTTAATAGTATAATTTGGAGAATTTTTTTTTTCTTGGCCACACCTGCGATATATGGGGGTTTCCAGGCTAGGGGTTGAATCTACGCCACAGCCACAGCAACGCCAGATCTGAGACACGTCTGCAACCCAAAGCTCATGGCAACACTGGACCCTTAACCCACTGAGTGAGGCCAGGGATCAAACCTGTGTCCTCATGGATACTAGTCAGTTTTGTTTCTGCTGTGCCACACTGGGAACTCCTACTTTGGAGGGTTTTTTAAAAAATGACCAAAAACTGAGGGTTATAGGTTTGTTTGTTTGTTTTTGCCAGTTTGGTGTAGACTAAAGTCAACCAATCTATGTGACCAACCCCTCAAAAAACTCTGGACACCAAGCCTGGGTGAGTCTTCCTGGTCGGCATTCCTCCATAAATAGGATCACACACTGGTGTGGGAGATGTTAGCACTGTCTCTGACCAGGAGAAGGTAACTGGAAGCGTGCACTTGGAATTCTCCTGGACTGTGCCCAAGTGCCTCTTCCTATGATGGATTTTAATCTGTATCCTTTTGATATAATAAACCACATTTATGAATATAACAGCTTTGGGTGGGGTATGTAGTCCTTCAAATCTGAACTTCCAGTTGGTGTCAGAACTGAGGATGGTCTTGGGTACTCTCAGGCTTTGCAGGGTCCCAACTCACATCAGTGTGTTTTATCGCATGGATGACATCATTATGAATCACCTGCAATGAGGCAACTCCAGATGTCTTGTTCTGTTATAATGCCGCAGGGCCAGCAAAAAAGGAAGGCTATCCTGAATACTCAGGCACACTTTCCTAGTCCTGTATTTTTCCACTGCTCTTGGAAAAGAGAAACTGTGGAAAATAGAAACCTTCCTCTTTTTTTATCATGGTAAAATATTCATAACAAAAGTTACCGTTTTAATCATTTCTAAGTATAGAATTCAGTGGCATTGAGTAAATTTACATTGTTGCACAACCATCATTACTGCCCATCTCCAGAACCTTTTCATCTTTCCAAACTGAAACTCCACATCCACTAAATGGTAGCTGCCCTTTCTCCCCTCCCTCAGCACTGAGAAAACAGTCTGCTTTGTGTGTCTATGAATTTGACTGCTTTAGGTGCCCCTTTTAGAGGAGTCATACAAGATTTGTCCTTTTGTGACCATCTTATTTTGCATAGAAGAATGTCTTTGAGACTCATCCATGTTGTAGCATGTGTCAGAATTTCCTACCTTTTTGAAAAGGTACAATAATATTCCATTGTTTGTATGTACTATATTTTGTTTATTCATCTATCCATTGATGGATACTTGGTGCTTCTATCTTTTAGTTATTGTGAATAATGCTATTAACATGGGTAACAAATATTTCTTGGAGACCCTGCTTTCAGTTCTTTTGGGCACTTACCCAGAAGTGAAGTTTCTGGATGATATAGTAATTTTATGTTTAATTTTTTAAGAAACCTCAATACTATCCTCTGAAGTGGCTACATCATTTTATATTCCCACTAACAATACACAAGCATTCCAAATTCTGCAAATACTTTCTTTTTTTTTTTGCCTTTTTTTAGGGCTGCACCCACAGCATATGGAGGTTCCCAGGCTAGGGGTTGAATTGGAGCTGTAGCTACCAGCCTACACCACAGCCACAGCAAGGCAGGATCCGAGCCACGTCTGCGGCCTACACCACAGGTCATGGCAACGCTGGATTCTTAATCCAGGGATGGAACCTGTGTCCTCATGGGTGCTAGTCAGATTCGTTAACCACTGAGCCATGATGGGAACCCCTGCAAATCCTTTCTAACACTTGTTATTTTCTATTCTTTCAGTAATACCATTCTAAATGCAAAGTAGTATCTAATTATGGTTTTGATTTGCATTCCCCTAATGATTTGTGGTGTTGGGCTTTTAGTCACATGCTTATTGGCTGTTTGTATATCCTCTTTGGAGAAGTGTCTAAAAAAAAATTAATAACCTGTAGCCTGAAAGGACATCAAGTATATGTTATTTTGTTTAAAAAAAATTAAGCTTCAGCAAAATGATTATCTCATTAGCAAAATCCCAAAAAAACAAAATGGAACTTTGTGTATCACTAGGAAAATTCTGGGAGTATGTTACCAGAGTCACTCTCTCTCTCTTTTTTGGCCTCACCTACGGCATGTGGAAGTTCCCAGGGCCAGGGATCGAACATGAGCCACACTTGCCCTATGCACCACAGCTATGGCAATGCTGGATCCATAACCTGCTGTGCCACATCTACATTGCCAGAATTTTTTTTTTTTTTTGTCTTTTTAGGCCTGCACCTGTGGCATATGGAGGTTCCTGTGCTTGGGGTTGAATGGGAGATGCAGTTGCGGCCTACGCAACAGCTACAGCAATGCCATTGCCAGAATCTCAACTGATTTGTTTTAGGAATCATATGAGGATAGACAGGGAAAATAAGACTGTCAGTTTGACATTTCTATTGATGAATGTGTCACTAGTTGGTGGATTACTGTGAGATTTTTAAATGAACCAATTAAAAAATGGACTAGTAAATATCCAAAGTAATCACTTAGATAATATGATATTTTATTCATAATCATTATGTGTAACGTAAACAAATCTTATGATACATTTTATTATGTTTAATTTAATTTTTTTTTTTTTTTTGCTTTTTAGGGCCACACCTGTAGCATATGGAAGTTCCCAGGCTAGGGGTCAAATTGGAGATACAACTGCTGGCGTACACCACAGCCACAGCAACGCGGTATCTGAGCCGCATCTGCGACCACAGCTCATGGCAATGCCAGATCCTTAACCCACTGGAAGAGGCCAGGGACCAAACCCGCAACCTCATGTTTCCTAGTCAGATTCATTTCTGCTACCATGATGGGAACTCCTTTTAATTTAATAATAGATGCAGACTATTGCCTTTGGAATGGATTAGCAATGAGATCCTGCTGTGTAGCACTGGAAACTATGTCTGGTCACTTAAGGAGCATGATAATGTGAGGAAAAAGAATGTATACATGTATGTGTAACTGGGTCACCATGCTGTACAGTAGAAAATTGACAGAACACTGTAAACCAGCTATAATGGAAAAAAATAAAAATGATTATATTAAAAAAAAGTTAAAATGTCAAATTAAAAAAAAAAATTTGGCCTACAGCATGTGGAAATTCCTGGGCCAGGGATCAAACCTGTGCCACTGCAGTGACAATGCCAGCTCCTTAACCCACCCTGCTGCAGGAGAAGTGAACTCCATTTTATTACTTTTTAAATTGAAGTATAGTTGATTTACTTTACAGTGTTTCACATGTGCAGCAAAGAGATCCAGTTTGTTTTATATATATGTACTTTTTAATGTATCTATGTATATACTTTTTCAGATTCCTTTCCATATAGATTATTACAAGATGTTGAATATAGGTCCCTATACTATAAGTCAGTCCTTGTTGCTTATCTATTTTATATATATAGTAATGTGTATCTATTAACCAAACTCCTAATTTATCCCCTCATCCTATGATACATTTAAATTTTGTGTTTATAAGGATTTTTTTTAGGGCCACACCTGCAGCATATGTAAGTTCCCAGGCTAGGGGTCATTTTGGAGCTGTAGCTGCTGGCTTACACCACAGCCACAGCAATGCCAGATCCGAGCCGCATCTGTGACCTATACCACAGCTCACAGAAATGCCACATCCTTGACCCACTGAGTGAGGCCAGGGATTGAACCGCTGTCCTCATGGACAATAATCAGATTCATTACTGCTGAGCCACAATGGGAACTCCATATAGGGATATTGTTATTTCAAATGTTATTTTTCTTTGTAACTCAAATTTTTGAAAAGGCAGTTTTTAATGTGTTTACATTTGACTATGTTTGAAGGTGTTTTATGAAATTCTATTAACTATGAATTGAACTAAGTTTCACATACATGTTTGCACCCATGTTTTCTCTGTACTGCTTCCTTTTTTATGATGCATATATTCTCAGAATGAGTTTGTTTTCCTTTTTCCTCTAACTTTAGTAGATAGAGACTTACAGAGGCTGAGTGGTCTCTCACAGAACAGGCTCACTGTGTCCTCTTCCTGCCTGTGGAGGTATCCTGGGTGGCTGACCCTCAGCTCTCTGGGCCCATATGATGAATCCCTGTGGTGAGAGTGTGTCTGCATGTGCAGATATGTATTGGGTACCTACCTTGTACTGGGTCTGTTTGCTTATCAAAGCTTGTTTCAAACTGAGCTCAACAGCCTCATCCCTGCCTTGTAGAGCTGGCCCTTGAGATACAAGGGCTGCCTTCCTCATTTTCCCCTTGGTGGGGAGACCAAGGGGACCACAGCTGCACCCAAAGGTCTGAGAGAGGATGAGAGTTGATGGCTTTATAGCAGAGGGGCGGGTGATGAGCACTTGAGAGCTGAGAGGATATATGGAGATTTTCTGGATTAGGTGAAGATAATGAAAATCCCACACAGTAGATACAGAAGAAATGACACAGGTGAACAATGAGATCCAGGAGAATAGGCTCCATTCGCCAAGAAATTAGAATCAATTGGACAAGACCAGTACTGTAGGAATCCAGGGAAGATGTCCTTTGGTTTGTCAAGTCAAGGCACCTGCTGACTGGTTGACAGCCTGACTTGCCCTCTGCAGAGGGAAGGGAGGCGCGGCATCCATGGCAGTGTCCCTGATGCTGACTCCTGAAGCCCCACCAAACATGTGTCATCTTCCTTCCATGATGGCCCGAGCACTTGTGAACCTGGAGGACACCGGCCCACACTGAGTGGAAGTAATTAGCCTTGTTCTCGGGCTGGAGCCAAGGGAGGCTCAGGGAGGCTGTGCTCCATAACAGCGGTCATTTTTCGAAAACAAGAACCTAATGTTGGAGTTTCCGTCATGGCTTAGCAGAAACGAATCTGACGAGTATCCATGAGGAAGCAGGTTCAATCCCTGGCTTCCCTCAGTGGGTGAGGATCTGGTGTTGCCATGAGCTGTGTGTAGGTCACAGACATGGCTCAGATCTGGTGTTGCTGTGGGCTGTGGCGTGGCCCAGTGGCTACAGCTCCAAACTTGATCCCTAGCCTGGGAATATGCTGTGGGGGAGGCCCTAAAAAAAAAAAAAAATCTAAAAACCAACCAACCAACCAACAAAAATAACCTAATGTTGGTATGATAATATTAACTAAACTTCAGGCTTTATTCAGATTTCACAAGTTTTCCCCTCATGTCCTTTTTGCATTCCTGCATCCAGTCCCAGAATCCACATTGCCTTTTTTAAAATCGTGATTACTTGGACTCTTCCAATCTATGACCATTTTTCAGTTACCTTGCTTTTCCTGTCTTTGAGAATTTTGGACAACACTGGTGTAGTATTTTTAAGAATGTGTCCAAATTTGGGTTGCTCTGTTGTTTTCTCATGATTATGAGGCAGGAGATAGAGGGACTCCAGGATAGACAACTGCAACTAGCCTCATATTTACTCTTCCTGAGGCGGGAGATGGGTGGACTCTAGGATAGACATTTACAACCAGCCACCTATCTATACTACAAGATAGAAATAACAACAGGCACAAAGCAAATAACTGGTACTTGTCTTCTGTGAACTTGGTAAACAATGGTGATGATAGAATTGGAATCAGGGTTGAGCCCTGCTTGGGCAGAACAAAGAGGTCACATCCTCCCCATCCTCAGGATCAGGAAGACCCCAACTACACATGTGCAGAGAGACTCCTCTGGGTCAAAAAGGGTGGGCATGTCAAGCCATAATAAGTCTGGATAACCTTCCTGCCATGCTCTGCTCTAGAATCCATCTTGGCTGAAATATGAGCATTTGGATCAGGGGAGGGCCCTAGATCTGGTCAGGTGTGAAAGGTAAAACAAGTTAACTGGCCAAAGGAAGACAAAGAGCTGGAAGAACTGTCCTGTATAAGTAATTTAAATCACCTCTGTGGCGCGCTCCTCATTCAGGGGAATGCCTGAACTCTTACTTCTCCTTTGGTATGTATCATTGCTTTACTTCTACCTTAGATAAATAGACTAATGCTCTGTGTTTCTGTGCTCTCTCACATGTTGTACTGTGTTTCTAACAATAAATTTTATACCTGTTTTTACAGTCTGTGCCTCCTTGAAACATTCTTGCTTTCAATTGAGACAAGAGTCAAGGCAATTCTACTTCGAGCCTCTAGCTGGTCTAGTGGCTAGGATTCCTGGTTTTCATCTAGGCCTCCCAGGTTCGATTCCTGAGCAGAGAAGTAGGATCTTGCTTCAAGCCAGCAACCACTGCTACCTCTCTGAAATCAATTGTACTAAAGTTACGTGTTTTCAGGTAGATTAGCAAACAAGTGAAATGTCCTGAGACATGTAACTAGACCATCTCCTCAGGGAGGTGAAATTTTGATTAAATCCCTGCCACACTCAACTCTGCCTCTCTAACCCCAATGCTGTGTAATCTCAAAGACTCATATAGGATGTTGGGATCTACTGTGTGCCAGAGCAGGTCCCTGATCTTGGGGCAAACATCGTCTGTAACATTGAGTGTGATTTTTTGAGATAGACTTTTCATAAATGCACTTAATCAGGTTGAGAAAATCCCATTATATTGCCAGTTTACTGAGAGATTTCCTTTTTCTTTTCCTATATTTTTTTAAAAACTGCAAATGATGGAGGTCCCGTCGTGGCGCAGTGATTAACGAATCCGACTAGGAACCATGAGGTTGCGGGTTCGGTCCCTGCCCTTGCTCAGTGGGTTAACGATCCGGCGTTGCCGTGAGCTGTGGTGTAGGTTGCAGACGCGGCTCGGATCCCGCGTTGCTGTGGCTCTGGTGTAGGCCGGTGGCTACAGCTCCGATTCGACCCCTAGCTTAGGAATCTCCATATGCCGCGGGAGCGGCCCAAGAAGTAGCAAAAAGACCAAAAAAACAAAAACAAAAACAAAAAAAAACCCTGCAAATGTTGAGTGGCTCAATATTTTCACGTGTGCATCTATTGAGATGATCACATATATTTTTTCCCCTTAAGGTGTGATTTCTATTGAGTGATTTTCAAATGTTAAATCACCACAGAATTTCTGGATGGACCACTTTTTGTCTATTACTAGATTCAATATTCATATACTTCATGGTAGACCCGTATCTATGTTCATAAAAAATCTTGGTTTTGTAGTTTTAAGTATTTTGTCTGTTTATAAAGTCATTGAAAACTTGGCCTCATAAAACATACTGGATATTACTCTTTCTCTATTTTCTGTGAAAGCTTGTGTAGGATCTTTACTATTTCATATTTAAAAATTTCATAAAATCTACCAACCAGGACATCTGATTCTGGATTTGTGTTTCTCGAGAAGGTCTGAAACAGCAGTGATAAACTACTTAAATATCTGTAATGGCAAACATGGAATTAAACTGAACTGATTCCTCATTTCATTTGACAATACTTACAGTATATAAACAGGCCAAGTTTTCATTAGGTTGTCTGCTTATGTTCAGTATTACTGTCATTGTGGAAGTAAAATAAACCATTCAAAAATTTTAAAGAAATCAGTGATTTTGATAAAATTAATATATTTTTAAATAAAAATAATAGATTCTGTCCAAGTCCAGTTTCAAGCATTGTGCAAATCTTGTCTAGAATGCGGCACTGACAGATAAGATGTAATTTCTTAGTTTCCACAGTCCCTTGGTGTTTAACCTGGGAGCAGGAGGCCCTGGGGAGACCATAGGCTCCATTTGTCCCCAGAAGTCCTGACGATTGATCTGCATGCACTGGGCACATCTCCCTTGAGTTCCATGTCTCCCAGCATGCACTGCACACAGGGGCCTGTTGTGCCTTTGTTGGGGAAGTCGTAGCTGCCACACAATGACTTTTCCCTGCTGCGGAGGCACAGCCTCCAGAGGGTCAGTTGAGGGAGACTTTGGGTTTAGGAATCAGGTGGGTGGCCTTGACTAAAGGACTGCTTTTTGAGAAAATGTAATTTTATGTATATTGGCACATGCATATATATATATGCATATGCATATATGCATATGGCATATTTGTATATAAATATGTGATTACATATATATGAGTGTAATCCTAACATATCCTTGCAAATATTGCTTTTCCTTCACATTTTGAGTGACCTCAGCATGATAGTTTCCTAATATCATTTTCTATAGAGAGGAAGGGAAATAAAACCCCAAAACTCACACTTCTCTTCTCCTTCCAGTCATAGCCTGTGCTGGAGACCTCAGGGAACATCTGGGAGGTGACACATTCCCGGCCCTGCCCTTGGGTTCATGGCCCAGGTGAGTCAGCACAGAGGTGCTACCAGGGTTTCCAAACCAATTCTAAATAATAAAATATCTTCTAGTAGCCCAAGTATGTCCCTGGAGAACAGGGGTTTGTGGACATTCCTCCAAATTCTGATCATAATTTGAAATATTTAATCTGTTTCTGAGGATTCTGAAGTTCTGAGTGTTACTTGGGGAGTGATTGCATCCTGGGATGTTAATGTGACTGGGCAATTCTCAGGGTGATTTCATAGCAATAGGGGTTGAAGGACTTCTGGAGCATTGATGTTCATAAACTGTTGGGGGGCATTTGTTGATCCAAGATTCACACACACCAAACCAAGGTTCTGATCCAGTAGCTTGAGAAATTGTGTTTCCAGCAAGCTCCCGCTAGTGCTTCCGTTCCGATGCTAAAAGAATATGAATGTACCTGCGCCGTCCAATGAATGGTGAGGACATATGTGTTTGTGCTGTTTGAATAGGAAGAGTCTTGCTGGTAGTGGAGGGGTCTCTGAGGCTCAGTGTTGGTTGATGCAATTGGGAGCTGAGCCCCCTCCCCAGTATGACAGGCAGAGAGGGGTCCCCTTGGAGAGGTGGCCACACCCCCGAGGAGACTGGAGGAGGCTGTTGGCCATGAACCCCTGGACAGGAGATGGGGCCGGAGCCTCCCTCGCCCTGGTGGTGCTGAGCGTCCCCACCCTCCCTCTGCCTCTCCTGCCTCTAAGGGCTGAGCCCTCTGAGCACAGGAGGAGGTTTGGGTCCCACTTCCCCATGGGTTTACATCACTGTGGCATTAGTACTACTTTTCCCCAGAGCACAGAAATAGTCGGCCTCGTCCTCAGCCTGGGCCCCCGTGATGGTGAGGGCGGCTTTGTTCCCAGAGATGGCTCCAGAGAAGCGACTGGGGACCCCAGTCGGGCGGCTGTTTGTGCTGTAGATCAGCTGTCGGGGAGGCTGGCCTGGTGTCTGCTGGAACCAGCTGGGGTAGTTACTAGTAGTGACTGACCCAGAGCTAAAGGCACAGGTGAGTGTGACGGTCCCTCCAAGAGACACTGACATCGCCGGCTCCTGGATCACAGTCTGAGAATCCACCCCTAAAATGACAGGAGAGAGACAGGGATTGTTATGGAGACAAGGTCCTGAGAGTGGCCCGCAGGTGCCCCCCAAGGATGCAGAGCCCCGGCCCCTGACCTGAGCCGACAGCGAGGAGCCCGATCAGAAGCACCGTCCAGGCCATGGTGGGGACACTCCTGGGACGCAGTCTCCTCAGCCTCCTGGGCTGGATGGTGGGGCCCTCAGGCCTTTTGATGCCTCCCAGAGCCATGAGTGGGGGCAGGGCCTTCATGCAAATCAGCTCCCCCCCCCCTGTCCCTGCCCAGTGTCACCTGATGTTCCCTGGGGGAGGTCTTGAAGGGGGCAGATGTGAGGACATCCCACAGACCAAGGACAGCACAGGGATGAGACACTCAGGGGTAGGGGTGACGTCTTTCACCCATCGTGCTGCCCTCGCTCCTGTGAGCTCAGTCCTCAGTCCCTTCCCTGGAGCCTGAGGGCAGAAGGAGGAGCTGAGCTGTCCCCTCCTCCTGGCCCAGGAATGGAGCTCATGCCACTGTCCCCCATCCCTGGGCTGTTTCCTGCTTCCTCAATGAAGGACCTGCTGGTCTTCTCAGTGGGAGCTCAGCCTCCCTACCCCTCAGTGCTGAGTCATCTGGAACATCCCAGAGCCTATGTCTGGGGAAGACGGGACGGGGGGCTCCCTGACTCAGTGCTGGCCACTGTCATAGGAAGTGAGGGGAGAGGGGCTGGGGGGTCAACAGGTCAAGCACACAGCCTGTCTGGGGTGACAGCCTCCTCTGTCTAAGAAGCATCTATTTATGCAGGAACAATAGTTTTTCTATATTTTGATTTTCTTGAATGAGGAAATAAATTTACGATCTTTCTATATTAATATATACATTAAAAATTTTTAAGGAAAAACCTACACATTACAATGGCCGAGCCATGAACATGGTATCCTCGGCCATGGAAGGAGGGTTCGACGGTGTTAGAAAGGAAGGACAGTGCTGATACCTCCAAACCCACACCCTGTCACCTCCCCCACAGGACAGCCGGGTTCAGTGAGTGAGGAGGTGAAGGAGGAATCCAGGTCCTGCGGAGGAGCCCAGAGCCTGCCTGTGAGGCTCAAGGGTTGGTGTGGAGACAGTCCCTGCCCAGGGTCCCTCATCCTCTGTCCAGGTAGCATGCAGGTCACCATCCTCAAGGACATTCATCTCTGCTGTGTGATTATCCCCCTGATGTTGCCTGAACAGCAGGGCTGTGCAGTGAGTGACTGGGTGACAGCGGAGGAGGATGTCAAAGGCACATGTGTTCCTCAGAGCTGAGGGCTGGTGGGGCTCCTGGGGGCCCAGGGGCAGGACAGACACACTTGAGTGAAGACCCGGGTGCCCACGGGGGCTAGAGCTAGTGGAGTGTGTCCCCAGGCTGCCTGGCCCAGGACCCTGAGCTCTCAGGACAGTCCCCCAGTTTCCCCTGCTGGGCTTAGACCCACCTCACAGCCCAAGCCTCCTGGAAGGGCTTTGTGGCATTGCCAGTGGATCTTTCTGATGTCACCGCTCAGGGCAGTACAGTGCAGCCCCGCCAGGCAGTTTGGGCTGAAACATTCCGTTCCCAGGTCCCTCATGACCACTGCCAGCTAAACGGAAGGCTGGGTACCTGATAGTTCAGGATTCCCTGGTGTGTGAATTGGCTTCCCCTTTGGTCCTGGGCTCAATACCAGAATGTAACCACCTTGAGCCACGTTTAAAGCTGAAAGGTATCCAGAGTCCCCAGTGCTGTCCCAGCAAGTACTGCTTCTCCCTGGAGAAGCTTCCAGGTTGGTTTGTGTGGTTGCTGTGGTTGAAGGGCTGCCTGTGAGGTTCATGGAGTCCTCACTGTCATGTCTGACTTTGCCTTGAGGATAGGACGCTGTTGCGAGAAAACCTCTCCCATCCTTCGTGGCTTCGGTGGTTCTCATTTGCTCCTGAATGTTATGCTGCTGCTGATTCCTTTCTTTGGACTCGTTTCGGCTAGTTTTGCAAGTTTTTCCAGATACAAAGATGGACACCTAAACAATACGTGGAACTTTCACATTTTTAAACTTTTCACATTTCTTTCTTCATTTCTGGCCTAAACCCCCATTTTCTCTCTCCTGATCCATCCTGGCCTCAAGCAGTGCATTTCTGAAGATTTCCATGAATTTGATTGGGTTAGGATTTGGCGCCCTCTCCAGTGGCATATGGCTGGATGTTCCCAGGCTGGGGGTTGAATCAGAGCTGTAGCCGCTGGCCTACACCACAGCCACAGCCACAGCCACAGCAACGCCAGATCTGAGACGCATCTGTGAGCGACATCACAGCTCACAGCAACGCCAGATCCTTAACCCACTGAGCGAGGCCAGGGATCCAACCTGGTCCTCATGGATGCGAGTCAGATTCTTTTCCCCTGAACCCAGATGGGAGCCCTGAAAGTTGGATTTAAAAGACCCAGTTCACTATTGTTAATAGATGCAGACTATTGCCTTTGGTCTGGATAAGCAATGAGATCCTGCTGTGTGGCACAGGGAACTATATCTAGTCACTTATGATGGAACAGGATGGAGGATAATGTGACAAAAGGAATGTATATATGTGTGTGTGTGTGTGTGTGGACCTGGTCACTTTGCTGTACAGTGACAGAACACTGTACACCAACTATGATGGAAAAAATAAAAAGCATTAAAAAGAAACCCAGTTCAAAATAACTCATATTTTATGGAACAGAAGGGCCCAAACAAAGGACCAGAGAGGGGAACGTGGGAAAGGGCATGGGGTGAACGTGGAGAAAGTGCGTGCGTGGCGGGGCCTCATGAGCCTTGGAGATGAGGCCGTTAATGACTCAGCTGGACAGGAGGAGCTGCTCAGAGTTGAAGCTGAAGAGAAAGGGAGACACCCAGCATCCTGGAGGTGTCAGGGTCCAGGGCGGGAGCACGAAGCCTGGACCAAGAGAGGGACACGCAGGGGGTGGCAGAGGCCCCCGGGTCTCCCAGGGCACAGAGGCTGGACCTCGGTTTCCTTGTCATCGTAGCCAGGACCCGCGAGGGCTGGTTTGTACCTGGGCACAGAGGGATTCTGTCTGCCGTGGGAGACCAGTCAGGAAAGGAGAGGTGTTCATGGACCCCATAAAGGTGGCCCAGGAGGAGAGCATGTGACACTGTTTGGAACCAACAGCCCGAGTGCCAGCAGAGGCCAAAGCAGAGCTGGTGATGGTCACCGGCAGGGATAATTTTATAAATTCTTTGATTTATTATTATCTGTCTTATTTTTTCGTATGTTTTATTCATACTTTTATCTCTTAGTATGTTTATATTATATATCACAGACATTGATATAATATATAATAGATTTACATTTATAATATATTTTATTTTATTTATATGTTCTTTTATTTTTTATTTGATTTATTTTTGTTTATATTTATCTGAGACTTCAGATAAATTGAATGGCTCTTATCAGGCAGATTCATTCTGACCTGTAGGTAAGTGATGTAAAATTTATACACATGTCAGTTATTTGAAATTATTAAAAGTTTCAATGCCAAGACTCTGACAAGATAATGTTTTGTCCCACATCTCCATCTGCCTGTGTCACTGTGAAAAGCACTGCTTTGCCAGTTGAGACAGTCATAGTCAGCCTCATCCTCGGGCTGCAGCCCAGAGATGAGCAGAAGCCCCTCTTTTGCCAAGGCATCTTTGTCCTCAGAGAAGCAGCTGGGGAGCCCAAAGCCCTGATGCTTTTTGGAGTCTGAAAAGAAACTCAGGAGAAACGTGGGTGGGCTTCTTGTCTCTGGTGGAACCAAGATATGACTTTACTACCCACAGGGTGCAGGGAAGCCTGGGTGATGCTCCAGGAGAGGCAGAGAAGGAGGGCGGCCTGGGAGAGGGACCCTGCAGACACTCACACAGGGGGACATGGGGCAGGAGCTGCAGCAAAGACACCAAGACTCTGAGCTCCAGGGGCTGACGCAGGCTGGGCATTGGCCCCTAGGCCCCCAGGCCTGTCCCTACCTGTGCAGTGACAGAGGCGCACGAGCAGCAGAGGAGTCCAGGCCATGGAACTCCCAGCCTCTGGTGCCCACAGAGGGGCTGGGCTGCCCACGTCTCTTTTTCTCGCCCAGCCTCTGCCAGGGAGGGGCTTCCCATGCCAGTGGGGGTCCAGCCAGGGACCTCCCCGGTCTCCCTGGTCCCTGGTGCTGGGGCTCAGCTCCTAGCCCGGCCTCGGGGGCTGCAGGGGACCCTTCCCATTGGGAGCCCCGGGGAGGAAGCACCTGCTGACAGCAGGCAGGTCCCTGCTCAGGGGACTCTGCCAGCCAGAGAGGACCCACCAGGGAGCACAGGCCTCGCCCCCAGGCCCGGCTCCTGGGAGGGAAGGGTCCTCCCTGGGCAGCTGTGCAGGGGCCCAGGAGGCAGGTCCACAGCACCTCCTAGGGGAACTTGTGGAAAATGAAAAAGTAACCAATCTAAGAACTTCTAGAAAAATAGAGATAAAATGCTTAGTTTTCGAACAAGATGCAGCATTGGCTCCATTATAGAAAATATGTGAACAGTTTGATTTCTTAGAAAAAAGAAAAAAGAAAATTTTCTTATGGAATTCCTCCATAGAAAGATGTGTTATATACATTTTCACTGCAGCATGTAATAATACCTCAAAGAACACATGGTCCCATAGCCTTGCTTGTGGTTTTCTGTTTCTATAAAACATTGAAAGAGTTTAAAAATATCCTAGTTCTGGAGTCCCCAGTGTGGCTCTGCAGTAACGTACCCGCCTAGTATCCATGAGGACACGGGTTCTATTCCTGGCCTTGCTCCGTGGGTTAAACATCTGGCGATGCCATGAGCTGTGGTGTAGGTCTCCCAGATGTGGCTTGGATCCCGTGTTGCAGTGACTGTGGCGGGCAGCTGCAGCTCCAATTCGACCCCTAGCCAGGGAACTTCCACATCGGATGGATGTGGCCCTAAAAAAATGAAAAACTGATACAAATAAAAAGTCTTAGTTTGTTGAAAAAGCACTTTAAGGTCTTACAATGAACCTGGTAAATAAAATTCATTTATGGAATATTACAAGCCACTATCATTGAATATCTATAAAAATAGTCTAAACAAAATTTTAACATATTCCAATACGAGATGAATTACTGGCACTGTTACCAAAAGTCATTTATTCTGATATACAGGTTTTAGTTGATATTAAGTAAATGAAAATGATAAATTTAGCACCACAAATAACAAAGCCTCCTAAGAACAGACACAGCCGGTCGCGTGGGTAATGGGCTAATGCTCACGTTCCCACCCCTAACTGCACAGGTTACACGGGGGGCCCCTGCCCACAGGCTGGGCTGGTCCTCTGGGCAGACTCTCCCAGGAGCCCTGCTCCTCCTTGGGGCTCATTCTGATTCCCCGCCTTCTACCAGCCCCTCCCTGACCCAGACTAGGCCAAGAGTCCACAGGGGACAGGGAGGGGGGAACCCAGATCTGAGCCACGGGGGTGAGGGAGCCTGGCCAGGAGCTCCCGGGTGACCAGGCCTCAGGCAGGAGGGTCCACCTCAGTGAGGACAGTGTGCCCAGCTCCCTGCACCCTGGGGGCTCCCAGCTGTCTGGCCCAGCACCCACTCTCAGGACTCTGCGGGCACCCCCTGCTGCTCACGGGCCACCTCTTCCAGCCCTGGCATGTCCCCAGCCCCCATGCAGAGGGGTCCCTTGGACAGCAGTCCTGGCTCATGCTCCTCCCAGGAAAGCGGGGTCACAGGGCCTTTCTCGGTGCACCCTTGGGACAGGGCTGCCCTCACACTGGGACCCTCATCTCTGTGGAAACCAACCTTATTTCCAAAATGCCCATCTCCGTTCACCCTAGCCACAGCCATGGCAACACCAAATTGGAGCTGACTGTGCAACCTACACTGCATCTTCTGGCAACACCAGACCCTTAACCCACAGAACAAGGACAGGGATCGAACCTGCATCCTCATGGACACTATGTGATGATGTTCCCCCGATGAGGCATATCGGGAACATCTGAAATTATGATTTTGTATCCATATTAGGTTTCCTGGTTCATTAGTTGTTTCTTAAAGTTCACATGACTATTTCCTTTGTTTCAGAGGAAACAAACCCATGTGAAAGAAAATATTCCCACTAAATCATATTCCTGTTATACAAATATATTGATGATAGTGTAGGGGAAAAGCAAAATCGAAATGAGTTTGGGCTATATCTTCTTTACTGTTATTTTATTTGTTTATTATTTTTATTGGTGTAGTTGAGTTACATTATTTTGCTAATTTGTGCCATACAGCAAAGTGCTACAGTTACACATATATTTATATTTTTTTATCTTCCTTTCCATTATAGTTTGTCTCAAGATAATTGAATATAGCTCACCGTGCTATGCAGTAGGACATGTTGTTTATCTGTTCTATGTACAACAGTTTGCATCGGCTCCCCCCAGGCCCCCAGGACATCCCTCCCACACCCCACACCCCCTTGGCAACTGCAAGTCTCTTTCTGTCTGTGGATCTGGTTCTGTTTCATAGATCGGGTCCTATGTGCTGGGAGTGTGAGGAGCAGAGGGGACCAGGCCATGGTGCAGACTGTCCCCGAGGGCTGCCTTCTGTGGCCTCACAGCTGAAGCAGAGCAACCCCCAGTCTGTCCTGCCCCTCTTCATACTCTGAGGGAGGGCGGGGCCCTTCATGCAAATGACACAATACCCCCAGCCCCGCCCCCAGGCTCTCTGACCCCTCAGTGGGCCCTGGGTCAGGTCCTTCTGCCTGAGCGTGGCCTGGGGGTGGGCAGGGGCATGGCCGGGTGGGCCCAGAGAGGGGGAGCTCCCAGATGGGATCCCTGAACGAAGGGCACCAGGCAGTTCCTGTTGGCTGGTCCCAGCTCTCATCCCCCTGAGACCCAGGTGATCTGACACCGAGCGCCCCCTGGTGTCCAGGCCCAGACATGGCATGTGACCTGTTGCCAAGAGCCCCTCAGGGACAGCTCCTGCTCCCTGCTCTGAGCACTGTCCCTTGCTTTAGGGCCAGGCCAGGCACCCGTTCTGTGTCCCCTGTTCCCTCAGGGCCCTCTGTGTGAGTGTGTCCAGGGCGCCCTTAGCTGCTCAGGGGTCAGGATTGAGTTGTGCCTGGGCACAAATTCCTCTGAGCTCAGGATTAAGTCAGAGCAGAGTGACAACTTTCTGTGCAGGACACTGGGTCCCTCCCTCTATGGGCTCCTCCCGGGAGGCCAAGCCCTCCTTCCGTGTGGCCCTCAGCTCTGAGGAGAAGGGGGCTCTTCTCTGTAGAGACGTGAGGCTTGTGGGTGTTCCTGGAAGGTCCTGCTGAGGAATCTTTGTGGTATTCACTATTTCCCCCCCTCTTGGCACAATGCTGTCACACATGTAGGTTTTTTTGTTTTCAGCCTCCCCGTGGCTTATGGAAGTTCCCAGGCTGGGGACTGAATCTGTTCTCCATCTGTGTGAACTGTGCCACAAGTGGGGCAACACCGGATCCTTACCTCTGAGCAAGGCCGGGGATCAAACCCGCGTCCTCATGGATGCTAGTCAGGTTCATCTCTGCTGGGCCCACCCGCGAGAACTCCTAGATTTTTTACTAACGTGGCTCACTCCCAGGAAGCTGTTCTCCAGGCACAGGGCCCAGTCTGCAGGCAGCCAGGCCCTAGTGACCTTCTTCACAACATTTTGCTTTAAACGTCCTGATCGTCTTTGTGCCAGCGTCTGTTCTAAGGGAGCCTGTCATGTGGCGGTTGTTAGGATCAAGCATCCCAAGCAGAGCATTTGAGGAGGTAAATACTGTTTATACCCAAGAATGATTCCATTGGGGCTGTTTAAAATGAGACATATTTACATTATTTGCTTGGGAAAAAAAAGTCACTCTACATCATTGCTTTTTTTTGTATACAAGATAACTCAATCCCAAACAAACAAACAGGGAGTTCTCTCTGTGGCTCAGTAGTTAACAAACCCGACTAGGAATCCCCAAGGATGTGGGTTCGACGCTGGCCTCACCCCAGTGTGTTAAGGTTCGTTGTTGCCGTGAGCTGTGGTGTAGGTGGCAGATGCACCTCGGATGCGCATTGCTATGGCCGTGGCTCGTGGCCGGCAGCTACAGCTCTGATTCGACCCCTTAGCCCGGGAAGGGAATTTCCAAATGCCGAGGTGCGGCACTGAAATAGCAAAAAAAAAAAAAAAAACAAACAAAAAAAAAGAGCAACCTTATCAAAGAATGACCTAAAGACTCGAACCCTTAAAAATCACTGGTTCCCTTGTTCAGTTGCAGCATGATTTTCCAAAAGCCATGACATGGAAACCAACCCAAATGTCCAAACGACAGAGGAGTGGATCAAGACAAGTGGTACATATACACAGTGGAGTATTACTCAGCCATTAAAAGGAACGAAATACCGGCATTTTTAGCAACATGGATGGACCTAGAAATGATCACGCTAAGTGAAGTCAGCGGTACAATGAGACACCAACATCAAATGCTTTCACCGTCATGCGGAATCTGAAAAAAGGACAGAATGAACTTCTTTGCAGAACAGATACTGACTCACAGACATTGAAAAAACGTATGGTTTCCAACGGAGAAGTATGGGGGTTGGGGGGATGTGCTGGAGTTGTGGGATGGAAAGCCTATAGAATTGGATTGTGATGATCATTGTACCACTATAAATGTAATAAATTCATTGAGTAATTAAAAAAAAAACATGATAAAAAAAATCGCTGGTCCCACGGAGTTCCCTGGTGGATCAGCAGGTTAAGGACCTGGCATTGTCACTGCTGTGGTAAGGATTCGATCTAGTCATAGACAAAAAAAAAAAAAATAGCCATTTAGCAAAAGAAATTAGACATTTTTATATGTCTAGATTGTACATCTAGTGTAGATGTCTAGTCATTTTGCAAGAGTAGAAAACTATGGAATTATATGCAGCCTGCCCATAACTGAACTTGGGGGGAGTTTTTGGGTGGAAGGGCACAATCTGACTGCAGTTAGTCCTCTGAGAGTCCATTGTTTAGAATGTCAGTGCATTATGGGAAAAGAAAATATTTAATAAACTAGACGAAACCCTATACTTTCCTAGAGAGAACACTTTGTCAAAAGTGATCCTATCAAAGATAAACGTGAAACAGGAGTTCCCATCGTGGCTCAGTGGAAACGACTCCGAGAGTATCCATTAGGAGCAGGTTGGATCCCTGGCCTTGCTCAGTGGGTTTGAGGATCCGGCTTGTGCTGTGAGCTGCTGTGGAGGTTGGCAGGCTCGGCTTGGATGTGGGCGTTGCCATGGCTGTGGCAGAGGCCAGCAGCTACAGCTGCCGATTCGACCCCTAGCCTGGGAACGTGCACATGCCCAGGGCAGGGCTCTAAAAGACAAAAAAAGGAGTTCCCACTGTGGCACAGTGGAAACGAATCCGACTAGGAAGCGTGAGGTTTTGGGTTCCATCCTGCGTTGCCGTGAACTGTGGTGTGGGTGGTAGACACGGCTTGGGTCTTGTGTTGCTGTGGCTGTGGTGTAGGCTGGCAGCTGCAGCTCCGATGCAACCCCTAGCCTGGGAATCTCCATATGCTGCGAGTGTGGCCCTGAAAAGCAAACTAAACTAAACTAAACTAAACTAAAAAGACCCCAAAAAAGTCAAACACTAATTACTGTAGAAAAAGTAGAGAGTTTTCCTGAAACCACTTCACAGGAAATCACAAGATCAGGTAGTCTGAATGAGAATTCCTTTTTTTTCTTCTATCTTTTTTTGGTTACACCTCCATATTTGGACTTCCCAGGCCAGGGGTCACATCCCAGCCAGAGGTTGTGACCTAAGCCACAGGGGCAGCCATGCAGGATCCTAAACCCACCGTGCAGGGAGGGGGATTGAACCTATGTCGCAGCTCTCGCAAGATGCCACCGATCCCCTTGCCCCACAGCAGGAGCTCCTGAATGAGAGTTTCCACGACATTTTCTGAGGTCTCCTGTGTCCACTGGCCCCGCAGAGGAGGAACGAGTCATCCAAACCAGTTTCCTCCCCCTGAAGGTCCATTGTTGTTCCTGGGATGGGGGCCCTGGATGGTGATGCTCAGAGGTTGCCTCCTGGGAAGGGCCCTGTCTTGAAGTCACCTCTGAGGGGGAATTCAGGACTCTTTGGACTCCTCCAGTCTGTGACCATATTTCAGTTACCTTGTTGTTCACATCTTTGAGAAAGGGCAGCTCACGGCAATGCTGGATCCTTAACCCACTGAGTGAGGCCGGGAATCAAACCTGTGACCTCATGGATGCTAGTCGGGCTACTCACCACGGAGCCACGACAGGACTCCGATCTGTGAGGATTTTGGGCAACAGTGGTGCAGTGTTTTGAAGAACGTCCCCTGATTTGGGTTGCCCTGATGTTTTCTCAGGCTTGTCCTAAGGGGTTACAGGTTTTCAGGGAGAACAGCACAGAGTGAAGTGGTCTGAGACAGGAAACTAGACCACCTGCTCAGGGAGGAGAAATGTTGAATAAGCCCCTGCCACACTCAACTCTGCCTCTCTTACCCCAATGCTGTGTCATCTCAAAAACCCATACCAGATGTTGGGATCTACTCTGGACCAGAACAGGTCCCTGATCTTGGGGCAAACATTGTCAATAACCTTTCATGTGATTTTTCCAGATAGGCTTTCCATAGGTGCGCCTGATCAGGTTGAGAAAATCCCATTGTGTTGGGAGTTTACTGAGACATTTCCTTTTTCTTTTCCTTAATTTTTTATAATCCAAGAGTGTTGAACGGCTCAATATCTTCATCTATGGAGATGATCACATATATTTTTTCCTTTTCAAGTGAGATTTACATTGATGGATTGTCAAATGTTAAATAACCCTAGGATTTCTAGATGGATGATTTTTGCTCTATTGCTAGCTTCAATGTGCAAATACTTCAATCTCTGTGTGTGTGTGTGTGTGTATATTCATGAAGAATATTGGCTTTTAGGGTTTTTTTTAAGTATTTTATTTATAGCATTAGGGAAAACTTGGCCTCATAAACATACTGGTTATTACTCTTTCTTTCTCTATTTTCTTTGAAAAGTTGTGTCACATCATTACTATTTCCAATTAAACGTTTGACGAAATCCACCAACCAAGAGATCAGATTCTGGTTTTGTGTTTTTTGAGAAGGTCTGAAACTGCAGTGATAAACTCCTTAAATATCTGTAAGAGCACACATGGGATTAAACTGAACCGATTCCGGAGTTCCTGTCATGGCTCAGTGGTATCGAATCTGACTGATATCCATGAGGATGCAGGTTGGATCTCCGGCCTAGCCCAGTAGGTTAAGGATCTGGTGTTGCCATGAGCTGTGGTGAAGGTCGGAGACTCAGCTTTGTTCCTGTGTTGCTGTGGCTGTGGCTGTGGCATAGGCTGGATGCTATAGCTCCGATTCAATACGTAGCCTCGGAACCTCCATAGGCCAAGTGTGGGGAATGTAAAAGCAAATAAAATTAAAAAAAAAAAATAGAAGCTGTCCAAATCCAAATTCTTGTATTATGCAAACCTGATCTAGAATGGGCCCATGATAGATAAGACGTAAATTTAGTTTCCTCATCCCTCTGTATTTTACCTGGCTCTGGTGACCCTGGGGAGTCCATAGGCTCCATTTGTCCCCAGAAGTCCTGATGACTGATCTGCATCCACTGGGCGCATCCCCCCTGAGTTGCGTGTTTCCTAGCATGCATTGCACTCCCAGGAACTGTTGTGCCCTTTGGGGGAGAAGCCGTGGCTGCCACACAACCTCTCCTCCCCTCCCTGGAGGCACAGCCGCCCAAGTGTCTGTTGAGGGAGACCCTGGGTTTCAGAGCCAGGTGGGTGACCTTGACTAAATGATCGCTTCTTGACACAACCCAATTATATGGACAGAAGCACACGCATATGGATGTACATAGAATATCTAAATACAGATATGTAATTACACACATGTGAGTGTAATCCTAACCTATCTGTGCAAATACTGCTTTTCCCTCACATTTTGAATGACCTCACCATGAGAGTTTTCTAATATCGTTTTCTACAGAGAGGAAAGGAAACAACCCCAAATTTCATATTTCTGCTTCTCCTCACAGTCCTAGCCTGTGCTGGAGGCCTCAGGGAACATCCACCAGGTAACGCACCCCAGCCCTGCCCTCGGGTCCTGGCCCCAGGTGAGTCTGCACATGGTGCTACCAGGGTTCCCAGAGCCAATTCTAAAGAGTAGCATATCTCTAGTAGCTCAAGTATGTCTCTAGAGAGCAGAGGTTCTAATCTTCATTCCTCCCAAGTTCTGATCATAGTTGGAAATCGAGTCTGAGGGTCCCCCGTGTCTTTAGATGTTGAATCTGTTCCTGAGGATTCTGAGGTTCTGAGTGTTCCTCGGGGAGTGATTGTGTCCTGGGATGTTAACGTGCCTGGGCTGAACTTCACAGGGGAATTCTCAGGGTGATTTCATAGCAATAGGGGTGGAGGTTACACCTCTGGAACTTGGGTGTGCTTACATTTTTGGGGGGCATTTGTTGACCTGAGATTCACACACGCCAAACCACGGTTCTGACCCAGTAGCTTGAGAAATTGTGTTTCCAGCAAGCTCCCGCTAGTGTTTCCCTTCCGATGCTAAATTAATACGAATGTACCTGCACCGTCCAATGAATGGTGAGGGCATATGTGTTTGTGCTGTTTGAATTGAAAGAGTCTTGCTGGTAGTGGAGGGGTCTCTGAGGCTCAGTGCTGGTTGATGCAATTGGGAGCTGTGCCCCCTCCCCAGTATGACAGGCAGAGAGGGGTCCCCTTGGAGAGGTGGCCACACCCCCGAGGAGACTGGAGGAGGCCGTTGGCCATGAACCCCTGGACAGGAGATGGGGCCGGAGCCTCCCTCGCCCTGGTGGTGCTGAGCGTCCCCACTCTCCCTCTGCCTCTCCTGCCTCTAAGGGCTGAGCCCTCTGAGCACAGGAGGAGGTTTGGGTCCCACTTCCCCATGGGTTTACATCACTGTGGCATTAGTACTACTTTTATCCAGAGCACAGAAATAGTCGGCCTCGTCCTCAGCCTGGGCCCCCGTGATGGTGAGGGCGGCTTTGTTCCCAGAGATGGCTCCAGAGAAGCGGCTAGGGACTCCAGTCGGGCGGCTGTTTGTGCTGTAGATCAGCTGTCGGGGAGGCTGGCCTGGTGTCTGCTGGAACCAGCTGGGGTAGTTACTAGTAGTGACTGACCCAGAGCTAAAGGCACAGGTGAGTGTGACGGTCCCTCCAAGAGACACTGACATCGCCGGCTCCTGGATCACAGTCTGAGAATCCACCCCTAAAATGACAGGAGAGAGACAGGGATTGTTATGGAGACAAGGTCCTGAGAGTGGCCCGCAGGTGCCCCCCAAGGATGCAGAGCCCCGGCCCCTGACCTGAGCCGACAGCGAGGAGCCCGATCAGAAGCACCGTCCAGGCCATGGTGGGGACACTCCTGGGACGCGGCCTCCTCAGCCTCCTGGGCTGGATGGTGGGGCCTCGGGCCTTTTGATGCCTCCCAGAGCCATGAGTGGGGGCAGGGCCTTCATGCAAATCAGCTTCCTGCCAGTCCCTGCCCAGTGTCACCTGATGTTCCCTGGGGGAGGTCTTGAAGGGGGCAGATGCAGGGATGTCCCACAGACCAAGGACAGCACAGGGATGAGACACTGAGGGGTAGGGGTGACATCCTTCTCCCAACATGCTCCCCGTGCCCCTGTGACCACAGTCCTCAGGCCCTTCCCTGGAGCCTGAGGGCAGAAGTAGGAGCTGGGCTGTCCCTCCTCCTGGCCCAGGAATGGAGCTCATGCCACCCTCCCCCATCCCTGGGCTGTTTCCTGCTTCCATCAGTGAAGGGCCTGCTGGTCTTCTCAGTGGGAGCTCAGCTTCCCTCCTCCTCAGCACTGGGTACCCTGGGACATTGCTAAGCCTGGGTTCATCCCCTGAGTACGTGCTGAACCCTGTCACTGAAAGATGGTGGGAATTGAGGCTGGGGGGTCGTTGACAGGTCAAGCTGCACATCCAGGCTGGGGTGACAGCATCCTTGTCTAAGAAGCATCTGGTTATGGAGGAACTTTAATTTTACTGTAGGCGTATTTCCTTGCATGAGAAAATGAGTTTACAGTTTTTTTAGTTTAACATATATATTAAAAATATTTATAGAAAAATCTAGACATTTCAAGGGCAGATCCATGACCATGTGACACTTGCCACTGGAAGGAGGGCGAGAAGGTTGGAGAAAGGAAGGATGCCCCACCGGAGCACCCAGATGACAGGAGCAGCAGGCACAGCAAATGTCCCCAGACCTACATCCGGTCACCTCCCCCACAGGACACCCGGGTTCAGTGAGTGAGGAGGTGAAGGAGGAATCCAGGTCCCGCGGGGGAGCTCAGAGCCTGCTTGTGAGGCCCAAGGGTTGGTGTGGAGACAGACAGTCCCTGCCCAGGGTCCCTCATCCTCTGTCCAGGTAGCATGCAGGTCACCATCCTCAAGGACATTCACCTCTGCTGTGTGATTGTCCCCCGTGATGTTGCCTGAACAACAGGGCTGGGCAGTGACTGGGTGACAGTGGAGGAGGATGTCAGAGGCACGTGTGTTCCTCAGAGCAGAGGGCTGGTGGGGCTCGTGGGGGCCCAGGGGCAGGACAGTCACACCTGAGTGAGGACACAGCTGTTCACTAAGGCCAGAGCCAGTGGAGTGTGTCCCCAGGCTGCCTGGCCCAAGGACCCTCAGCTCTCAGGACAGTCCCCCAGCGCCCCCTGCTGGGCTCAGACCCACCTCACAGCCCCAGCCTCCTGGAAGGGCTTTGTGGCATTGCCAGTGGATCTTTCTGATGTCACCGCCCACGGCAGTAGAATGGGGCCCCTCCGGGCAGTTTGGGCTGAAACATTCCTTTCCCAGGTCCCTCATGACCTCCTTCAGGTAAATGGAAGGCTGGGTACGTGATAGTTCAGGATTCCCTGATGTGTGAATTGGCTTCCCCTTTGCTCCTGGGCTCAATACCGGAATGTAACCACCTTGAGCCACGTTTAAAGCTGGAAGGTATCCAGAGTCCCCAGTGCTGTCCCAGCAAGTACTGCCTCTTCCTGGAGAAACTTCAGGATGTTTTGTGTGGTTGCCCTGTTTAGTATTGTGTTTATTAATCAATTTCATTACATTTATAGTTACACAATGATTATCACCACCAAATTTTATACCATTTCCATCCTAAACCCTCTGTGCACCCCCCTCACCCCTCCCAGTGGTTGCCGTGTTTCAAGGGCCTCCTGTTAAGAGTCTTCTCTCTGCATGTCTTCACTCTTTTTTTTTTCTTTGTCTTTTTGTTGTTGTTGTTGTTGCTATTTCTTGGGCCGCTCCCGCGGCATATGGAGGTTCCCAGGCTAGGGGTCTAATCAGAGCTGTAGCCACCGGCCTACAGCAGAGCCACAGTAACGCAGGATCCGAGCTGCGTCTGCAACCTACACCACAGCTCACGGCAACGCCGGATCGTTAACCCACTGAGCAAGGGCAGGGACCGAACCCGCAACCTCATGGTTCCTAGTCGGATTCGTTAACCACTGCGCCACGACAGGAACTCCCGCATCTTCACTCTTACCTCTGAGTTTACCTGGAGGATATTACTCTATCAGGAGAAAACCTCTCCATCCTTCATGGCTTCGGTGGTTCACATGCACTCTTTTTTGTGGATTCTTTCCTTTGGGCTCTGACTTGGGCTAGTTTTGCAATTTTTTCAATACAGAGATTGACACCTAAAGAATATCACACTAAATGGACCCTTCATATTGTTAAAGGTTCTTTCTCCATTTCTGGCTTAAGAAACACCCACTCCCTATCTCTCCATCCACACTGGCATCAAGCAAGTTCATTTCTGAAGAATTCCATGAAGTTCGTGGGGGGTGGATTTAAAAGGTGGAGTTCAGAGTACCTCACAGTCTATGGAACATCACCCCAAACAAAGGACCAGAGAGGGAAACGTGGGAAAGGCCATGGGGTGAACGTGGAGAAAGTGCGTGTGTGGCGGGGCCTCCATGAGCCTTGGAGATGAGGCCGTTAATGACTCAGCTGGACAGGAGGAGCTGCTCAGAGTTGAAGCTGAAGAGAAAGGGAGACACCCAGCATCCTGGAGGTGTCAGGGTCCAGGGCGGGAGCACGAAGCCTGGACCAAGAGAGGGACACTGCAGGGGGTGGCAGAGGCCCCCGGGTCTCTCAGGGCACAGAGGCTGGAGCTCAGCTTCCTTGTCATTGTACCCAGGACCCACTGAGGGCTGGTTTGTACCCAGGACCCACGAGGGATTCTGTCTGCCGTGGGAGACCAGTCAGGAAAGGAGACGTGTTCATGGACCCCATAAAGGTGGCCCAGGAGGAGAGCATGTGACACTGTCTGGAACCAATAGCACACACAAGTGCCAGCAGAGGCCAAAGCCGAGCTGGTGATGGTCACAGGTAGGGATATTTTTATAAATTATTTGATTTATTATTATGTATCTTATTTTTTTGTATGTTTTATTCATATTTTTATCTCAACATATTTATATTATATATCACAGACATTGATAGAATATATAATAGATTTACGTTTATCATCTAGTTATTTTATTTTATTTATATGTTCTTTTATTTTTTATTTGATTTATGTGTGTTTATAGTCATCTGAGTCTTCAGAAAAATTGACTGCCTCTTAGCAGGTAGACTCATTCTGACCTGTAGGGAAGTGATGTGAAATTAAACACATGTGAGTTATTTCAATTATGGAAATGTTGAAGAACAAGACTCTGACAGGCTGAGATTCTTCTCTCATGTCCCCATCTGCCTGTGTCACTGTGAAGAGCACTGCTTTGCCAGTTGAGACAGGAGAGCCTCATCCTCGGGCTTCAGCTCAGAGATGAGCAGAAGCCCTGCATAGGCCGAGGCATCTTTGGCCACAGAGACGCAGCTGGGGACCCCGGAGTCCTGGTCCTTACTGGAGCCTGAGTAGAACCTCAGCAGGTACCGGGGAGGGCTCCCTGGCTTGTGCTGGTACCAGGATATGTGGTAGCTGCCAACACTGGAGCCACTGCTCAGGGTGCAGGGAAGCCTGGCTGATGGTCCAGGAGAGGCAGAGAGGGAGGGCGGCTGCGTCAGCACAGCCTGGGAGAGGGCCCCTGCAGACACACCCACAGGGGGACATGGGGCAGGAGCTGCACCAGAGACAGCAAGACTCTGAGCCCCAGGGGCTGACGCAGGCTGGGCACTGGCCCCTGGGCCCCCAGGCCTGTCCCTACCTGTGCAGTGACAGAAGAGCCTCTGCGCATGCAAATGGGGGTCCAGCCAGCGAGGGCCCTGCCCTCGCTGGGCCCTGGTGCTGGGGCTCAGCTCCCAGCCCAGACTCGGGAATAGAGGAGGGCCTACCCCTCGGGAGCCCCTGGGAGGAAGCACCTGCTGACACCACGCAAGTCCCTGCTCAGGGGACTCTGGCAGCAGAGAGGTCCCCCCACGGAGTCCCCACCAGGGAGCACAGGCCCCGCCCCGAGGCCCATCTCTTGGGAGGAAAGGGTCCTCCCTGGGGAGGTGTGTAGGGGCCATAGGCCAGTCCCACACTGCCCCCTGCAGGTCACAGGGTGTGACCTGACTGTGGCCTCACTGGTTCTCAGCTGCCCTGGTCTCTGACTCCATCCACACATCCAGGGTCTGGTTCCCAGATGCAGGAATTCGCTTCCGCTGAATTTGACCCCATGATGTCTTCATTTCCAAAAGGAGCCCTGGTCCATGGAAGGCACAGAGCTGTGCATATGTGACCTTTGAACGTTGCAGCCCCCTTCCCAGAGTTCGGTCTAGGAAAGTTTACTGTGCCACGCGTGCGTTCATGCAGAGGTGTCCGCGAAAAGGGGACAGTGGGTTGGTATAAAGGACATGTGAGTGCTGTTCGGGGCAATGCTTTAGGTGGAGAGCTTTTCAGCGATAAGTACGACATCATCTCGGAAGTGTCAAAGTTCAGCAAACGTGAAATCTCATGAATGATAGCAGAATGTGGATAGAAATTAGACTGAACTGTAAAAACACAAGTGTGTGGTAGGCATACCATTTCCCCGGGCCCAGTGGGATGTGTTTCATGAGGCATGAGAGAGTGTTATCTCCCTGAGATGGACGTTTTCCCTAGCCGGGTCTTGTAGTGCTTGTCTCGACCTTGTCTTAGAGATCATACAGTTTGTCTCTGTGAAAAACAAACATGTCCACATCAGCCTTCTCTGGCTTACAGTTTTAGTTGAGCACAAAAGTGATTCTGTACCTGGGCTGTCAAGTGCAGAAACAAACCCTCACTTCTTCGCCATATTCTGTTTCCCAGTTTGCTCCAATTGTGCACATGCTCCACCAACATCTGGGCACTTAGCACCCCCAAAAGCTGTGGTTTCCTATCAGTCCGGAGGTTTTGGCTTTTCTTTATCCACCCATGGACCTTACTGTTTGCATCCTGTGTGGTTTCCTGCCACCTGGCCCCATGCTCCCCTTCTCTGCCCCTGTCTACCTCTCTGCCCTCTATAACGTTCCCCCCTCAGGGAGTCTGGACCCTTAAATCTTTTACGAGGCAAATGGGCCAATGGTCTGTCTGCTGTAAGCGCTTCAGGCTGAGCAGGGGTGTTGTCGCTACCTGCGGGTCCAGACCTCCTTGCTCCCTGTCAGAGAGGGGTCTCAGGGTTTTCCACAGTGGCGGAGAGTGAGCTGTGGAAGGAGGCAGCGGTCTTGTCCAGCCGGGTGTTGGTGGTCCCCATCTTCACACGGGATAGGTTGAAATCCCTGATGTAACAGCATTTGAAGCTGAAGGTGTTGTATGCTAGAGGAGAAACATTTCACTAGGCAGTTAAAACACAAGGGCCACAGAGAGAAGGGCAGAAACCATAGAGGCTCTGAGTCCTAGAAACGGGAGAGGCCAAGTTTATCCTGGGAACCATCTCTTAATGTCTCAGTCCATTCTTGTTTCCTCCGAGTATACTGGTGAGGCCAGGACACCTGTTCATATATTCCTTTCACATTGACTTCTCGCCTTAATGGCCTAAGCAGATGTCGCTGTTAATGATTGTAGTGCTTTCCTAGATATGAGAAGATGCGAGGATTGGGGCTCATAAAAACCCTTACCTGAAAATGTCTGTCTGAAGGCCTGTTCCACGGGGATTTTTGTTTGTTTGTTTTCGGGGTTGGTTTGTTTTTGTTTGCCAGAGCACAGAGTGCCGCATTTCTGATGTCCAGCCTGAACTCCTTTCAGGGCGTGTTGAAGTTCAGCAGCTTCCCTGGCGCCAGATTTCATCCTCGTAGAGGCAGATGGCTGCCGGAGGCCAGCTCCGACGGCCAGGGAGTGTACGCTTTTTCCTGATCAGAGAGGGACATGGCGTCGGCGAATGTACGTATGGAGACAGCCTCTTTGTCCCTTCTTTCAGGGCGCTGGACTGCTCAAATTTTATTGGCAGCAGTGGTTGATTATATAGCCAGTTTTTCACTACAGATTACATCATAGTGTTAAAAGTACATTGGTTAACTACTACGTGGTATAGCAGCGATACATCGTGTTTTAAGATCTTTATCTTAACTAAACTTAGTAGGTACAACTTAGGGGCAATTAGGTACAGTACATCATGTGGAAAGGAGGAGACTCAGTACAAATCATCCCATGGCCAGCCTGTCCTTACAGTTTGAAGAGTTCACAGACACAAGACTTTGGCATTCACAAATCTTGTTTTTAGACTGGTGCTTGTCTTTAAAGCGTTATGGCAGGGAGACAGTGTAAGTAAATATAAACCAACTAAACTAGCTATCACTTAAAGGCTTTTAAAATCAAGGACAAAACTCACAGCTAGGTTTCTTGGATAATATATGTCTAACTTTTATGAACCTCATTAAAATCCTAACTCTAAAGTTTACTATGTAACTAGTTAATAGATAAACACTATGTTTTAACTGAGTTGGGTTGAAATAGGGGAAAGTCCTTCAGGGTGAAATTCTTATTATATTATTGTTGTAACTTTGTGAAATCACAAATCACCACAGGAAAATAAGAACGGAAAATAAGAATAATAAGTAAATAATCAGGAAAGACTGAGGAAAACTGAACAACAAATAAAACAGCAGGAAAGACTAGGTCACCTGAGAAACAACCCATGTTCTCCAGCGCAAACATGGAAATTGTTTTCCCAGGAAAGCCCCAGTTCTTCCCCATCAACATCAAAATGAGAGCTGTGTAAGCTGAGGCCTGCCCTCGGCTTGTACCCTGCAGGCAGGCTTTCATCCTGACCAGAGGCCCACCTTCGGCTTGTACCATTCAGGTGAGCTTTTATCCTGTCCAGGAGCCCACCTTCGGCTTGTACCTTTCAGGTGAGCTCCCTTCCTTGGTTAGGAACCTGTCTTCAGGTTTTTCTGCCATCAGGCAAGGTCCTTTTTTTGAGTCCCTGCATCTTCTCGGCTCCCCGCAGATGGCAAGGGCCAAGCTCCCGTTCGCAGGGCTCCCCCATGGTCATCAATTCAGCCCTACTTTTTGAGAAGCTTTTCTTGACCATTTCGTCCCATAGTGTCCCTTCCTAGGTCTGGTGAAGATTTCGCTGACGGACCACTCAGTGTGCTCTTCCTGGACTAGGCCTTCTTAGCAGCAGCCAGAATGTCTCTGGACCACCTGTCTTCCTAGTCTCTTATGGTCCAGGAAAATAGTCCCTCTTGTTGCATTTTCCCATAGAAAATGGGAATAGAGACCACTGATCTCATATGGAACTGTTATTCAGCAATGCAAGAAGTAGCAATTTTGTGGAAACAGTTAATAGAAATAACATAGATAGCAGTACTAGTGAAGTCACAAACAAGAATTTAAGTTGAGAGCTTTCACCGAGTGCAGCCCAGGATATCCCTGTTCAGCTGGCTTACCCCCGTTCCTTACCTTTAGAGGAAATTATATGCTGGCTTTGTCCATTCAGCCTAATTTCCTAGTGTGGCTAGGTTGGTTATCCCTAGATGACCTCACTGTTCCCAACAGAAGGGAGCCTTTAAATTTTTTTTTTTTGTCTTTTTTGTTGTTGTTGTTATTGTTGTTGTTGTTGTTGTTGCTATTTCTTGGGCCGCTCCCGCGGCATATGGAGGTGCCCAGGCTAGGGGTCGAATCGGAGCTGTAGCCACTGGCCTACAGCAGAGCCACAGCAACTGGGGATCGGAGCCGCGTCTGCAACCTACACCACAGCTCACGGCAACGCCGGATCGTTAACCCACTGAGCAAGGGCAGGGACCGAACCCGCAACCTCATGGTTCCTAGTCGGATTCGTTAACCACTGCGCCACGACGGGAACTTCGGGAGCCTTTAAATTTAAACGGCCATAGGCCGGGAAAGTTGTAGCCCTTGGCAGAAGTCTTACTTGTTGCCGATTGAGCTTGAGTGATAATGAGAAGTAAACATATGTATACGGCCGAGGCGAGAGCAGGTGTTATAACCTGGCTAGGCGAGGGGCATCCCACCCATCAATAGTGGCCTGGACAGAATTAAAATAATTTTTTTAAGAATAAATTCCCAGAGGGCCAACTAGTGAGAGCCTTGGAGAAGTGAGACCCACCAAGGTAATTCTGAAGTGCTAGATGTAGGCAATTGACTACAAAGCCAACAATTGGATTGATTTTTAAAATTCACATAGGATCGAGCTCATGACAGAAAAACATTTGATTTGTATGTAAAGAGAAAAGAAACGCAGAAAAAAACAAATAACCATATGAATCAGGAGTCAGGTCTGGCCATCTGGGGACAGTGGTCAACTGCCCATGTAGACATTTTTTTGTTTGTCCTGGGGTCAGTCTGTCTGTTTGTCTTTATTTTTCTTTCCCTTTCTTCCTTCCTTCCTTCCTTCCTTCCTTCCTTCCTTCCTTCCTTCCTTTCTTTCTTTCTTTTTCTCTCTCTCTCTCTCCTCTCTCACC